>NW_024039773.1:600000-942500 GCF_016077235.1 Cyprinodon tularosa | reverse complement strand
CCCATTCTGAGCTTCTGCCTCACCCAATGATCAGAAACCCCTGGTAGAGCGGGACGGAGGCAAAGTAGAAAACGGAGGAGAAAACCGCCTGCAGAAACAGAGAAAAAAAGCAAGAAAAACATCAAGCTTTATTTTTAAGCCCTGAAAAGGCTTTTTAGGACACAAAAAAGATATTTATTGCAACAGATAACATTAAGATGTTGGCAGGGAACTACAGAGAACTAGTCAACAGAGACGGACTCCAGCCTCTAAGACGTGGAAGGTGAAAGACGAGTTGCAGCTACGTCTCTGGAGGTTGTTAATCTGAGGCATGTGGAGAAAATCCTCCTGGAAACCTCAGTCCATGCTGCAGTGAGTCATCGGTTGTCCCTCCAGATTGGGGGCTGAGGTCGGATTGGGACATGGGAATGCTGATGGGTGGGGTGGGGGGGTGTTGACTTGGAATGGCACCGCTGCCTTCGTCCTCTGAGTCATCGTCCACCCCACCTCTCCCTGTATGGCCGTGAGAAATGTCCCGTCTGTCTGTAGGTGTGCAGATGGTTTCTCTGCTCTATTTAAACATTTTCACCCAGACTTCACCGGCTTTTATTGAAACTTTATGTGACGAGCCAAAGTATACAGCAGCCGAAGAACTGGGAGGAAAATTACTTCTTACAATATTTACAACTAAAAACGGAAAAAGTAAGGTGTCGGTTTTCAATAATAGCAGCGGATATAAAGGGATTATTAATAAAGTAGCTTCTCCCGTCTGAGTTTGTCTGTTTTTTTCACCTAATACATCAAATTAAACCCCAAAAAGTAAAAAAAATAGCACCACTATTACCCCTTTCCCAAACACTTGGGCAGGGGTTGACGTTAAGGATTTTCACATTTCATTTGCCCAGAAACAATTTTTACTTGCCCAGTATAATGTTTGATAAATATAGTTCCTAATATTCATTTTTGTATATATATCAATGAAACATGTTTGTTTTTTAAATGTTTTTTTTTTGTAATTCAGTAAGTTTCCAGGTTCCTGGTGTGTATCTGCATGCGTCAGATAATGAACTCAAGCCTACATTACCGTGTTAACATGCTTTTTAATCCTTCCTGCACATTCTTTTCAAACTAAACTTTGCTTTAAACTGTTGTGTGCTTGGAAAAATATAAATTGTAATGTTAAAAATCTAAAAAAAAACTTGACAGGTTAAAAACTTACACTACTACTACTCACCAATTTGAAATGTTTAGCTCTATAACATTTAAATGCACCACTAGAATGTGTACAAAACAACAAAAATGGCGCCGGCAACGCTTGTCGGTCGTTTTAAGCGAATGCCAGTGATTTCAATGTAATTTTGAGGGATAAATGAATTTTTTTGCGATCACTGCACTTGCCCGGCGGGAAATGCAATGAAATTTGTACTCTCTCGACAATAAAAACTGCTTGCCCCGGGCGATCGGGCGATGGGTAACATCGAGCCCTGTTGGTAATAATGGGCTTTCAGTGACAGAGGGAACAGCTCACTGACGCGTGTATAACAGGGTCAAACGACTCGGTGAGCGACCCGCGTTAAAATCGCCTCGGCTCCGATCGGCATGCTGTGGGAACACCAGAGCCAGGTGGGGAGAAGGATTCAGACAGATTATAGCAGGGTTCCTACAGCATAAGGCGAGTTAAATTCAAGACTTTTTTAGACTTTTTAATGCCACCTGAAATAAAAATTTAAGACCAAATTCACAAGAAACACAAGAAAAACCTGCTTGCGACAACTTAACCCAAAGGTTTATTTTAACATAAACCACTGCACTAATGTTTCAGATTTTGAAAAGCTTCCCATACAGGCAGAAAGCTAAAAACACACAAATGACAGATATATTTTAACAATTATTTTTACTGAATTCACAAACTTTGTTTTAGCAGGGAACAAAACAAATCAGTTTTAAAGCCCCAACATAACCATTGCTAAGTCTTTTTTGCAGCTATTTTTCTTTGTATGGTTTTCTTAGTCTGTTTGATTTGGTGATAAGTGGAGGCGTTGCAGAGACAAGGGTGGAACTAAACTGAGAAATACCGGCTGTTTCTCTGTAACTCCATTTTGACGCTTTGTGTTTCGCGCTTCGCATGTGCGACTCCACTGCCTTAATTCCCATCGTTCTGAGCTTGAATGACTTCTTGCACAAAATCCACTGAGCCTCATGTATGTTCCCTGGTTTTAGTCATGGAGAAAACTCTTGGCTGGAGACAATTTTGGTTACATTTACACTTGCTCATATTTTCCAGACAAAAAGTTAATGGCGCATCTCCCAAATGTCCCGGCCGCAACAACGCTTTATCGGTTCCGCTATCGGGACGGAACCAATAATGGCGAGCAGTTATTTTTTTTAAAAAAAATAAAAAAAATGTGTCAATTTTAACGTTTTATTTAGATTACAAAAATAAATCGTAATAAAAATGATCCTATTTACGATGTTTTAAAAATTAAGACCAACGAAAGACTGATTTAAGACATTTTAATACCAATTAAGGCCTTAGTTTTATTTTGAAGAATTCAATGCCTTTTAAGACTTTTAAAGGACCCTGAATAGAGTGAAACAATAAATTACACTGACTATGCCCTGGCTTCCTTCCATTTGATCTCCATTGTTACTTTTCTGTTTTCTGTCGCACTGGTGACATCATCAACGCCAACCCAGGGTGATGGTCTAACCAGATATGCGCCACACAGCTGCCATGGGTTATGCTATGTTCAGAACATACGCAGCAGGAGCAGCAAAAACACGCGTGCTGCTTCACTTTTGATGCTTGTACAAGTTTAGTTCTGACGCGCGGCTGAAGCATCTTTGCTGCTCTAGCTGTGGGGTGGAAAAGAGAGTCTGATGTGCTTTGGGTGGAGCTACCCTATCCTTTCTTTGCCTGTAACAATGGCAGTTATATTTGCTGTGATCAGTGGGTAAAAGGTAGTTTTATTGTTTTTAAAGTAAGAAAGTCCACCTGGATTCTGTGCAGTCCATGTACCACCAAATTACCATCCTGCCTTCAAATATTATTTCGCTACTCAGACCCCCGTGGAATGGCGGCGCTCTGTCACTGAGTTTCAGAGGAGCGATCATAGCGCTCTGCATCAGCAGCGCTGTGTCTGACTCCCTGCCAGCTCCCAGATCAGCTTCTCTGATTGGTTGATGTGGCGCGTCGAGCAGCAAAGGTTAAATTTTTCCAACTCCAGCCGCTGCTGCTTCTGAAGCGCATCAGATACTCAGAAGCTCGTGAGGTGCCGCTTCTGCACTGGAAAAAATCTAAATCCAGATAAGTCATTTTTTTAATAAGTGTATTTGTTCTTGGATTGAGGAGGTAAAAAATACATTTTGCCAATGGAAGAAGATAATTTACATTTAAACTTAGAAAACACAATTGCATTGTCTTATTTCAAGTGCATATTATCTAATGATCTTATTTTAAGAGTAAAAATACTCATTCCATTGCAAACTATTTCATTTACCTCCTCAAATTAAGGGTAAATACACTTAATTTAAGAATTTTTTTGCTTATTTCTTTATCGTTTTTCCAGTGTGCTGCTCAAAACGTGCTGCAGGACATTTTGCTGCGCCTTGATGCGCGTCAACCAGTGACTTCTCCATGTAAACTAGCCGCTTCCTGCTGCCTCTGCAGCGGGCGCTCTGAACGTAGCTTTTTTTTTTGCCAATGGGAAGGGAACCAAATGGCGACTGTTAGCGGTCCGATCCAACTTTAAAAAACACGGTTTATTTTCAGTGGGAAAGAAGTTTTTAAGAGGCTTTTTTAAGGCGCTTTGGTTCCTGAAATGGCTGAAAATGTTTCAGTTGGCTCCACCTGCATGGTGCTGATGCACAGGCTCCTATGGATGACAAACTGGCTGAGGGCGGCTGATCTTTTGTAGCTGTTCCGACCGTGCACCATGAGGAGACGACCCAGATGTTTGAACTGAGTTACAGAGAAGTCGGCGGCCAGAGAGGCTTGCTTTCCTTCCTGGAGAAGAAAAAAAAAAAGGAACAGAGGACAGTCAGGATATGCGACAAACATCGAATAAAAAACTATATCAAATGTTTTTCAGCTGATAGGAAACACAAACATCTGGATACAAACCAAATCATGTATTTAACATCACAGATGCAAAAGTTATAGAAAGGCAATATTAGTGGATCTCTTTGCTTCATGGTCACATTATGGTCATCCTGATCTACTAATAATTAAATCTGACTAATGGTGTTTTCACAATAAAACCCACCCTGTTGATAAGCTGCTGGAGAATGACGGGAAAAAAGCAGCATGTTAGGAAATACTCAAAGAGCAGTTTTATGCAAAACATACAAAATAGTCTCCACGCACATTTTGAATGTTTTATAAAGGCAGACTTAGGCCCCGTCCACACGAAGTCAAAACGAACACGAAACGCTAATATTTTCCAGAACGTTCGTCGTAAAGACGGAGATGTTAAATAAATGTGATCGTCCACACGAATGCTTGAAAACGCTGCAAAATGTATGCCAGGCCTGTAAGTGGCGCTGTGGTGCCAAAGCAAAAATAGGTGACGAAATGTTGGACATGCGCACTAATATTTATACATGGTTGCCCTGCGGGTCCATTTTCGTGGTTCAGTCAAATTCAGGTGATGAACTATGTCGTCCATATTGCTCTGTTCTTCCTGGAGATATTCCAGAAGAAGAAGATTCTGTTGTAAGCCCGACAGCAGGGTGAGTAGCATGAGCAGCAACCATTCAACACAGTAAGGCGCCATTGTTGTTGTGATACTGTGTCGCGCATGCGTGTTTAGAGGCGACGCTATGACGCATGCGTGTAAGAAAAAAAATGCGGTTAGAGCTTAAAGATGGAAACGCGAAAACGCCGTTTCAAAATCTTCCCACTCTGAAGGCTGAATAAAAAAAAGATCGTTTACAGACCCCCGAAACGCCGGCTTCGTGTGGATGAGAGGCTGGTTTGGTGAAAAATTTGTGCGTTTAGGCCAGGGTTTGACTTCGTGTGGACGGGGCCTTAATACTCTGAGGCCCTGCTGTCCTACATCACTGCTTTCATGTAGGGCTGCAACAAATGATTATTTTGCTAATCGATTAATAAATGAAGAGCCAAAGGTTCCTTAAAGAAGAAAAATAATTAAACAAGGTGGAAATAAAGCTTTTCCATTGGAGGAGTTCTGGATAGAGCATATTGACAGATGAAAACTTGCAATTGCAATGTCTTATTTCAAGTGCATATTATCTAATGATCTTATTTTAAGAGTAAAAATACTCATTCCATTGCAAACTATTTCATTTACCTCCTCAAATTAAGGGTAAATACACTTAATTTAAGAATTTTTTTGCTTATTTCTTTATCGTTTTTCCAGTGTGCTGCTCAAAACGTGCTGCAGGACATTTTGCTGCGCCTTGATGCGCGTCAACCAGTGATTGAAATGCAAAATGTTTACATATATTTTCTTTCAATGTTGGTATAAATAATGCTGTAACGAATAATGGCTTACTAAATTAATTGACGATTACTTCAATAATCAATTAATCACAATTAATTGTTTTAGCTTTGCTTCCGTTTTGTCCATTTGTGGGAGGAACCAACCTGAGGAAGTAAATGTTATCCTTGTCCTACTTCCAGCAGCTCGTTTCATTCTACCTGTATTATATTTAGTTCAATCTCTAACGTTCTGCTCTCTCTACTTTTTCTCATAGTAGCTTCATCTGGTCTGTTCCTGTTTGGCTGTGACTCCATCCTGGAGAGAAATATATCAGCTATGCTGCTGCCATCAACACCTTCGTTTATAGATGTTTGAGATCTGTTTTTCAGTGTACAGGTGCTGGTCATAAAATTAGAATATCATGAAAAAGTGGATTGATTTCAGTAATTCCATTTAAAAAGTGAAACTTGTATATTATATTCATACATTACATACAAACTCATATATTTCAGATGTTTATTTTGTTTAATTTTGATGATTACAAATGACAACAAATGAAAATCTCAAATTCATCATATCAGAAAATTAGAATATTGTGAAAAGGTTCAAAATTGATGGCCCCTGGTGCCACACTCTAATCAGCTAATTAACTCAAACCACCTGCAAAAGCCTTTAAATGGTCTTTCAGTCTAGTTCTATAGGCTACACAATCATGGGGAAGACTGCTGACTTGACAGTTGTCCAAAAGACGACCATCGACACCTTGCACAAGGAGGGCAAGACACAAAAGGTCATCGCTAAAGAGGCTGGCTGTTCACAGAGCTCAGTGTCCAAGCACATTAATAGAGAGGCGAAGGGAAGGAAAAGATGTGGTCGAAAAAAGTGTACAAGCAAGAGAGATAACCGCACCCTGGAGAGGATTGTGAAACAAAACCCATTCAAAAATGTGGGGGAGATTCACAAAGAGTGGACTGCAGCTGGAGTGAGTGCTTCAAGAACCACCACACACAGACGTATGAAAGACATGGGTTTCTGCTGTCGCATTCCTTGTGTCAAGCCACTCTTGAACCACAGACAGCGTCAGAAGCGTCTTGCCTGGGCTAAAGAGAAACAGGACTGGACTGCTGGTGAGTGGTCCAAAGTCATGTTCTCTGATGAAAGTAAATTTTGCATTTCCTTTGGAAATCAAGGTCCCAGAGTCTGGAGGAAAAGAAGAGAGGCACTTCATCCACGTTGCTTGAAGTCCAGTGTAAAGTTTCCACAGTCAGTGATGGTTTGGGGTGCCATGTCATCTGCTGGTGTTGGTCCATTGTGTTTTCTGAGGTCCAGGGTCAACGCAGCCACATACCAGGAAGTTTTAGAGCACTTCATGCTTCCTGCAGCTGACCAACTTTTTGGAGATGCAGATTTCATTTTCCAACAGGACTTGGCACCTGCACACTGTGCCAAAGCTACCAGTACCTGGTTGAAGGACCATGGTATCCCTGTTCTTAATTGGCCAGCAAACTCTCCTGACCTTAACCCCATAGAAAATCTATGGGGTATTGTGAAGAAGAAGATGCAATACACCAGACCCAACAATTCAGAAGAGCTAAAAGCCACTATTAGAGCAACCTGGGCTATCATAACACCTGAGCAGTGCCACAGACTGATCGACTCCATGCCACGCCGCATTGCTGCAGTAATACAGGCCAAAGGAGGCCCAACTAAATACTGAGTGCTGTACATGCTCATACTTTTCATGTTCATACTTTTCAGTTGGCCAACATTTCTATAAATCCTTTGTTTTTATTGGTCTTCAGTAATATTCTAATTTTCTGATATGATGAATTTGAGATTTTCATTTGTTGTCATTTGTAATCATCAAAATTAAACAAAATAAACATCTGAAATATATGAGTTTGTATGTAATGTATGAATATAATATACAAGTTTCACTTTTTAAATGGAATTACTGAAATCAATCTACTTTTTCATGATATTCTAATTTTATGACCAGCACCTGTAGTCCTGTTTCTCTGACTGTGACTAACTGGATGTACTCTTTTCATCCCCTGAGCTCGTCTGCCTGGCTGTATCTTTCCAGGACAGGGGCCGCCGTGGAGCTGCTTGACACGTTCCTTTCTGTATCTCTGCTTCTGTCTCCTTGAACCCCAGTCGGCCTCAGCAGATGGCCGCTCACACTGAGCCTGGTTCTGCTGGAGGTTGCTTTCTGTTAAAAGGGAGTTTTTCCTCTCCACTGTCGCTACAAGCATGTTTGGTGTGAAGGATTGCCTTCGAGTTAATGATTCGGTGCAATCAGCTGGTTTTCCTTAGATAGAAAACTGTGAATCAGTCTGACTGGAGGATCTGGTTGAACTATAAAGGGCCTTGAGATGACTTCTGTTGTGAATTGGTGCTACATAAATTACCTGAATTGAATTGCTTAATATAGAAAATGACTAATAAAATACAGATGATCACAGAGCCATCATATTTTGCCGGACTGATCTGAGAATGCTCAACGATGACATTCAGAAAAACAATATAATGGAAAGACTTTCCAACACATCATTGGTTTCTCTCTGGGTACTCCGGCTTCCTCCCACAGTGCAAAAACATGACTGTTAGGTTAATTGGCTTCTGTAAATTCTCCTTAGGTGTGAGTGTGAATGATTGTTTGTCGTGTTTGTCTCTGTGTTGCCCTGCGATGGACTGGCGACCTGTCCAGGGTGGACCCCGCTTCTCGCCCAACTTGAGAAAATTAAATATACAATGAGAGGATGTAAAGACATTTTTTTTCCAAAAATGGCAGTGTTTTCTTTCTTATTTTTTAAATTTGGAGCTTCTACCTAATTAAATACACTCACCGGCCACTTTATTAGGTACCCCATGCTAGTAACGGGTTGGACCCCCTTTTGCCTTCAGAACTGCCTCAATTCTTCGTGGCATAGATTCTAGGGCTGCAACTAACGATTATTTTAAAAATCGATGAATCGGACGATTATTTTTTCGATTAATCGATGAATCGGACAAAAAATATTTTTTATATTAACCTCTTTATTCCAAAATAAACATTTTAGACAGAACAAACAAGCACACAAGTACAGGTTGCTCGTTAACTGTACTGGTGCAATATGAAAAATAAATGTTTGTGTTAAAACTACGCAAACTTACATGAGAAATGTAGCTGCACATCCACAAAATATAGGCTACTTTGTTTCATAAAGCGCAAAAAAAGACATTTTTGTTTTAAAAGCCCCTAAGGGGTTCAAACAATAGGCCCCCCCATTTCAACAAATTAGTTTTTTTAGACTAGAAGAGTTCTGCCTTTTAAGACAGGAAAGTATAGCAGTTAAAGTTTCTACTTGAGAAAATACTGAATCATAGAGATAAAAATAGCCCTGTGGTTCAAATTATAAATTGTATTTGGAATAAAAATGAGAGAACTAGGGGTGCTAAAACACACATCCTCCAAAGACAGATATTTACATGGGAATGTGGCAGATAATTAATTGACATATTACTGATCTTGCTGGATTTTATTCTGCTTTACTTCCATAAATTGCAGGATCTTCTTTACTTTAATTTTGCCAGAAGATTTAAACTTTAAAAGCCTTGCCCTCATAATTTGCAAGTTAATTTATTTATAAAGAAAATATAAACGCTGCTTAAGCTAATTCAAATGAAATTAAAGGTAAAATAAGTAGCCAACCTTATCCCTGTCTGTAACCTACTAACACGGTAAGGAAAGCATCAGATGAGCTACCTGAGAAACTAACGTTACGTTTCCCCACTTTAAAACCAAACAAACATGGTGCTTCCGTGCCATGTTAATTTCTTTTGAAAAAAGTTGCATGTTATCACTTTTTTCGCTTTACAAAGCGCAGGCTATTTTAATTATTGTGATCAATTTGCGCCGTCAATCCCGGTGCATGCGCGCTTCATTTGCAGTCTGGACGCTGAGGCTGACTGCAGCGCTGAGAGGGACTCCTGCGGGAAAACGCGGTTGGGGTGGGGGAGGCGCCCCACGGCAGAGTAGGAACGATACATGCTTTCACGTAAGAGTCTCCAAAAGCCGCCAGTGACACCGAAAAAAGTCGCCAGATTTGTCGCTAGTACGCTTTTTAAAAAAATAGTCGCTGGAGGGGTCTGAAAAGTCGCTGAGTTGGCAACACTGCACCTGCGGCGCTGACTCGCTCTGCCTTTTTTTTTTTTTCTTCCTCTTTCAGTCAAGAGGCAGTGATGACGGCGCGGCGGATGACGCAATAATCGCGCGACACAACTAATCGATGATGAAATTCGTTGCCAACGCTTTTAAAAGTCGATTTTTATCGATTTTATCGATTCGTTGTTGCAGCCCTAATAGATTCAACAAGGTGCTGGAAGCATTCCTCAGGGAGTTTGGTCCATATTGACATGATGGCATCACCCCTTGCTCACACTGGCTCCGGTGCAGTTACCGAGCCGACGGAGACCGCAACTCCCGCACACCCCCTCTCACACCTTCCTTTTGACTACGGTGCGGCTCTGCGGCTCCGGCAACAGGTCCGGAGATTTAACAGAAGTTCACTTGAGTTCACGTAACTTCACGCGATAACACGGCCCAAATAAAGGATTTTTGCGAGAGCTTGTTGCGGAGGGCTCCGGCACGCCGCAAGGATAGCTTTCTTGCGGAATTTTCTGCAGCGCCAGAGTGTCTCGGTAACCGCAGCCAGACAGCTCAGCAGCCGGTGAGAGAGGTTTACGTCTTTTTAATGATTTGGAATCACTGCGGCGCCGCACCCACCGCACCGCAACGGTAAGACCGGAGTCGGTGTGAGCCTGGGGTCACACAGTTGCCGCAGATTTGTCGGCTGCACATCCATGATGCGAATCTCCCGTTCCACCACATCCCAAAGATGCTCTATTGGATTGAGATCTGGTGACTGTGGAGGCCATTTGAGTACAGTGAACTCATTGTCATGTTCAAGAAACCAGTCTGAGATGATTCCAGCTTTATGACATGGCGCATTATCCTGCTGAAAGTAGCCATCAGAAGTTGGGTACATTGTGGTCATAAAGGGATGGACATGGTCAGCAACAATACTCAGGTAGGCTGTGGCGTTGCAATGATGCTCAATTGGTACCAAGGGGCCCAAAGAGTGCCAAGAAAATATTCCCCACACTATGACACCACCACCACCAGCCTGAACCGTTGATACAAGGCAGGATGGATCCATGCTTTCATGTTGTAGACGCCAAATTCTGACCCTACCATCCGAATGTTGCAGCAGAAATCGAGACTCATCAGACCAGGCAACGTTTTTCCAATCTTCTATTGTCCAATTTCGATGAGCTTGTGCAAATTGTAGCCTCAGTTTCCTGTTCTTAGCTGAAAGGAGTGGCACCCGGTGTGGTCTTCTGCTGCTGTAGCCCATCTGCCTCAAAGTTCGACGTACTGTGCGTTCAGAGATGCTCTTCTGCCCACCTTGGTTGTAACGGGTGGTTATTTGAGTCACTGTTGCCCTTCTATCAGCTCGAACCAGTCTGGCCATTCTCCTCTGACCTCTGGCATCAACAAGGCATTTCCGCCCACAGAACTGCCGCTCACTGGATGTTTTTTCTTTTTCGGACCATTCTCTGTAAACCCTAGAGATGGTTGTGCGTGAAAATCCCAGTAGATCAGCAGTTTCTGAAATACTCAGACCAGCCCTTCTGGCACCAACAATCATGCCACGTTCAAAGTCACTCAAATCACCTTTCTTCCCCATACTGATGCTCGGTTTGAACTGCAGGAGATTGTCTTGACCATGTCTACATGCCTAAATGCACTGAGTTGCCGCCATGTGATTGGCTGCTTAGAAATTAAGTGTTAACGAGCAGTTGGACAGGTGTACCTAATAAAGTGGCCGGTGAGTGTATGTGTGCCTGTTGCTGTATTTTGCTGATGTTTTTTTTCTTTCTATTATTATTAATTTTATTTTTTGCTGAACATGCTGGGCTGAGACGGGGTGGGAATGGGGTGTTTTGTTCTCTCCTTTATTGTTCTTGTTTTGTTTTTGTTGTTTGTATATGTTGTAGGTGTGACTATTTCAACAATTGTACTTGTGTGTATATATTAGAAGTTATACCTGCATAAGTATACGTTTATCCACAAAAATAAAAAGCAAACTGTATTCCTTATTGTGATTATCTTATCATTTGCTTCAATAAAAACAATTTGAAAAAAAAATAATAAAATCTTTTGATTAAGTAGTTTCATTCTGTTTATGTTTTGTTTTTATCAAATTTCTGCTTATAAAATGTGTACTTTGGTCACAACAATACAGAACAGCTGCTATTTGAAAATAGTGTATTTTGTTTGTCTTTTTTATTATGTAGAGAGAGAAAAGAAAAGATAAACTGAATTTGGTAGATAAATAAATTAATCAGATCAACCATGTCGCCCAGTGGTGTTGGATTCAGTGCAAAACAATCAGAAACACAAGTTCTGCTCAGATTTCCATCCGCAGTGGAAGCAGGGTCATGATCAACTACACTCTGGAAGAGGCGGGCAGCTCAGAGACTCCCTAAAACACAAAAAAACTTCCTGTCATCTCTGCTTCCTCCCTCCGCCTCGGACAATAGATTCCTCGTAAAGGGAATCGTCCGTGCGCCGTTTCTCTCTGGACGAGGGAGATATCTTTACAGGAAGTAGAAAGCATAATATCTGTAGCTTGCGTTGATGTGAAGCTACGAGATGGACAGAGTCTTACTTTTCCCTCCACTCCCACGCCACAGTCGGCTTCCTGGATCATGCTGACATCGTTTCCTCCGTCCCCTGGGAGAGAACAAAAGCCACAGAGGTGTCAGAACTCGCATCACTCACCAGGACCGACTGCTTGGACACCATCTACGCTCCACCCCCCTCCATTTTAACTCAAGACTGCTAGGCAACATCAACAGGAGAGAGATCTGCTGGTTGCAGCAGTTTGTGGTGGAGACTTATGGACTTGATGTAGACGTTGATGGTTAAAAAACAAAAAAAGTTTCCTTTAGGTTTTATTTTTTTTAGATCAAACCAAAGCCATGCGATCTTTAATACTCACCGACTGCGCAGGTGAGTTTGCCCGTGCGCTCCTGCAGCAGTCGGACTATCTGTGCTTTCTGGGTGGGGGTGCATCGGCAGCAAACCACAGCAGGACACTGACATGCAAGCTCCATGAACTCATACTCGTAATATTTCAGACAGACCTGCCGAGAAAGAAAAAAAAGAGGCAGAGATGAAGACAGGTGAGGACTTCAGTCCACCACATTTAACTGATTTTAGCTGTGGCACCCAAAGCTACAGTTAGAAACTCCAGCTGCGGTTTAGAAAGTGTCTATAACCACGGATGCCACATCCAGAAAAAGGCTAGAGTGGATGCCATATTATCGTGCATCGCACTGCAAACATGTCACAGTTTCATAAAGACAGATAAGTCGGTGGGATGTGGATCAGACACGCAAGAGCGAACCCACCTCGAGCGAGTCCCCTGATATCACCAAAGCGCAGTCATGCTTTCGCCTGAAAGCGTTGAGCTCCAGGTGGGCTTCCCCTCGCGTTGTCACCTGTGGCAAAACACCCACATTTATAAATGAACCAATATGTCAGAAAGGCACATACATAGGAGGAAGCATATAGAGATGATTATCAGTGAGCCTTTGTGTGCCTGCTGCTTATCACATGACTGCTTTCACTCCTGCTGCTGTGTCTAAACGCTGGAAAGACAAAAGAATCAACCTCACTGCAACTAATTCAATATAAGCAGCTTGATTTTCCCTTTAAATAAGTTTTCTTTCAAGCGGGAAAAACTATTTGTCAATGAAACAAGTAAAAGAATGTTTAAAATAAGAGATAAAAAATTATCATCTTATAAAATGATCTAATTTTAGCAGATCGTCTAATTTACCTGCTCACATTCGGGTTTTTTACCTAAAAAAGTTGAAATCCCAAGTAATTTTTTCTAAAATAAGTGCATTTTTTTCTTTTATCAAGGAGGTAAGTGAGACACTTTGCCAACAGAACAAGACAATTTACATTTAAAATAAGAAAAAGCAATTGCATTGTCTTATCTAAGGTACATATTATCTAATTATAGTATTTTATCAGTAAAAAAACTAATTCAATTGGCAAATCATCTAATTTAACTGCTCAAATTAAGGCTAAATACAAATTTTTACTTATTTCTAGATCGTTTTTGCAGCGTGTTGCAGCCTACCTGACACAGGTTAGGATATAAATGCTATTCTGTGATCTGAACATTTTAAAGCAACAATCAAAGAGAGCGCTTTGCACATCTATATAACCTGACATCTGAGTAGAAGAAAAAGGATTAAAATTACTAAAAGACTGCAGTAGTCATTTTGATCCGTATTCCCCTAAGCAGTGTAGTGGGAAATAAATCAATTATTCACTCCAGTTAAATAAACAGGGAGATCGATTCTGCACTTTATTTTATTTTATCTTTTCAAATAGTTCATCATACGGTAATCAGCCCTGTTCTGATCTGGGCAGCGTTCGTTCCCCCTAACTTAGAATAATGTAAAGTAGCCAGAGTTATAAATTACTTTGGTTAAACAGAAACATGTTATGAATAAACCTTGAGAATGAATCTGGCTTGTTATGGAAAGAAGGATGTCTTGTATACAAACACCCCCCACTCAGGCAGGTGAAACAGACTGGGTGAAAACTTTTATAGCGAACAAATAGCATAAAATCTACGGAAGAGGATTAGGGCCACTGAAAAAAAAAAGTTAACTGATTTTTAAATTTTATTTCAGTTTACTATGGGAATATTAGAATCCTGACTTTAATCTCAGAATTCTGACTTTTTTCTGAGAATTCTGACTTTAATCTCAGAATTCTGACTGAATTGCGCATTAAGCCATAGCCATGTATGCTTTAGAGACTAGCTCTCTTGTTTTAATGACCTTCTGCTCCTCCATTAATGAGGGGACCCCTCGGGAACGTAAAAAGTTGCCTAATTCCGTCATTTTCCACCAATGTGTCACTGGCCCTCCCAAACAACTCACATCTTTGTCAGTGAAGCTGAGTGCTCCACATCTCTTCCTTCATGGTGCCCATTTACATTAAGATCCACAATTCTGAGATTAAAGTCAGAATGCTGAGATTAAAGTCAGAATCCTGAGAATCAAGTCAGAATCCCGAGATTAAAGTCAGAATCCTCAGATTAAAGTCAGAATTCTGAGATTAAAGTCAGAATCCTGAGATTAAATTCAAAATTCTGAGATTAAATTCAAAATTCTGAGATTAAAGTCAGAATCCTGAGAAAAAAGTCAGAATCCTGAGATTAAAGTCAGAATCCTGAGATTAAAGTCAGAATCCTGAGATTAAAGTCTAAATTCTGAGATTAAAGTCAAAATTCAGAGATTAAAGTCAGAATTCAGAGAAAAAAAGTCAGAATTCTGAGATTAAAGTCAGAATCCTGAGTCAGAATCATGAAATTAAATTCAAAATTCTGAGATTAAAGTCAGAATTCTGAGAAAAAAGTCAGAATCCTGAGATTAAAGTCAGAATCCTGAGATTAAAGTCAGAATCCTGAGATTAAAGTCAGAATTCTGAGATTAAATTCAAAATTCTGAGATTAAATTCAAAATTCTGAGATTAAATTCAAAATTCTGAGATTAAAGTCAGAATTCAGAGAAAAAAAGTCAGAATTCTGAGATTAAAGTCAGAATTCTGAGAAAAAAGTCAGAATTCTGAGATTAAAGTCAGAATTCTGAGAAAAAAAGTCAGAATTCTGAGATAAAAGTCAGAATTCTGAGATTAAAGTCAGAGTTTTGAGAAAAAAGTCAGAATTCTGAGATTAAAGTCAGAATTTTGAGATTAAAGTCAGAATTCTGAAAAAAAAAAATCAGAATCCTGAGATTAAATTCAGAATTCTGAGAAAAAAAGTCAGAATTCTGAGATTAAAGTCAGAATTCTGAAAAAAAAAATCAGAATCCTGAGATTAAAGTCAGAATTCTGAGAAAAAAGTCAGAATTCTGAGATTAAAGTCAGAATTTTGAGATTAAAGTCAGAATTCTGAAAAAAAAAAAATCAGAATCCTGAGATTAAATTCAGAATTCTGAGAAAAAAAGTCAGAATTCTGACTTTTTTCCCCATAGTAAACTGAAATAAAATTTAAAAATCAGCTAACTTTTTTTTTCCAGTGGCCCTAATACTCTTCCGTATAAATCAGAATATGAAATAAGAGAAATCAATATTTTCTGACTACAGCAGCTGTCAGGTAATATAGAGGTGCAAAGTGCTCTGTTCGATTGTCAATGTTTATATTAAAAGATGTCTATATAACATATCTTCTTCCAATCTTAGATCGAATTGATGCAAGTTGGACGGTGTGCAGGGGTTCATTAGTAAAAGCAATAATATAACATAATAAAGTGAAGGTTGCAGCTGAATCAGTTTGTAATTTCCTTGCAGATAAAACAAATAAAAATTCCTCAAAACAACTTCAAATATAAACGCCTCCAAAAATTCAGCGCAGAGGAGGCCTGGTGTTAATCTGTCAGCAAAAGCCGAGCTCTGGTATGAATATCCTTCAACTGCTGACTATTCATACGTCAATCCAGGCCAGGGTGTCGGTGGCCACCAGGAAGCTAATCCAGATGTATGTGCTATGGGTCCAGTCAGCACCCCCTTCCCCCCCATCCAGCCTCCATCGGGACTGAGGTTTTCAAGCTGTGCCAACCATTGTTATGTTATTCTCTTCCAGTAACCACATTTGTACGCAAACTGTAACCTTCCTACATGGCAGGCGCTCCTTCTGCTCTGGCACGGCTCCAGAGGGGAAGGGGGGGGGGGCTAATCAAAGCCCCGAAGCCTGCAAAACAAATTAGGAAGTGAGCCCTTTGCATGTTCCCTCTGGGAGTGGTCCAGCTGGTTTCTTCTTTCTGTGACAGAGGTTTTCAGATGCTTACACTGGTGGTGGTGGGGGGGTGATTTATGCAGCTGTGGATGCTGGCCCAGGCTCCACAGATCACCGCCCTGGGCTCTACAACCACCAGCTAATGTCAGAGCCGTGTTGGAGAACGACTCCACATGCACCTACTTGTCTGAAGATGTGGATGTCCTGGCTGCGGGTGATCAAGTGGGCGTTCTTAGCCGTGCACGTGGCCGTTTCCAGTTTGTCTCCGGTCAGCATCCAAACCTGCAAAGAACCGAGAGGAAACGGTTCAAAGGGAACGCAAAAGCACATCCAGTAATGATCTCTGATGAGATGAGAGGAAAATAATGGACACAAAGCAAAAAATTCTAATCCAAATAAGTCATTTTTTCTTAAAATAAGTGCATTTGTTCTTGAACTGAGGAGGAAAGTGAGACACTTTGCCAATTGAGCAATATTATTTACATTTAAAATAAGAAAAAACAGCTGCATTGTCTTATTTTAAGTGCATAATATCTAAATATCTTATTTTAAGAGTAGATATTCCCATTCCACTGGCAGATCATCTTATTTACCTGCTCAAATTAAGAGTTAAAACACTTAATTTATTTATTAGATTGTTTTTGCAGTGTACTTCATGGGAGACGACAGCCTGTAGATTTAACTCTACTGCAACAATAAGTTAAAGTTGCTAAACAAAACAAATGAGACAATATTTTCAATCAAATATTTTGATTTGAAGTATTTTTTTTTACTATGGAGTGAATTTAGTTCCATTATTATTAAGAAAAAAATTTGAAACAAATGTTTTTTCCAAGTAAAATTTTCCAAGTTAAACAGATTTTTTCGAATATCCTTATTTTCTAAATGGGTTTCAGAGATCTAATTCTTTCCACTTCTGGGGTCGGGTTTTCCTGTACAGTGAGGAGTGAAGAAGCATTTCTATTGGTCTGCTGGACGCTAGCAACAACATTTTCATTGGTCAACAGCGAGCGTTTGCGTTGGAGTGAAGAAAATATGATCTGGAAAAAAAACGCTGTTCGCAAAAATCAATTTGAAGAACAGAAATTTAAAAAACAATTCTGCTAAAAAAATATTCAAACTTTCATTTGACAAATAATAAAATATAAAATTCGCACACAAAAAAAATACAACAAAAAACCCCAAAACTAAACTTTGAAAAATCTATGAAAATCTGTTTGGAAAAAAAATAATTCTGAGGTTAAAACATTTTTTTAAGTATTATTTGGGGATTTCCTATTTCTATTTAGACTTTTGGATGGCAACAATACGTTAAAGTTGCTAAACAAAACAAGTGAGACAATATTTTTCAATCAAATATTTTGATTTTGAAATATTTTTTTTAACTATGGAGTGAATTTTGTTCCATTATTATTATTGCAGGCAGACAAAAACATTTTTGTCTAAACAATTTTTTTCAAGTAAAATTTTTCACAGTTTTAGGAATATCCTTATTTTCTAAATGCGTTTCACAGATCTAATTCTGTCCACTTCTGGGGTCGGGTTTTCCTGTACAGTCAGGAGTGAAGAAGAATTTCTATTGGTCTGCTGGACGTTAGCAACATTTTCATTGGTCAACGGCGAGCGTTTGCGTTGGAGTGAAGAAAATGTGATCTGAAAAATAAAAGGCTGTTTGCAAAATCTATTTGAAGAACAGAAATTCAAAAAACAATTCTGCTAAAAAAAAAAAAAATTAAAACTTTAATTTGACAAATAATAAAATATAAAATTTGCACACAAAAAAAATACAACAAAAAAAACCAAAATAAACTTTGAAAAATCTATGAAAATTATTTTGGAAAAAAATTATATTTTTTGTTTAAGTACTTTTTGGGGATTTCCTATTTCTATTTAGACTTTTGGATGGCAACAATAAGTTAAAGTTGCTAAACAAAAGAAATGAGACAATATTTTCAATCAAATATTTTGATTTTGAAGTATTTTTTTTAGCTATGGGGTAAATTTTGTTCCATTATTATTATTGCAGGCAGAAAAAAACATTTTTGTTTAAACAATTTTTTTTCAAAGTAAAATTTTTCAAACAGATTTTTTCGAATATCCTTATTTTCTAGATGCATTTCAGAGATGTGATCTGAAAAAAAAAAAGGCTGTTCGCAAAATCTATTGGAAGAACAGAAATTTAAAAAACAATTCTGCTAAAAAAAAATTTGTAAAACTTTAATTTGACAAATAAAATATGAAAATATAATATTTGGGAAAAAACTAAACTTTAAAAAATCTATGAAAATCTGTTTGAAAAAAAAAATTTATTCTGAGGTTAAATCATTTTTTAAAGTATTATTTTGGAATATCCTATTTTTATTTAGATTTTTGGATGGTAAATTTTAAATTCAAACTTCTTTGAGATGGATAGAAATAAAACGATCCAAAGGGAACGTTCCTTTAATACTATAGAAAGCATTCGTTATCATCCGGTTTCTAGTAAGTTCTGCATTTTGTTTCCACTATAAAGGCCCACCCACCCTGATGCCTGCATTGCGGAGGATCTCCAGAGTTGGTCTGACATCGGTCTGGAGCTGGTCCTCCACCCCCGTCAGACACAACAGCTCCATCTCCATCTCCAGGCTCTCGATCACCGTGGCCACTTTCAGGGAGCGGTCATGAACGCTGAGTTTGGCCTGGACGTACCGCGCCTGGGGAGCAGCACAAACAATGGAGCCACGGCACGTGGGAGGATACAGAAAAATAAATACAGTGATTCACTGGAAGAGAATCAGACGGTAGAAAACGAGGAAACGTCAAGTCTGGCTGCGAGGATAAGAAATGTGAAGCAGGTAAAACATCAGCAAGACAAAAAAAACCTAGAATGATCACATTAATAATAATCAAATACTGCAAAACAGGGGCTCCCAAAGTGGGGGTGAGGGGCTCAAAGTCACAAGAAGTCAAGTAGATGAGCTTCACAACGTTGTGATGTGATCCCAGAGGCATGTGGAGGGCCGAAATGATAAACATAGGTACAATAAAACAAGCAGATGAAATATTAAATGCAAACTAAAATTTTAAATACAGCATAAAATAAAAAAATGTCAGATTAAATAAATAAAATATTTAAAAAATAATTATATAATTTCATCTTATTTTAAAAACAAAACAATCCTTTAGATGGAAATCATAATAAATTTTGACATTTTCATCTCCTCAATTTGAGAAACACATCCACACAGCAACAGGCGACACCCGATGCAAGGGTCTATGTTAAAATAAGTAAACATTTCTTAAAATAGTAAATATTCCCTGAATTTATCAGATAAATAAGACGATTAGACAGCAGGTAAGTATTTCTGCCCTTAAAGGAAGATGACTCGATCCTTTTTTACTTGAGATAAAAAAAACTGATTTTACTTATTTTAAACGTAAATCCTCTGATTTAAAAACTGTCACAAGACTTACCTGCAATGTGAAATATATTTTTTTAATTAATTTAATCAATAGTACAGAAAAAAAGAAAAAAAATCTGATTTATTACCTACTGTGCGGTAACTTATCATCTAACATGAAGATTGAACTCAGGATGTTAATATTGGTTCTTCCTGTTAAAAGGGAGTTTTTCCTCTCCACTGTCGCTACGAGCATGCTTAGTGTGAGGGATTGCTGAAGAGTCAATGAGTCGATGCAATCAACTGGTTTTTCTTAAATAGAAAACTTTGAATCAATCTGACTGGATGATCTGGTTGAACTGTAAAGTGCCTTGAGATGACGTGTTGTGAATTGGCGCTATAGAAATAAACTGAATGGAAAACTGAATTGTATCATTTATGACACTCCATGGCTTCCGTAGAATAATTACATCCTCACCGGTGAGGCATCCGATCTATGGAGTGAATTTTGTTCCATTATTGTTTCAGGCAAATAATGCTTTTGAAAATGGAAATAAAATATATATATATGTATCTTTTGAGAAATTAAACCTTTGAACTAACATGTTTTTAGAGCAACTTTTTTCTTTTCCTAGAGTATAATATTTCAATTGGATATCATTTTTTTTATTATAAAGCACAAACCAAAATAATATATTTTTTTTAAGTATTTTTTTTTTTTATTGTCATTACACTTTCACAAGTACAGCGCACCGAAATTCATTCTCTGCATTTAACCCATCCTCTTGGAGAGCAGTGGGCTGCCATGGTGTGGCGCCCGGGGAGCAGTGTGGGGTTAAGGGTCTTGCTCAGGAACCCAGAGTATCAGTCTGTGAGAGTGGGGCTCGAACTCACAACCTCAGGATTCCAAGCTCTATGCCCCAAACCAGGGGTCGGCAACCTGCGGCTCTTTAGCTCCCCCTTGTGGCTCCCTGGAGCTTTGTCAAAAATTTATGAAAATCGATTTTTTTGTTGTTGTTTTAATATGGTGTGCAGGTTGCAAACAAAAATTTATGTTTTCCAATGCTTTAAACATTTGTATTATAACTAAATGTAAAAAATAATTTCCGTCAAAGCCATAGAGATCAGTGATCATAACTTGGAACCAGCGTGGCCCGTTGCCAGGCAAACAAAGCTGCAGGTGTGTCTCGGAATATGAATCCCAAAGGGAAAAAAAGGAAGACAGCTGATGAGAAAAGAGGATTCAAATAGGCCGACTCATTTGCTTTCATTATCAATGCTGAACGATTGCCTGCATTTTCGCTTTGTAAAGAGAGGGTGTCAAAAAAAAGAGAAAAATTTAGAAAGGCATTTCTAGGGAAGGTTAAATCTGCAGCCCACCACCAAGCTGGGAGGGAGAGAAAAAGTGCGATTGCAGGATAAATTAGAGGAATGCAAAGATAGATTTAAGAAGTGGATTGCATTTCCAAACTCCACTACTGCTGCTAGTTTTGTTGCAAGGATGGAAAACCGTCCACAGATCAAACAGGCAGCGCTCTGATGCAGGTATCTGAACTTTCTTCCATTTTTTCCCCAAATCCTAAAAATATCAATCAGACCAAGGAACGATGGCGACGGAGGATGTGGGATTTCGGGGTAAGAGAGCACAGCTCTGTCACTTCCTGCTTGGTTCCTCATGACTCAATAAACTCCTCCCAACAGAAACACGTCCACCATAGAGAGATTTCTTTATTATGTTTCTATAATTTCATCATTGCAAGAAAACTTAAAGCGTGCAGTGAAGGTGGTGAAGCGGTGCGCGATGGGAGCGTTCACTTTCTTCGTCACCTCAGGCTACTATGTGACATTTGCTTCAGGATAAACATTTAATCATGAATGCCTATTATATATTTAAGCCCATATAGTCCTTTTCTATAGTGGGATAAAACACTTAGAGCCCGTGTTGCTATACGAGGCTTAAATAAGACTTTTACATTTTTGCGGCTCCAGACAGATTTTTTTTTTTTTTTTTTGGTCCAATATGGCTCTTTGTGCAGTTTGGGTTGCCAACCCCTGCCCTAAACACTAGTCGTCCACTCCCCCTGCTGAAATGTATTCCAATGAATGTATACTCCAGAGCAGAAATGAAGGAGTGTACAGCGTCCTTGCTGTGTCCTAAAGTTGAAAAATATCCAGGAATAATGTTAAGCAAATAACCTCTGTAATCCCTAACTCACCACTAGATGGCAGTAAATCTTATACACTGAGCTTTAAATCAAACATTTGAAATATTAAACCTTTTCTCTCTGATATATTTCATTTCCATACTACTGAAAGTGTCCTTTCTTTTGTTGTAGGGAATGTGTGCCACCTAAACCCATCTCTCTGTCACACACCAGAAATAAATATATTTTTTTATTTGCTTTCACACACTGTTGACAACTGTTGTGGCTCCGGCGTCCCACTCTCACCCAGACATGATCAATCGGTTGACGCCCATCTTCAGCTCTGGGGCATCTCAAGTGAGATAAAGCAAAAACAATCTGAGTATGACTCACACAGGAACACAAACTCTGTGTGTGACTCAGGCGGTGACTCACTGCGGCCCACCAGATCTGCTCACTCAATTATACGCTTCAGAAATGCGCCTGGAGCGAACGACTGCAGGGGGAGGCGGCCCGGCCGGGTCCGGTGCAGCCCTGACGATGAGAGGGGCCTTGTGTACGCTGCGTGTGGGAGGATGGGGAAGACGGGGCTTCATGGGAGGTCAAAGGTTAGCCCGATTACCAAGTAACACTCTTTGACATTTTAGAAATTTTATTTGCCGGGTCGAGGCATCAATCAGAATCTGTCTGCTGATGTAACCGGAACATTGAAGATATCCATACCGACTTGGGTCGGACTGATCCTTCTTCTTTATGGAGATAATAACCACAACACCCCCCCTCAGGCTCTGCCTTCCTGTGGTTTAATCTTTAATCTTATAAGTGGTTGATTACCTCAAAATCCTGATACTGTTCCTCACTCAGCGACTTCTTGGAGACCACAAGGACCCTCAGGCCTTCCCTGGCCATGTTTCCACACTAAGAAACAGAACGCAGAGTGGGTAACAGAGGCTCTCAGGGGGAAACGGGGGGGAAAAAACGCAACAGAGAGGCGTTTACCTCCTCTTCCAGCCAGTCGTTGTATTGGACGATGCCCGCCATCACCACATCAGCACCCTTCATGTAGAAAGTTATCTCTCCTGTCGATTCGTCCTGAAAAACAGACATTAGAGAAACTTGACTTTTTCACACATTTTCCTCAGCAACATGAGCTCTGTGACTCTGCGTTGCCTAGAAACCTATTTGGTAACTGTAATAGATTTAATGTCACATTTGTAAGGAAACCAAGTCAAGTTAACAGCTCTCAGGCTTCCTGTGTGAGATAGTGGCCAACAAAAACGATGTTAGTCACCGGAGTGAGTCACAGGCCAGGAGGTGAAGTTTTTCTCAGACAAAATACTTCGGTTTTTTTTTTTTTTTTTTTTGTTTTTCGGTCCAAACAACAGCCGCAATACGCTTCGATGACAAAGCAAGTTCACACATGGACAAAAAAATTGTTGGCAATTGTTTTAATAAAAGAAAAACTCTCAAAGTTAAGAAATAATGAATCTGAGAAAAGTTTAAAAAAATAAAGATTCTCTGAAAATGAACAAATGAAGGGAGACTTTTTGACAGCCCTTCAGGGGGAAGCTGGAGTGGACAGACATCTTGCTGCCTGGACCATCAACTACCTAACTGACCGCCCTCATTTATTTCTACACTGCAAAAAATCTAAATCTAAATAAGTCATTTTTTCTTGCAATAAGTGCATTTTTTCTTGAATTGAGGAGGTAATTGAGACACCTTGCCAATGGAACAAGACAATTTACATTTAAAATAAGAAAACACAAATGCATTGTCTTATTTCAAGTGAAAATTATCTAATTATCTTATTTTAAGACTAAAATTACTCATTCCATTGGCAAATTATCTTATTTACCTACTCAAATGAATGGTAAATACACTTAATTTAAGACATTTTTTTCTTATTTTTAGATGGTTTTTGCTGTGTATGCTTAGTGATGTAAATAATACTCATTTATGAAAGTAGTTTTGTTTATTTTCCAAGAGCAGTGCACTGCAAAAACGACCTTAGACTAAGTCAACATTTCTTAAATGAAGTGTATTTATTCCTAATTTTGGGTAGGAAAAAAAGATAATCTGCCAATGTAATGAGTACATTTACACTTTAAAAAGGATAATTAGATTAATTAGATAATACACACTTAAAATAAGACAATGCAGTTGTTTTTTTTCCCTTATTTTAAATGTAAATTGTCTTGGTCCATTGGCAAAGCTTCACACTTACCTCCTCAATTCAAGAAAAAATGCACTTATTTTATGAAAAAAATTACTTATTTGAATTTTAATTTTTTCAGTGTATTTATGACTGTGGGGCTCTGAGTGCTGCGGCATGCCGCCATAAGAAAGACTGCAAAGACTGAGAAGTTTTTTTTTATCATCACAGAGACACAAGACTTCCAGTTAAAACAATGGCAATCCTCTACTCTCTAGCCACAGCTCCTCTATTTTTACATCTTCAGGAGCCGCTCAGGATCAATATACATCTAATTATGAGAAAAAGTATAGCATAAAGCATGAAAATAAAATATAGAGATGCTGATTCTGTCTTTGTGCAGGAAGTCTTATTATCTCCATAATACGGAAGAGGATTAGGGCCACTGGGGAAAAAAAATAATGTTTTTTTATTTCAGTTTAACATAGGAAAAAAGTCAGAATTCTGACTTTAATCTCAGAATTCCGACTTTAATCTCAGAATTCCGACTTTAATCTCAGAATTCCGACTTTGATCTCAGAATTCTGACTTTTTTCTCAGAATTCTGACTTTTTTCTCAGAATTCTGTCTTTTATTGTCGGAATTCAGTCAGAATTCTCAGAAAAAAGTCAGAATTCTGAGATTAAAGTCAGAATTCCGTGAAAAAAGTCAGAATTCTGAGATTAAAGTCAGAATTCCGTGAAAAAAGTCAGAATTCTGACTTTTTTCCCATACTAAACTGAAATAAAATTTAAAAATCAGTTAACTTTTTTTTTTTTCCCCCACTGGCCCTAATCTTCTTCCGTACCATAAAGTATCAGCTATTAAGTTTAAAAAACTTTTTTTTTAAAGTGACTCTAAAATGCACATCAATGCTAACTTAACTTTGCTGTAAACATTTTCCTCAAACTGAACCATCAGAGGACAGAAAATGCTGATGTAGGGGCGGGCTCTTTAGCTAGCTCAGTTGGGCAAATCTGAAATCTGATTGGTTGAAGAAAACGTTCCTCACTAATATTGTTAAGGCAACATTAGTCGCACTGTTGATTCTGAAAGCTCTGGGCAGATTTGATCGACATAGCAACACAGAGAGGCTGAAATCTGATTGGACAAAAAACACAGAGATTTGTGGGCACTAAGGTTTTCTGTGTGTATTTAATTAATTTTACAATTAATTAATTAATTTTTAATTATTTTACATGAATTGTATTTCTTAACCATAATGTTTTTTTTATGTAATTGGTATTGTAATTTTTACTTGTGATTTTATACTTGTGTTTATTTTTAAAGTTTAGGCTATGAATGTAGGTTAGTTATCTTGATTAATTTTAGGCCGGCACTAACAGCCCACCACTGCTGCAATGCCCTGATCAACCGATAAAGAAAATCCTTTACTTTGTACAAATTTAGATGATTACTTAGGTTACAGAGCAAGTAATAAAATCTGTAAACGATTAAAAAACTTTACATGTCGTTTTTATAATTTAAAAGCTTAATTTAGAACCAGAAAAATTTAGCATAAATGATTCTAAACATTTCAAGACGACTCAGACAAAATCTTTAGTAGTTTTGCTTTATTTATATTTGTTTATTAGTTGATGAACAGCTATGTTTCTACATACCTTTGGATTGTTCTTTGCCACTTTGAGTCAAAATGAATATTATTAAATACAGTGGATTTATTCATTATATATATATTTATATTAGTTAACCAGTGAAAATACTTGAGATTTTTCTATAACTGTGATTTTATTCATAAATAACCCTTCATAGGGCACTCTTTGAGGTACTTTGAAAAAATTCAAGCCAATAGTTTTATTGGAATCCAGGATGAGACCTTATTACCTTTGTAACATTAAAAAAATATGGATATTTGGATGGCAACAACTGTCAGTGTAAATGTCAGTGTAATAACAAGAAACGCCAACTTGCCCAAATATATAGGAAAAATAATAAAAATTCTTCTATAAGAAATTCATGAAAAACCCTTTTTTTGGTACGGCATTTTTAGTTTATAAACCTAAATATGATTGTTAACTAGGCTTATATACTTTTTAACTTTACTTTTTAACTTTTCAATTAGCTTTTTACCTTTTTTTTTTTACTTGTTATCTTATTTGCAGTAGGTAATATATCATTCAAGGGCTCATCTAATTGGTCAAATGCCAAAATCAGATGTACAGCCATGTAGCAGTATCTTTGCTGAATGGGTGAATATAGATCTGGTGCTTCTAGACCTCACTGAGAGTCGGGGGGGATTCTATTTGTTAGGGGTATGCAAGTGATCAAAAACACTAACTTGCCTGATAAAGATTTTAGGAACTCATGACAGATTTTTGTTTCTGTTAAAGAACAAAACCTTGTTTTTTTTTACTCTTAAATACCTAAAAACCATCATATTTTTTTAGAACACATCATAAAGCAACATGAAGCACAGCTATATCTTGAGAAGGAAACAATATCATCATCGTGTCGACACTCACTCGCACTATAATCCCCATCCTTTTGCTCTCGTAGGTGAAGGGGAATATCTGCAGAATGGTGAAGTTCAGGATTTGGCCAGTAGGGGTCCTCAGCTGCATGGAGGATTGGTCTCTTCCCACCAGAGTCAGCCCCACGCTCTCTGTCCACTGCACCAGTGACACCTATCAACACCATGGGGGAAAAGCTTTAGAAGCAATAAAACATGAGACTGTTTGTAATCATTTTGTTCCCTAGAGTTTTAAGAAAACAAAACAGAAATTAGATCAAAATGTGACCCCAACTTTTTTTTTTTTAAATCCTCAATATAAAACATTTATCTCAATATAAAGTTCCTTTTCCTAAGTTTAATGAATAGCAGTTAAATCCACGTTTAGAGACGGGATTAAAAGCATTAAAAGCATAAAGCTTTCAATCAATAATGAAAGCATTTTCAGGACTTATTGATTGATAAACAAGGATGTCCATTTATGAAGAGAAAATGTTTTCTTTGCTTTCTGAAGGACGTTGGCAGGAAAAGGGGGTCGAGTCAGATGACGCATCTCCTTCATGGTCGGCGGGACGAGCGACTGAGGAGCCAAACAGAGACGGAAGAAGGAAGGCCGGCAGGTCTTCTCCTTATCAGGTAACAAAAACAACTAAACAGCAGACTACAGTTCAAAAATGACTTTTAATATAAATATAGGTCATGTAGTCTGACGAGGGGCCTTCTGATGTCAGTGGCTCTGACTAATAAACGACGAGTCCAGGTCGGTGGTTTGTAGATGTTTGCTTAGTCAGAGTCTGGAAATACAAACTGTGGGAGCAAACTTGGATCCTGTATCAACCATAATGGCATCAAGACGTAAAACCAAAATCTGTTCAGTCCATAAACAGCTAAAACGCTCTAACTAGCAGGCCTGACTCAAAACCCATCAGGTATCACCATTCCACGCTAGCATGAGTCACAATTAACCCATGAATGAATCACCAGTGTGGGAACCCGGAAAATGTTAATTCATCTTTACACTGGAAAAATTATGTAGAAATAAGTTAAACATTTCTTAAATTAAGTGTATTCACCCTTAATTTTTGCAGGTAAATGAGATAGTTTGCAATAGAATGAGTATTTCTACTCTTAAAATAAGATAATTAGATAATATGCACTTGAATTAAGACATTGAAATTGTGATTTCTTATTTTAAATGTAAATTATCTTGTTCCATTAGCAAAATGTCTCTTTTACCTCCTCAATCCAAGAAAAAATGCATTTATTTTGAGAAAAATGACGTATCTAGATTTTTATTTTTTTTTCCAGTTTAAACACTAAATCTAAATGCTAAATTTCATTGTGAAAGATTTGTTGTGTGTGTGTGTGTGTGGGGGGGGGGGGGGGGGGGGGGGGGGATAATCCCAATCCTTTCATGTGAAACGGTTGCCTAAACAAAAATCTCTCAGCAGATTTATTTACACATTTGTTTTTTCTTTTGTTGTATCTTCTATTTTTTAAAACTTGTTCTTCCTGCTAAAGTTTAACGTAACGTAAAAGTAATAAAAGTAAATCCACCTGTATATAAGCCATCCGGATTGTACATATTTTTATTTCTTTATTTCTTATTTTGTTTTTCATTATGTGCGATACATGTACACTTGCACCTTAATCCTTATTTATCTTGATATACTGTATATATATTGTTTATTGTTTGTTCTTCATGCACCTTTTTCCTCCTTGTTTGCACCTTCTTTGACTTTTATGCCAATATAATGAATTTCTCCGCTGTGAGATCAATAAAGCTCATCTGTTCATCTAATCTAATCTAAAGTGGAGTTTTTTCTCTCCACGGTTGCTGCATGCATGCTGGTTGTAAGGGATTACTGCAGAGTAATGCTACGTTCACACTGGACGCAGCAGAAGCAGCGAGTTTACATGCAAAGTCAATGGTTGACGCGCGTCAAGGCGCAGCAAAAGGTCCCGCAGCGCGTTTTGAGCAGCAGGCGCAGCACGTCGGGAGCATTTATGCATCTGACGCGCGTGACGCGCCGCAAACGCACCGCTGCTCGAGATGGAAAAATTTAACTTTTGCTGCTCGAAGCACCGCATCAACCAATCAGATAAGCTAATCTGGGAGCTGGCAGAGAAACAAAGATATCGCTGATGACACAGAGTGCTGTGATCACTCCTCTGAAACAGTTTATTAACGCCTAAATTAACTTAAAATGCTGAAACATGCCAACAGAATATGTTCGCTTCTATTATCCTGTTGCCTGCAGTTTAGATTATTTAGATGAAAAACACCTACCAGCCGCCGCAGTGAACCGCGAGGAGGCGACCCGGCCAGAGGCTGCTGATGAAGGGATTCCTACTGACAGCGCACCGCTGGTATGTGGGGGTCTGAGCGGCTCCGACAGAAATAATATTGGAAGGCAGGATGGTAATCTGGATGAACTGACTGCACTGATTAAGTTTTCAGGTGGACTTTATCACTTAAAAACATATTAAAACTACTTTATTCCCACTGATCACAGCAAATATAGCTGCAAGGCAGAGAAAGGATAGAGTAGCTCCGCCCAACGTGCGTCAGACACACTTTTTCACCGCGCAGCAAAGATGCTTCAGCCGTGCGTCAGAACTAAACTCGTACAATTATAAAACATGAAGCAGCAGACGAGTTTTTGCTCCGGTGTGAACGCAGCATTACGACGTCTACTTATCCAGGAGGAGAGAATCCTGCAACATCAATAACTGGATGCAATCAGCTGGTTTTCCCTTAGGCCCGTCCACACGAAGTCAAAACGAACACGAAACGCTGATATTTTCCAAAACGTTTGCAGTAAAGACGGAGACGTAAAATAAATGTGATCGTCCACACGAATGCATGAAAACGCTGCAAAATGTATGCCAGGCCTGTAAGTGGCGCTGTGGTGCCAAAGCAAAAATAAGCGACGAAATGTTGGGCATGCGCACTAATATTCATACATGGTTGCCCTGCGGGTCCATTTTCGTGGTTCAGTCAAATTCAGGTGCTGAACTATGTGGTCGATATTGCTCTGTTCTTCCTGGAGATATTCCAGAAGAAGAAGATTCTGTTGTAAGCCCGACAGCAGGGTGAGTAGCATTAGCAGCAACGGCGCCATTGTTGTTGTGATGTGTCGCGCATGCGTGTTTAGAGGCGACGCTATGACGCATGCGTGTAAAAAAAAATATGCGGTTAGAGCGCAAAGATGGAAACGCGAAAACGGCGTTTCGAAATCTTCCCACTCTGAAGGCTGAATTAAAAAAAAATCGTTTACAGACCCCCGAAACGCTGGCTTCGTGTCGATGAGAGGCTGGTTTGGTGAAAAATTTGTGCGTTTAGGCCAGGGTTCGTCTTCGTGTGGACGGGGCCTTAGAAAACTTCTAACCAATCTGACTGGATGATCTGATTGATTTATTTTTGTAAAGTGAACCAAATAACATGTTGTGAATTGATGCTATGGAAATAAACTGAATCAAATTGATTTCATTGTCTAATTGTTTTGCCACTAGCAGGCATACATTTCTCAAACGTGTGACAGCAAAAAGATCTATTCCACTTTAACTGTAGGTTTTAGTTTTTAAGTAGATCATTTGGAATGGAAAACGATTATTTTCTTCCTCTCTGGTGAAGAAATAGCTCAACGCAGAAGCAATTTTATTAAAAAAAACAACAAGACATACCACTCACGTTGCGCAGACAGATATCTGTTAATCTTTAGTCAGGAAATGCCTACAAGGAAATAATTACTCACCATAATTGGAACAAATCTAGTCAGTAATAATTAACAACTGGAAGTGTGAGAAACTGAGAGAGAAGGAGAGCAAACTATTTCAGCAGACTGAGTGGGATAGTAAGGCAGGTAAAGCCATTAAAAACCATCCAGAACACAGGAAGGTTTTTTTTTCTTTGTTTTGTCACCAAAAGCATAAAACATGCGGAGTTTCCTAATTTCTCCTGAAACTCTTAACTGGAACCAGCCGTTTTGGGCAGATGAGTCTAACAATGACCTTTTCAGGTATGATTCAGAATGATCTGGCACCAAATAAAGAAAAGAATCTAATAGTGTGGTCAAAAGTATTGTTACTCAAAAAAATTATCTTAACTAAAACGTTGTATCCGGATCAATACTCATTTCAAAAGTATCGATACCACTGAAAAGTGTTATTTTCTTTCTTGAAGTCACAGAATGGTAACCTGACTCTGCCAGATGGATTTTCTCCACATATCCATCTGGAAACCTTCCGTTGAAGTAATTTTGGGAAGGGGCGAAAATACTGGTTAGCCGATTGGCCTATGTTGGTGATAGACGGGCAAAATAAACCAATCAGATCAACGAAGCATATGACGTACTAACAGAGCGACGACGAAGAGGAGCCAGTTGATAGATCAAACTCTTGCCGAAACCAGTCGGGAGAAGAGCAAAAACATCTTTTCCTCTGAGAAAAGCCTCCAGAGCAGTGTTTTGCTCTTCTTTCAGTGAAGAAATACTCTGTAATTCCGATAAAACTTGCTCGATAGCCACGCTAACGCTAGTTTCATCGGCTGAAGCCGCCATGTTCTTTAGAGTGAACTGTCGCGCTTCTCGTTGCGTCACACCTCAACCCGCCTCAAAGCCAACGCTGATTGGACGTTCGTTTGGTGAACGGCTCCAAATTTTCTTTAACGGAGAGTCTCCAGACTGATCTGCGAGTGAAACCTTGAAAGCTCGCGAGATCAGGATGGTCTCACGAGGCTAACAGAATGAAGCAGAGGAAAGTAGACCTGCGTCCAAACACCATCAAACAGCCAATTCTCCATGTTTGACCAACATTGGATCAGGTTCCTATTTACCTGAAGAAACCTGGGTTCCAAAAACTTATTAAGCAGCAAAACCCAAGGTTTGCTCTTCCCTCCAAGAATACAGCATTTATTTTTGTTTTTGATAACTGGTTTGGCTAGTGTCATTGTTATGTGTGTAAAGCATAGCCAAGGAAGGAACACTTAACACTTACACTATGCAACCGGTGTTGATTTTCCAGGGAGGCTCCCCCCAGAGGGCGAAACTAAAAGTGCACTGTCGTAAATATGCTCAGCTGTTCTCCTGGTTTCTCCGTCAAGCCAGGTGCCATTGTTTAGAGCTTAGCAGACAGGCGAACGCAACGAATCACCATGTCTACTGCAGTAAGCGCGCTTTCGCCGTTTCCTCGCTGGTTCCGCCATGATAACTGCACAAATATCGCCACTGTGCTAGCAACGAGCATGCCTTTCACTGGGGGCGTGTAGCAGTTCTCGCCGTAAAGCAAGACCGACTCTCGCGATGCACGAGACTTCTGAGCCTGTGGGTGCGGGCCGAGGGCTCTTGCAATTGCAAGTACGGTATTTCCCATACAGACCACCAGGGCGGCCGAGAAAACCTTTGTTCGACCTGAAATGACTCATTTAATCATCCAGAACTTTATGGAACACATTAATTAACTGAAAAATGTTGCATAGTATGCCTTTAATATTGTGCACAGCATACAACCTCAAAATATTGTTCTGTTTTATTGTATTTATCTATTGTTTTTTATTTATTAATAAAAACATTTCTGTTACATTTTGGGGACTTTGTTTTTATCCTTGTGGTACTGGAAATTATTAAAATATTTTCCTGAATATCGGTATCATGTTGAACATTTTAGTATCGTGACAACCCTGGAATCTAATGTCTGATGATCAATACGGCGAAGGATCTGTGAGGATTTCCCCTCAAAAAAAGGTTTTTGGAAACATGGAAGCTTCTAGCACCAGTTAAAAAAAATATATATATATGTATCACAAAGTCACAAAAACGTGGCAAAGGTTATATAGTAAAAACTGTTTTTATAATGTTGTATTTATGGAGCGAACTTTGTTACATTTTTTTCTAAATGAAAATTAATTTTTTTTTAAATGCAATTCTGATACAAAATTCTGAAAAATGCCTTGATCAAGATTATTTTTCAAAAGTTTAGTGTTTTACATTTTTTTTTACATATTTTTAGGGCTTAAACAAGCAATCTTTTAATTTATCTTTTGTATTTTTTGTAAAGTGACCTTGAGTGTCAAGAAAGGCGCTGTTAAATAAAATGTATTATTATTATCATTAATATTATCTGATTAATCTTGATCAATTAATTTTTAAATAATCTACAGCTAATTAAGTAATCAATTATTTGTCAACTGGACTACAGACTGTAAGACATGCCTTTAGCTGACAGAGCGACCCACTTAAAGCAGTAATTATCTAAAAATTGCAAATAAATATAAAAAAATCAAGATAAAAAAAAAACAAAGTTTCATCTGTCAATATGCTCTATCAGAAACACCTCAAGTGGAAAAGTTTTAGTTTAGCTGGTTTAATTTAATTTAAAAAATCTTCTTTAAGGAACCTTTTGTTATCCGATTATTAATCAATTAATCAATTTCCAAAATAATCATTAGTTGCAGCCCTAATTATTTTATATAATCAACTTTTATTTTTTATTTTTCAGCTGTTTTCTGCAATCCCCCCGTTGCTCTTGCTGCAGCATTGATTCCTCTCTGCATATATTGATGCTAGATTACAGAAATCCGTCCCTTGAGTGTTTTGTGGAACAGCTGCGTTTCCAGGTACAACATTTGCAGATTTGATTTAATTTCTACTTAAAGCACTTAGATTATTGAGGAGCCGTCAGTGGGTGGGTGGGGTTTTTTTTTTTTCTAATTGAACGATGGTAGCAGAAGAAGCCGCCCCCACTTGATGCCAGGGAAATGTCCTGTTTAGCTAAGCATCCAGAATGGGCTGCAAGTGGAGCTCTGCTGCTCTAAAAACTGCAAATCACAATTGATTTAAGGTTTTTTATTTTAGGTTCAGTTGTTTTATTGTGGGGCACAATTGAGTTCAAAGAGGTTGAAGTGTAGCAGATTTAAAGCCCCTTTCACACCTTGATTTAGACCAGCGTATGCCTGATGTACGAAAGATCTGGCAAAAACGCTGGCATTCGTTGGATAAGTTATGGGTACGATTTGTACGAGTTATGTGCGCGCTGAAACACCTCGTGTGTGTGGGCCATAAGTTCCAGGTCAGTTATCTGATCGATGACGCACGTTAAGTGTAATTTACTCATAAGTCGTGGCGTCTAGCTTATCCAAAACCTATGAGTAACTTGTGCATAACTCATCAAGAACTTCTCTCCAACGACTATCAAGGTATCTGACGTGTTCCAGATGAGCGCTGAACGTGTTTCTAACTTCCAGCTACCGTTTAATGGCGTATTGGCAGCGTTTTGGTATAAAGGGGGTTCACAGGAGGAAACCGTCGGTTCTCCTCCAGACTTCATCCCCATCATAGGGTGAGCCAAAAGGTGAGAGTGATGGATCCTTCCTGCGTCCATGACAACGGCCAACAAACTTCATAGCAGAAATGACGCTGAATCTGCTGCGACTGCAAACCCTCTTTCTTTCTTTTCTCTTTTTTTTTTTGGGCGGGCGGGAAACAGCAGCTAGGTTAATACAGCGATCAAAGACGTCTATATATGCAGACCGTGCGCCTCCGGGCACATCGTTGCCCCCCTCAAGACACTGGCTTGTGCATCATTTCATGGGCATTATGCTGCCGTGCCTTATGTATAAATTAGGCTGTCATTGGACATGAGATCTGGACTCGTTATGAATATGCTATGTATATGCCCAAGATTGAAAAAAAAAAAATCATAGAAAGTTCAGCGTCTGTCAGCGTTCTAGGGCAGTGGTCCCCAACCACCGGGCCGCGGACTGGTACCGGTCCGTCGGTCATTTGGTACCAGGCCGCACAGAATAATTTATCGACGATCAGAGTCTGAGTGATGTTTTATTTTGAAAAATATTTTAAAAATTGGGGTATTCTCTCCCAATTACATCAGTCGGCGCATCTGTGCCTCTTGAAACAGGTTAATTCAGGTCAACGCATCTTATCTATAACCCTAACCTGCATCCTATTTCCTGCGTTTAGGGCGACCAAAACAAAGCTACGGAGCAGACTGGACATCAGGAGCACACTTTGTGTCATTGTATCCGGTTATGCTTAGATGGGACCGGCTTGTTTTGGAGAAACAAGCTCAGGGCTCCCATTAATTCAAAATAATGGTCAGTTTTATTTTTATGCTGTTTTTATTGGATTTTATGCTAGTCGGATCATTTTATTTGATCATATTTACCCCCCACACTTTAAAGGCCGGTCCGTGAAAATATTGTCTGACATATAACCGGTCCATGGTGCAAAAAAGGTTGGGGTCCGCTGTTCTAGAGCATACGCTGGCTGAGTCAGCAAGGTGTGACAGGGTCCCAAGGTAACAGCAGAGATTCAAGGTCCTCCATTTTTAAACAAACTTTATTCCATAGCAGGACTTTTTATTTGTTTTGATTTTTGGAGCAGCATTCCATCAGTATGGCAGAAAGAAACCATAAGCGTTTCTCCCAGTAGCTGGTTTGTACCTCATCTGGGCTAGATGCCTGGTAGACCCTGCATGTGTCCTCGTAGTGCTGCTCCGCCTCGGCCTGGTCGGTCACACCGTTGGACTCGTACACCGGGGTGACGTTGTGCACCAGGGCGATGGCTTTCACAGCCTCGTGAACTCGGCTACTGATGGTCTTTCGTACCTTGGTGGCTGCAGGAGCTCTGGAGGCCGGTAGGTCATGGGTGGGCTGGGGACAAACGCAGAATGCAACATCATTAAAACAACGAAAGTAATCCATTTTAAAAATAAAATTAAACATAAGTGAACTTTATTGATCGCACTCCGGAGAAAAGCAACTCTCTGCATTTAACCCATCCCCCTGGGATGTGGGGATCAAACCGGGTCCTTGCAACCTTCTCAGAGCACAAGATCACTGCTCTAACCACTGGACCAACACTCCCCCAAAACCAATACAAGCTACCTGGTTAATGCGCTGTCATAGCCACTCAGCACTGTTCATTTGAGTCACTAATTTAGTGCTACTTGGTCCCAATATAATTTCCCATTAGGAACCTGCTAGCACTAAGCTGCTAACTGGTAGCGATGGTGAGATGAAGCCTCATGAGGCATTGAACCGTTTGGCCAAATTGCTTCAACGATCCCCACAGTTCATGAGGCTTCATGTGAATATGTCACCACCTACTGGTGGACAGCAGAACTACAGTTTTTAATAAAATCTGTGTTTTTTTTCCAACCGTTTTTCTTTTTTTCCCCTTTCAAGTTCCCTTGAAATTGTTAACGGTTGGTGTGTATAATAAAATCTTTTGTAATTTTTTTCAAAAAATGTTTTAAAAGTCAAAGACAGGTCTTGAACCATCAACGTCTAGAGTGAGAGCCTGTCTCTTGCAGATGATGCCACCTAAGTAGATGGCCATAGGAGGGAGAAAATACTAGTTAACAGTAACGTGTCAACACTGACTTTGTCCGGTGGTTTGCTCAAGTTTTGATTATTACATTGTTTATTCTAACCAAATTAGTTTTAAAGGAATAGTACACCCAAAACATGATAGCCTTCATTTTCTACTCACCCCCATGCTGAACAACACTCTGGAGTACTTTTTTGATATCTCAAATGCATCTGGAGATCTGGGAGGCTTCTTGCTGTCTGCTGACATTCAAATAATGGAGGTCTATGGCGCCCGAGGCAGAAAGGTCCATAAAAGTCCACAAAATACGTGTCAATATTCCTCCATACTGCTCGTCCAATGTATTCCAAGTGTCCTGAGTGGGTAGCGTCCATAATTTACTCGAAACGAAGTCATTTAGAATGTTTTTAGAGCATAAACAGTAGTGTATAGCGACAGACCAAACCAGACGAAAGTGCGCATTCAGCTCGGCAAAGAACTCATGCTCTTCCTCAACACTGAAGTCCTCAGACATTTTTCTTTCGTTGTTTCTTTCTTTGCACAGGTAAACAGCACATTTCTTCTTCTACGCTTGCATTATCGGCAGAGCAGACGCTGAATGCGCGCTTTCATCTGGTTTGGTCTGCCGCGGTTTCCGTAGACTCATGAACGCGCTTTTAGGAAATCCTATACACTACTGTTTATGCTCTAAAAACATTCTAAATGACTTCGTTTCGAGTAAATTCTGGATGCTACCCACTCAGGACACTTGGAATACATTGGACGAGCAGTATGGAGGAATATTGACACGTTTTTTGTGGACTTTTATGGACCTTTCTGCCTCGGGCGCCATAGACCTCCATTATTTGAATGTCAGCAGACAGCAAGAAGCCTCCCAGATCTCCAGATGCATTTGAGATATCCAAAAAGTACTCCAGAGTGTTGTTCAGCATGGGGGTGAGTAGAAAATGAAGGCTAATCATGTTTTGAGTGTACTATTCCTTTAAGCAACTACATTGGTTGTTTTTCCAACCAATCTATTCTTAGAATCAATCCAAACTCTATCCAGCTGATAGCAGCTCTCCTCCAAACTCCAACATCTTGACCGAACACTGAGGCTGTTTAGATGCCTGTCAAAATTCTTGCGCTTTCTGAACCACTTCCCGAAGCGGTCACGTGGTATCACGGTAGCGAGGCATCGGACGTCATTAATTTTGGCCCCGCCTCTAAATGAATGATGCCTCGACACGCGCTTCGGGGAAACGCCCCCTCCATTACTCGACACACACCTCTGAGCCTCGGCTCATCTCATAACATCACTACTAACTGGTTAGCAAGATGCTTCCCAGACAACGGCCCCAACCAACTTGCTTGTGAATCTTCCGCCACAACAATCCCGCCCCCTTGATAAACGACCTATCTCATCAGTTTATTCACTCGTGTAAAGTCGTCCACCACTTCGGAGAATTCAGAAATGCAACCGTTGGAACGGCCACTTCCTTACGATTTTAAATATCAAACAATCATTCCAGCCATTGAATAAGGTAAACATGCCCACTGTTATATTCAATACCAGCACAGGAATGGCAGGTGATGTTAAGCAGTAACTATATATCAGGAACGAGCGCAGCACTAATATCTGCTGGGATGCTGATGTCATCGGCTGTAATTCATTAAAAATAATTGTATCATTAAAAACAAATCAGCACCAAGGACAGTTCTACCACTGAAAAAGTATCCGGAGCTTAATGGCACTGCATGAAAAGTGGGATTTTCGCCAATATGCGGCACTGTAGATTGTCGTGGAACTTCAGGTTAGCGGCAGTTTACGACAATTTGCAGGCTTCGCTGAAAACTCCCGTAAATTGTCAGAAATTGACGTGGACTCTCTTAGGCAGTGTTCCCCCCTTGCCTCCCCCCCATGGAATTCTAGGGGAGGCTTTAACATGTAAATTAACATGCTGTGAGCTATACAAATGCAAACCAGGGTTGCAGGGGGGGTTTTACTCCAAGTGACATTTTTCTAAAAGGTAAGAATACAAAGAGATCAGGCTCAGTATAGCCTCTTACATTTTAGCTTGAATTGATTTATTTAATTAAAGTATAGAGACCAAAACAGATCTTTAGCTGACAGAGCAATACATTTAGAGCAGTAATTATAAAAAAAAAATTGCATTTAAGATAAAAAATAAAATGTTGTCTGTCAATATGCTCAATTCACAATTACTTAAGTGGAAAAGTTTCAAGAAATGAGTCTGAGATGATTCACTTTATAACATGGCGCATTATCCTGTTGGAAGTAGCCATCAGAAGATTGGTACACTGTGGTCATAAGGTCCGGCCAGGTCAAGATCCGCAATTGCAATCGCACCAAACAGGAAAAAGAACATCGACAAATTCCGGTTCGTCAAATTAAAATATAGCAGCAACAGATCGGTGACTAGAAATTATAGCACAATTCTTATATATATATATATATTAAAAAAAAAAAAACTAACACCGTTTATTTAAATGATTGGATCCAAACTATTGGTTATTCACCAACGAGGAAGCAGATTTCTCATCTCCATCAAAATATTTATTTTATACCGAGGGACTTAAACTTTAATCAAATCCATTCAAAAGAAACTTCTTATTACAGGAATGAAAAGAGATGCTGAGTTTGGAAGTAGTGAACAAGTTCATTAAAAAAAAGCAGTTTTGAATTATCCTTATCCCCGTTACAAAAATCTACAAAAATATATATATATATATATTTGGGCAGAAACTGAACATATGCTGGATGATGGTGGGATTTTTTTAATATGTCATATTAAATTAAGCGCTCACAGGGTTCATACAGGAATGAGTGACTCTAATTTAATGCTATTTAAATGCTATTAGAAATGATTTTAATGCCATCAACAAGAACCATGTACACAAGTTATTAGTGTACATGAAATATGAAGGAGCTGCAAGCACAGTTCCATGACTCCTGTATGTATGTAAACACACACACACACACACACACACACACACACACACACACATATATACGTATATATATATCCTCTAGCTTTTTCTCCGCCTGGAGCGATATAATATATCTGACGAAATTGTTTTTATAAGCATTTTTTATTAAAGAATTATAAATACTTCGATAAACATATTTAAATAATTTTAGTGCCAATTAAGGCCTTGATTTAAAAAAAAAAAAAGAATGATTTTTTAATTATTTTTATTGATCCGCGGAAACCCTGGTTCATCTCGCGCATGCTCTGTACGATCTCCAAGAAACTCAGAGCGGCGCGGCTGGATCCACAGTGGAGGATGTATGCTTTGCTTTGTGCAGGCGGTCTGGAGCGGAGAATGGGGGATTTCGGGGTAAAACTCCTCTTGGACGCGATGGCGACTCTGCATCGAACAAGACGAACTCAAAGAAGAGATGCTAGCGGTAAATATATGTTCGATTACTGCCTGCTAGGCTAAAAGCAGCCTAGCCTAAGCTATGGCTAATAGCAGCCTAGCTATTAGCCTATCTAGCCTAGCCTTGCAAGAACAAGCTTTATTAAAGTGCATTTTTTGTGATTTACAGGAAGCAGTACGCCGTCTTCACAACTCGGAGACTAATTGCAGGCGCTATGAACCGGAGCAAGGGTAAGATTTAAAGAATATGCTTTCATTCTGCGGTAAAAGGCAATGGATACGGATGGATACCGATCATAGCTATACATTTTGTTTTCACAGACCTCCTATTTGCTCGGAGCCATAATCAGCAAGTCCAGATTTGCACGATGTTGATAAAGACGACATTGTGTGTAAGTGACTTGTTTTAATGTTTTCTCCTTCCTTGTTACTGTGACTTGCGTTTGATTTTTTATTTATACCACTCTCATTTAATTGTTTTCCAGCTGCCTGTAAGACGTATTTTCAGACGGTACGCAGGAGCTTCAGATATACGCTGCCAGCCACACGCTGCGTGCGGAGGCTATCTGCTCGGAGTCGGGCCAGAAGAAAGAGGGTAAGACTTTATTTGGTGACTATTTTTCAGGTGCATTAATAGATGTGTTGTGTCCATACGCAGTGCGCTGATTCATTGTTTTTTTTTTTCAGCTGCTGAAAGCGAGGCAGAGTGTGCTAGCAGATGAGGAAGTGGAACTCTGGAAGTCCGCCTTCCTCGGCGGTGTCTCTGGATGGATTGTACGGTCGCCGCCATTTCGTAGGCCGGATCTCACTGAACTCTGTGTTAAGCTGCAGTCCCGGTTAGAAGCGATGCTGAAGTACAGGGCCACGCACAGTAGGCGTCTGCACATCGGACCTGCCTCGGAGGGAATGCTGCCAGTTACCTCCAACCCCGAGGAAGCAAACGGACCGTTCACGGACTTTTAATTTTTAGAAACGCATGTGTTTGGATACGCGTTGTATATAGTTGTGTGTGTTTTAATAAAGCTCTTTCTTTGCATAAACAGCTTCCTGCAAATGTTCATTTCCTGTATAAATTCATTCATGTCCTTGATGGTAGCATAATAATTGTGTAGTAGTGTAGGATAACATAAATACACACCATATGAATGAATAAATATATGAATGAATAAATATATGAATGAATAAATATATGAATGAATAAATATATATATATATATGAATAAATATATATATATGTAAATTTATATGTAAATATATATATATGCCAACCAATCACGAGCGACTTTACTTGTTTAAAAAGAAGTGGTTCCGTCCAATACTCAGTAAGAAAATTAAAGCCTGGCGTGGCCACGTGTGGTTTTGCTGCCAATCACGAGCGATTTCATTTGTTTGAGAATAGTGGTTTCAGCCAATACTGAGTAGGTTATTCAAGCCAGACCTGGCCAGCCGCGCGGGTTTGCTGCATTCATATGCTAATTAGGGCCATTAGTACAGCTGATCGCTCTCCACATACGTCAGAGTCCGTTTCCGACAATTTGTGGCACGACAAACGCGGACAAGCACGGGTTGCAAATTGTCGGAAACTGACGAAAATCAGGCAGATCTGCGGGAGTTTACGGGGACGAAAATCTCACTTTTCATGCAGTGTGGGGGGATAGTTGACCTCTGGGTGACCTAAAAAATAATCTTAGAGTTTATTTTGGTCTCTTAAGTGGTGACATGTAAGGGATTATTGTAATATTATCTCTGACTGATTTTTCATGTGAACAAATTAAATGAGATCTAAGGCGCCTCCTATTTATTCAGAGCAGCTGTCTAAACTTTGGTCCTATCCAAGATGTCCGCCCTCTAGGCACGTCAGCCAGCGTCCAATGAGGCGTCTACGGAAGAGGATTAGGGCCACTGGAAAAAAAAAAAAAAAGTTTATTGATTTTTAAATTTTATTTCAGGTTAACATGGGAAAAAAAGTCAGAATTCTGACTTTAATCTCAGAATTTTTGATTTTAATGTAGATGGGCACCATGAAGGAAGAGATGTGGGAGCACTCAGCTTCACTAACAAACATGTGAGTTGTTTGAGGTGGCCAGTGACACATTGGTGGAAAATTACGGAATTAGGCAACTTTTTACGTGCCTGAGGGGTCCCCTCATTAATGGAGGAGCAGAAGGTCATTAAAATGAGAGAGCTAGTCTCTAAAACAGACATGGCTATGGCTTGATGCTAACATGTTTGTTATCTGTCAGAATTCTGTGAAAAAAGTCAAAATTCTGAGATTAAAGTCAGAATTCTGACTTTTTTCCCATATTAAACTGAAAAAAAAATTAAAAAATCAGTTAACTTTTTTTTTTTTTTTTTTCCAGTGGCCCTTATCCTCTTCGGTAGGCGTCTGCGTATATAATTTCTATGGTGGAAACAGATACATTGTGGAGAAGAGAAAACATCCTGTGAAGTAGCTGCCTCAATTGTCCCCATTTGTTGTCCCATTCTGCAGTCCTGCCAGCAGATGGCGCCCTGTCTGCTTATCGTGCTGCAATTTTGTTGAGACTAAGAAAAAAAATAAACTACTTTAACACTGTCAGGACAAATGCTTTGTGTATATCACCTTAATTTACCACAATCAAATGGTTTTTGGTCTTTTATTTGGCTGAAACAATGAACTGAAATAATCGTCAACTAATTTAGTAATCGATTAATTGTTAAAGGAAGTATAGACTGTAAAATACACTGGAAAAAACAAAACTGGATAAGTAATTTTTTCTTAAAATAAGTGCATTTGTTCTTGGATGAGGAGGTAAAAGAGACATTTTACCAATGGAACAAGACAATTTACACTTAAAATAAGAAAACACAATTGCGTTGTCTTATTTCAGGTGCATATTATCAGATTATCTTATTTTAAGAGTAAAAATACTCATTCCATTGGCAAACTATCTCATTTACTGACTCAAATCAACGGTAAATACACATAATTTAACACAATTTTACTTATTTCTAGATCGTTTTTCCATTGTATGCCTTAAGCTGACAGAGCGACCCACTTAGAGCAGAAACATTGTAAAAAAAATAAGTAAATATTTTGCATTTAAGACAAAAAAAAACGTTTTCATCTGTCAATTTGCTCTATCCAGAACTCCTCAAGTGGAAAATTTCAGTTACACCTCGTTTTTCATATTCAATTTCATAAAAAATCCTCTTTAAAGATCCTTTTGCTATTTTAGTAATTGAAAAAATAATCGACAGATTAATGGATTTGCAAAATAATCGTCAGCTGCAGGCCTAGTGTAGACGTATAACGCGACTCTTCCCCTTTGAACGATACGACCTAATCACGTTTCAGTAAAACTTTTCCACAGCATAAAGTCAAATAAAATGCTTTAATTATGCTGTACATTCATTTTATTGGGTCTTATAGTCAATACGTATGTATCTATAGTTCAACCTAACAAAGTCTCTGATTCCTGCCAAAGTGTTTCTAAAAAAGGAGCAGAGATCTTTCAGTCTCTGCTCAGATAGGGCTTCTGTAAACATAACCAGATGTGTCGAGTAAATATAAATGATTTTTGCATCGTGGTGGAGTTATTTTTGGAAGGCCGTGTGCTCCAAGGGTTAATGACGGCGTCATTAAAGAAGTCCTGTCAGCGCTTCGCTTGTGGGCTGATCCTGTTTCCTGCTTCACTAACCTCTGGTGTCAAGGGGACAAAGAGTGTCATATGAGATCAGGAAGCGTTCAGCCAAACTCAACTCTTTCTAAACATAATGCTTTTTTTTATATATATTTTCCTCCTTTCTGATCCTTTTCAGTGTTTTTCTCTCTTACCTGCGTGTATGCACTAAACACATGGCTCTGTACTTCGTCCATAGAGTCCATCCCATACGCCACAGTCCCAAGGTGGAGACGCCTGAACACCATTTCATTCTGGGTAAGGGTGCCTGTTAAAAAAACAAACAAACAAGGTTGTTATGGAGTGCATTTTGTTCCATTATTGTTGCACGAAAAGAATGTTCTGTTAATGGAAATCTGAAAAAAAAAGTAGTCCAGAAAATAAACTTGAAAAAAAAACATTTAAAATGGTTTTAAGAGTAACTGTGCTCTACTGCCGAATTTTATTTTTTCAAACTTTTTTCTTTTACAGAAAAAACAAATTTTGAAGAAACTTTTCAGGCTTTTTCATAAATTTTGTTTCAGGTTTTTTTTTATAAATTTTGTTTCTTCTAGTTTTTCTTTTTTTTTTTTTACAGATTTAATGTTCTTTTTTCTTCATATGAGATAAACACAGATTTTAAAAAAGATTATCAATTATTTAGATATAGCGTAATTTAACCTTGTTTAAGAAAGACTTGAAAGGACTTCCGTTATCCATCATAACTTGACTCAGGAGGATAAAAACTTGAGACGTGCGAAATAATTACTTGCTCTTACAGGGTTCCTACAGCATAAGGCAAGTTAACTTCAAGACCTTTTAAGACTTTTTAATGCCACTTGAAGTAAAAATTTAAGACCAAATCCACAAGAAACACAGAAAAACCTGCTTGCGACAACTTAACCCAAAGGTTTATTTTAACATAAACCACTGCACTACTGTTTCAAATTTTGAAAAGCTTCCCATACAGGAAGAAAGCTAAAAACACACAAATGACAGATATATTTTAACAATTATTTAACTGAATTCACAAACTTTGTTTTAGCAGGGAACAAAACAAATCAGTTTTAAAGCCCCAACATAACCAGTGCTAAGTCTTTTTTGCAGCTATTTTTCTTTGTATGGTTTTCTTAGTATGTTTGATTTGGTGATAAGTGGAGGCGTTGCAGAGACAAGGGTGGAACTAAACTGAGAAATACCGGCTGTTTCTCTGTAACTCCATTTTGACGCTTTGTGTTTCGCGCTTCGCATGTGCGACTCCACTGCCTTAATTCCCATCGTTCTGAGCTTGAATGACTTCTTGCACTAAATCCACTGAGCCTCATGTCTGTTCCCTGGTTTTAGCCATGGAGAAAACTCTTGGCTGGAGACTATTTTGGTTCCATTTACACTTGCTCATGTTTTCCAGACAAAAAGTTAATGGTGCATCTCCAAAATGTCCCGGCCGCAACAACGCTTTTATTGGTTCCGCTATCGGGACGGAACCAATAATGGCGAGCCGTTATTTTTTTTAAATAAAAAAAAAAAATTGTCCATTTTAATGTTTTATTTAGATTAAAAAAATAAATCGTAATAAAAATAATCCTATATCCTTATGATGTTTTAAAAATTAAGACCTACGAAAGACTGATTTAAGACATTTTAATACCAATTAAGGCCTTAGTTTTATTTTGAAGAACCCTGTCTTACCTCTAAATTTGGATGTGCTGGTTTTAAAAATTTAACGGCTAACGATTCTTTGAAATCCCCTAAAAATATTCTATACCTTGTTTTTTTTCCACCTACAATAACCCATTCCTTTTGCAAGACATTATAGGAACTCAAGAGAGACAGAGCAGCATCATTCAGCTGAAAATAATTTGATCCCAATAATCGAGCTGAAGCAGATTTAGCAGCTGACAAGCGGTAACTGAAAGCCAGAAGCCGACCTCTGAATCCTCACACTTACTTTAAAAGCATTTTCTGCCAGTATATCAAAAAGACTTGCGAGGTCGTGCTCATACATTAGCCTGACCTGCAGACCTCGCTGGCCCTAATCGCACTTTGGATGGGGAAATAGCTTATCATTTTATTGGCCATGAGGGCTGTAAATCTGACGTACAACACCTCACGCCTGAGGAAGTCCAGCGCTAAAGGCTGCTGGGCTGTAAATGCGTGTATGGATGAGAGACTTTGGGCTCTTTTTTTTATGGTTTAAGGTTTCAATAGGTAGCAGAAACCCCACCACAGAGCATCGCCCCCAGGGAAGGAAAACACTAAAGTCATTTACCATAAGCTCTCATTTTAGAGCTGGACTTGCTGGCCCCTAGTAAATCTATTGCTCAGAGAACAAAGAGCATGCACTGAAGTGAGACCTGTTTTGTCAGTAAGCAGGTAGGAGATCCGTCCGAGCTGCTCCGGTATGGTGCTGGCCCTCACCACCGTCCCCGGGATCTTGGAGTCTTTCTTGATCATCCAGCTGAAGACCATCTTTCCCATGTCCAGGTTAACTCGCAAACTGCATAAAGCAGACAAACGATACTTAAGAGTCTCACACAACCACAGAATTATCCACTTCATTCATTCTGTACCTGATGGGCACGATGTGGGAGAACAGGAGAAGGAACCGGAAGATCTGGAGGTACCAACGGCCCGCAAAGTGCTGGAGAGCGACCATGACCAGCGACACCACCACCAGGGCCCCGAACAAGATCTTAGTCAAACAGTTCACCTCCAGGTCGAACAAACCCACCTGACCGGGTCGAAAGAAGCAAACTTCCTCACTTTAATACCTCAGGGAACAACATATCAGCAAGCATAAAACACAATTAAATATTCAAAGGTATGGAGCGAATTTTGTTCCTCTATTGTTGCAAAGAACATCTTTTGCAAATGACAACATTATTTTAAAGAATCCAACTCGCTAAACTCTAAAAAAAAAATTGTCAAACATAATTAAATCTAAAGAATAAATTTGGAATAGAAGAATCTAAAATAACATCTAAAAATATTTTAAGAAAAAAAGAAAAAAAAAACTGCAAAAGAAGGTTATAAAACATAATAAATTACTCTCAAAATCTTTTTTTGATTACATTATTTACACTGAAAAAAAATCAACACCTAAATAAGCAATTTTTTCTTGAAATAAGTGCATTTTGTCTTGAATTGAGAAAGTAAAAGAGACATTTTGTCAACGGAACGAGACAATTTACACTTAAACTAAGAAAACACAATTGCATTGTCTGATTTCAAGGGCATTTTATCTAATTATCTTATTTAAAGACTAAAAATACTCATTCCATTGGCAAACTATCTCATTTACCTACTCTTTAAGTAATGGTAAATACACTTAATTTTTTCATTTTTCCAGTGTAGAATCCCATTTTGAAACGCTTTATATTCTACGCTGGAAAAACAATCTAGAACTAAGTAAAAATTCCTTATATTAAGTATATTTACACTTAATTTGAGTTTGTAAATGAGCTAGTTTGCCAATAGAATGATTATTTTTACTCTTAAAATAAGATAATTAGATAACATACACTTTAAATAAGACAATGCGGTTGTGTTTTCTTATTTTAAGTGTAAATTGTCTTCTTCCATTGGCAAGATGTCTCTTTTACCTCCTCAATCCAAGAACAAATGCACTTATTTTAAGAAAAAATGACTTATCTAGATTTCAATTTTTTCCAGTGTAATTTCCTTTTTAGACGTGTTCTTTGCTTTTGATAAAACTGGAAAATATTATCTCCATAAAGTCGAGGGAGTGTGAATCCTTTTTTCAAGGCACTGTATGCAAAGTTAATATTTCATAGCAGAAACATCAATCAGGGTTCCTACAGCATAAGGCAAGTTAGGCCCCGTCCACACGAAGTCAAAACGAACACGAAACGCTAATATTTTCCAGAACGTTTGTCGTAAAGACGGAGACGTAAAAATAAATGTGATCGTCCACACGAATGCATGAAAACGCTACAAAATGTATGCCAGGTCTATAAGTGGCGCTGTGGTGCCAAAGCAAAAATAGGCGACGAAATGTTGGGCATGCGCACTAATATTTATACATGGTTGCCTTGCGGGTCCATTTTCGTGGTTCAGTCAAATTCAGGTGCTGAACTATGTGGTCGATATTGCTCTGTTCTTCCTGGAGATATTCCAGAAGAAGAAGATTCTGTTGTAAGCCCGACAGCAGGGTGAGTAGCATGAGCAGCAACCATTCAACACAGTACGGCGCCATTGTTGTTGTGATACTGTGTCGCGCATGCGTGTTTAGAGGCGACGCTATGACGCATGCGTGTAAGAAAAAAAATGCGGTTAGAGCTTAAAGATGGAAACGCGAAAACGCCGTTTCAAAATCTTCCCACTCTGAAGGCTTAATAAAAAAAAGATCGTTTACAGACCCCCGAAACGCCGGCTTCGTATGGATGAGAGGCTGGTTTGGTGAAAAATGTGTGCGTTTAGGCCAGGGTTTGACTTCGTGTGGACGGGGCCTAAAATGCAAGACTTTTTAAGACTTTTTAATGCCACTTGAAATAAAAAGTTAAGACCAAATTCACAAGAAACACGACAACTTAACCCAAAGGTTTATTTTAACATAAACCACTGCACTGTTCCAAATTTTGAAAAGCTATCGGGACGGAACCAATATTGGCGAGCCGTTATTTCTTTTTTTAAATAAAATAAATAAATAAAAATGGTGAATTTTAACGTTTTATTTAGATTACATAAATAAATCGTAGTAAAAATAATCCTATTTATGATGTTTTAAAAATTAAGACCTACGAAAGACTGATTTAAGACATTTTAATACCAATTAAGGCCTTAGTTTTATTTTGAAGAATTCAATGCCTTTTAAGACTTTTTAAGGACCCGCGGGAACCCTGATCAATAAAGTCTAAAGTTGTGCTTTAGGTTGCAGCTCTCTACTGTACCTTGTGCCGTGGGTTGGAGGTGTTCATGACGCTCCGCAGCTCCTTGCCTGTGTAAATCACAACCCCCACCACCGTGCCTGGGGTGAGGGGAGAGAAAAAAGCCAAAAAGTGCCTCAGGGTAGCAGACTAAAGCACCAACATCAACCATAATATGTCAGATAGATGTTTCCCAGACACATAATCCTGACATGAATGGACTTTTCTAAAATGAAGAAAGTCAGATTTCCAATTGCATAATGGGTAACACATGTTAAAGCGGGTTAAGGTGGATTTACTCTCCTTCAGGAGAGAAAAAAAAACACGTCTTTTTTTTTAACGATTCTCCTCAAGTTTCACAGAGCGATTCATAAATGAACAATGTTTTGCCTCTTCCAGTAATTTTTCACTAAATATTGGATGAGCAGTCCCAGAAGCAGCAATGACTGGGGTTAACTTGCTGAACTATTGCTGTTTTATTGCTGTAATACGAAGCAGACGTTTACCAGAAGCGACGACCGTGCTGGCCCACAGCGTGTTCTCGATGCTGAGGCTCTCGTTTACCGGGGGGTCTCCGTCTTCCTGAAGACGGTTTAGGAATAAAATGGTAAGGCTTTTTTTTTCCAGAAAAAGAACAAACATTGAGCTTTTCTAAAATACATTACATGGATAATTTATAAACAAATAATAAAAAAAAGCATTTATAAAAAGAAGAACACCAGAATTAAATCCTGTTTCCTGTGGGTTTTAAACTCTCTGAGAGAGAGACTGAACTGACTGCTGCAGCTCCCTTTCTGTCTCTGTCATGTGACCAGGGAGCAGTTTGTTCCACTAGAAATGTATTCCACCCAAATTAACAACACATATATAAAAAACAAGAAGATGCTAGCACAACCTACCACATCAGCAGTTATATTTAAGTTAGATGTATCCAGGATTCAATTATATTGTACTTTATAGTTCAACAGATCATCCAGTCAAATTGATTCAGTTTTCTATCTAAGGAAAACCAGTTGATTGCATGGACTCATTGATTCGAAGGCAATCCTTTACACTTATTATGCTTGTAGCGACAGTGGAGAGGAAAAACTCCCTTTTAACAGGAAGTAACCTCCAGCAGAACCAGGCTCAGTGTGAGCAGCCATCTACTGCAGTTTGCCCCCGCCCCTTCCGCAGACACTCTGTTGCACCTCTCCAAAATTGTAGGTGACCGCAGACAGGAGGCCTCTGATTGGTCAAATCTACATCCGCTCTACATTAGGCGTATTTCCTGTTTGGTACCTCACCGGCTTGTTTTGTTTGTCTGACCGCCATTGTGGCAAAACGACTCGTGAAGATGGACCAGCTAGAAGAGCGAGGTGAGCGAGAACCCTGGGACACTTTTTCCACCTGGATCCCCGCTCTTTTTGGCCCTCATGTCCCTCCGTTGTCGCACAAACTTGACCCCGCTTCCTCTAGACCCACAGCTAGTTCCTGATTGGTCCTCTTGCGTCGAATAACAGCACAGACCACGCTTCAATATTGGGCATAAATCAAAAATATCTGCAACAAGCTCACTGCGACACACTGCTGCGGGAGTATAACCAGGCCTTGAGAATGCTTGTAGCGACAGTGGGGAGGAAAAACTCCCTTTTAACAGGAAGAAAACACTAGCAGAACCAGGCTGAGTGTGAGCAGCCATCTGCTGAGGCCGACTGGGGTTAAAGGAGAAAGAAGCAGATATAGAAAAAGAAGCATAGATACAAAAGGCAACTGTCAACTAGCTCCACGGCCCCGTCCAGGAAAAACACAGCCAGGCAGATGAATTCAGAGCCAGCTCCGATTCCCTCTCTATACTATAAGCCAGGATTTACTCGGCACCAGTAACAGTGAAACAAACGGTGTCAGGGTCGAAAACACAATGGCGACACATTTTGTTCAATGCTGAAGTTAACGTCACAACGCAAGCTAATATACGCCATTAGATTCACTCATACGGCATTAGATTCATTGGCCGATTACATCATAGCTCAGCAAAAGGCTGAATGATTTTGCCGAAAATCTAAATTGCGATTAATTTGAACTAATATTGCGATTTTATTGCGATTGCGTTTTACATTAAGCACAATTATGTAGATGTTTCAATTGAGGGTTTCAGTTTATTCATGACCTTGTTGCAGGACTTTACTGTAAACTTTGTGTGAAAAAGTTCCAACTTCCTGCAACTGTATGTTCGCTTCTGTGTCATGGCAAAACATTTTAGGCATATTACAGCCACCTAAAATGCTGGAGCGAGAAATTTACCTCCCTCATTTTATCTTTCTTTTGTTAAATGTAAGGTGACTAAAATTTAGTGCAATTAGAAAATTGCGCTTTGCGAAACTGCGATTATATTGCAAATATTATTAACTGTCCCCTGCTTGGATCTGAAGACTCCTCGTTATTTGGGCGACAAATGCGTCTTTTTTTTGCCCATTTTGAAGGACGGGTCCGGTGTATCCTACGTAGCCTTGGGTATCCCGTGATTCATTGAGAGTCCAAGCTAGCCGGCTGCTCTGTGCTCGGAAGAAAAAGAAAAATGGCGCCTAACGGTGGTGAATCTTGGAAGTTCAGTTTCATATAATAGAGCATGTGAATAGTTCTGTCTGAACTGAATGAAAATAGTTGTTTTAAATGGTAATTTAGTCAGATATGTGGCGGGTAATGTTTGGTTTATTGAAAGGTTTTATCCATCCCTGTGTAAATGGGTTTGGTTGACATTTCAGCACAGATTCTAATATCTCTGAAGTGTGGGGAATATAAACCTGTTATTCATGATGATGGTACTGCTGCTGAAACTCCTCAGAAATGAAATTAGCACCCAGAACAGTGGTGAGAAGTTCAGCATCCATTTTTTTGCCTGCTTTGTGCGTCAACTGTCATGTTTGCTAGGCAACAGAGCTAGCTGCTGAGTGAGGGGCGGTGACAGCCGGATAAGGAATTCGTCTCTATAGTCCAACTTTTCCAAACTCCTCATTTTCACATCCTTGGAGGACGCAGCTGCCGGATCTGAATGCTCCCGTTTACTGTCACTACCTGCTCATCCAGGAGGAGCGAAACCTGAAGAGCCAATGACTGGATGCAATCAGCTGGTTTTCTTTAGATTAAAACTTTTAACCAACGGAATGGATGATCTGTCTGAATTTTCTCTCTAAAGTGTTGTGAATTGATGTGTGTAATTGGTGTATAGAGAAACTAAATTGAATTTAAATGCAAATCAGACAGAAAAATTCTGACATGAACTTCTAAAATCTCTATGATCTATAATAGTCACTTTATTTCATCTCGTAAGAAAAAACAAAAAAAACATTTGAAGTCTAAAGTTACCTTTGCACTGAATTGGTCCATATAAATAAACGTACCTTCCCTAAAGGAAAACTCTAATTCTATCTGTTCTATCCAGCAAGTATTGACATAATTATCGTTATCGTTATTTAGGTGAAGAACTGTTTTCAAATAGACGTTAGGCAGAAAGTTTTTCCACCAGAAGGTAACCAATGTTAATCAGTTAAAGCTGCAGATGGTGTCCATGTTTGTCAGAAGGATGCTAAGAACAGAGAGGAAGCGTTTACCCTGGTGAAAGTTCCAATGAAGTTATGAATGTCGATGTTTGGTTCTTCTGCGTACACGTATGATCTGATCTGGAGGAGGTCCTGTGGGCATAAAGAAGGTTTAAAAACTGAAGATAAAGTGATACTTTCATACTTTCATTTTTCTGTGATGCTGGTTTTCCTTCTGTTTGAGCGCCACAAGCGTCACGTCATGTGACTAAGAAAACTTAACGGGATTGGCTGGGTGTTGGACGCCACAATCCATTGCTAATGTCTGTGACCTGAAGTAACCCTTCCCTTTTTACACTGAATTTAGACGCCAAATTTAAGACGATGAAATAGAGCCAGTTGAATCTCAGGAGGCTGAAATTATTGAGTTTGAATTTTGAAAGGTTGAAATTTTTTATATGCAGATTTTTTTAACACTGAAAAATAAGTATTTAATGTAATCACTTTGAAATAGTAATGGGAATTTTTAGCTTGAAGAGAAAATTAATGAAATTTCAACTGTGTAGAAATAATGACAATGATTTTTTTTTTAGGTCAAAAATGTGTCTGAATATATTTTAACACTGAAACAGTAAGTACAAACATACAACATTAAAATCCCAGCGACACAGATTTACTTCCATAGAATTCTGTTCCAATATTGTTGTAATGAAAGAACACAACTTGTAAAGAGAAACTGGACAAAAAAAAAAATTATACAGAAATTAATCTTTGAAAATGCTTTAATCAGAGAAGGGCTCTGAGAACAACTGTTGTTTTCTTTGATTATGTTATTTCAAATTATTCATTTTTCAATAGATTTTTATATTATATCTATTTTTAAAGGTTTTTACTTTTACATTTTGTTCTTTTTTTTTTTCAAAATTTTTGTTTTAATTAGTATTTTTCAGATTGAGTTTGAGTTGAATTGCATTCTTTGCTAATTGCGTCCTACAGATCATTTTCTCTCCTTTTTAACCAGTAAAAATGTTGTTGCTAACGTCCAGCAGACCAATAGAAATGTGTCTCTTCCTCACTACAGAGGGAAGCCCGCCTCCAGAAGTGAAGAAAATGTGATCGATAAAAATATCTTTTGTTAAAGAATAAAAATGGTTAGAACGTTATCTTAAAAACAAAATAATAAAAAAATATATATTATAAAATTAGCTAAAAAAGCTAAATATGAAAAATCAATTCAAATGAAAAAACTACATTTGAAAGAAATAGCAAAGTGTCTCCAAAACTTTTTTCATTAAAACATTTTTCAAAGTTTCACTTCTGGATTGCATTTTGTTTGCAACAATAATGGAACAAAACTCACTCCATACATATGCCTCGTTTTCCTTTTTACACTGCCCATCTAGGGGATAATTTTATCACATTTGATTCACTTTTTAGACAAAAAGAAAATGTGCTTAAAATGATTTTAGAAAAGGATTAAAAGGATTTTAAAACTAAAACACATTGAAATTAGGATTCCCTTAAATTTTTACAGAATATAAAATAATCTTGAGTCAGTCCCTGAAAGCCTTCCTGTAAGTAAAGGCCTGATGTGACTCAAGCCTTTAAGTTACGGCCTCCTTTGATGTGCCGACCACTCTAAACTCGCCTCAAATGACCACAACGACCATAATGAAAGACCTGCTGCTACTTTAGGAAAACAATCTCCGCGCACAAAGAATCCTGTGTTCATCGGTCAGAAAGGAGACGAGACTAAATAATGGCACGTTATCAACATCCTTTCAGCGACTCACTGCGGCAGTGGGCAGCCTCTGGGTGCAGGCCACTGGGAGGCGCAGCTTCCAGTCCGTCTCTCCGTCCAGCTGGTCAGTTCGCAGGAAGCAGGACCCTGAAGGAGACGTAGGATATCACAAGCTCACCTCTAGAGGGCAGCAGAAACATTTAGCTAAAGAAAGGACCTCATTGGATCCTTCTATACATGTGAATGCACCAAAAAAATAAAAACTAAAAGTCCCGTAGTGCTTCTAAAAGTTTAGGATGCAAATAATAAGTAGGCTGAAATTAAAAAATATGACTGTTTGAATGAACAAACATTGCAAACCCTCTCTCTCTCTCTCTAGCGTGCGTCACCCTGCCTCAAAAACTCCCCAATCACGGTTTAGGCCCTTCCTAATTGACCTAATGGCCTCAACATAGAAGAAAGATAACCAAACACTATTTTCAGAAAAAAATATTTTCTTTTCCTGGAACAGGAAGACGCAGCAACAAACATTTGTTTTTTTGTTGTCCTTCAGCATGTCTGTCCAATCACTGAGAGCGTTTGTTGTTATCCATATTTGATTATTCAGATGAGCTATTGAGGCATCCTCGCCTGTCTCTTGTCTCTTTGCATTTGATGTTGCGAGTCCCTTAATTTTCCTTTTCATTATCTCCTTATTTGAAAGACAAACACTAAGCCGGGTAAGGTTGTGCACATCGCATCGTTTTGTCTAGATGGAACATTACTTTACTGCCATACACATTTTGAGCAGTAATTTACATGCAGGTCTTATAATAATTTCTATACGGAATTTTAAAAATGTAGTGATTTTATTTTGTATTTCAGTTTGATATGGAGAGAAATAAAATCATAATTCTTATTTTTTTCTCCGAATTTTGACTTTAATCTATTAAGCCTAATTTTTGTTTTTTTTTCCACAGCCCCTAATCTTCTTCTGTAGAGAATAGTCAGAAAAGTAAGAATTCTAAGATTAAAGTCAGAACCCTGACTTTAATCTCACACTTATGACTTTAATTTCAAAATCCTGAGAAAAACGTCAGAATTCTGAGGAAAAAAGTCAGAATTTTGAGATTAAAGGGCCACTCAGAATTCTGAGATACAAATGTCAGAATTCTGAGAAAAAAGTCTCGATTCCTAGATTAAAGTCAGAATCCTGAGATTAAAGTCAGAATTCTGAGGAAAAAAGTCAGAATTTTGACTAGAATCTTGTGAGATTAAAGGTTCACTCATTATTCTGAGATTAAAGGGCCACTCCGAATTCTGAGATAAAAATGTCAGAAGTCTGAGAAAAAAGTCTCGATTCCTAGATTAAAGTCAAAAGCCTGAGATTAAAGTCAAAATTCTGAGAAAAAAGGGGAGAAAAAAGTAAAAAAGTCAGAATTCTGAGGAAAAAAAGTCAGAATTTTTACTAGAATCTTGTGAGATTAAAGGGTCACTCATATTCTGAGATTAAAGGGCCACTCCGAATTCTGAGATAAAAATGTCAGAAGTCTGAGAAAAAAGTCTGGATTCCTAGATTAAAGTCAAAAGCCTGAGATTAAAGTCAAAATTCTGAGAAAACAGGGGAGAAAAAAGTAAAAAAAAGTCAGAATTCTGAGGAAAAAAAGTTAGAATTTTGACTAGAATCTTGTGAGATTAAAGGGTCACTCATATTCTGAGATTAAAGGGCCACTCCGAATTCTGAGATAAAAATGTCAGAAGTCTGAGAAAAAAAGTCTGGATTCCTAGATTAAAGTCAAAAGCCTGAGATTAAAGTCAAAATTCTGAGAAAAAAGGGGAGAAAAAAGTAAAAAAGTCAGAATTTTGACTAGAATCTTGTGAGATTAAAGGGTCACTCATTATTCTGAGATTAAAGGGCCACTCCGAATTCTGAGATAAAAATGTCAGAAGTCTGAGAAAAAAGTCTCGATTCCTAGATTAAAGTCAAAAGCCTGAGATTAAAGTCAAAATTCTGAGAAAAAAGGGGAGAAAAAAGTAAAAAAGTCAGAATTCTGAGGAAAAAAAGTCAGAATTTTTACTAGAATCTTGTGAGATTAAAGGGTCACTCATATTCTGAGATTAAAGGGCCACTCCGAATTCTGAGATAAAAATGTCAGAAGTCTGAGAAAAAAGTCTGGATTCCTAGATTAAAGTCAAAAGCCTGAGATTAAAGTCAAAATTCTGAGAAAAAAGGGGAGAAAAAAGTAAAAAAAAGTCAGAATTCTGAGGAAAAAAAGTTAGAATTTTGACTAGAATCTTGTGAGATTAAAGGGTCACTCATATTCTGAGATTAAAGGGCCACTCCGAATTCTGAGATAAAAATGTCAGAAGTCTGAGAAAAAAAGTCTGGATTCCTAGATTAAAGTCAAAAGCCTGAGATTAAAGTCAAAATTCTGAGAAAAAAGGGGAGAAAAAAGTAAAAAAGTCAGAATTTTGACTAGAATCTTGTGAGATTAAAGGGTCAGTCATTATTCTGAGTTTAAAGGGTCACTCATATTCTGAGATTAAAATGTCAGAAGTCTGAGAAAAAAGTCTGGATTCCTAGATTAAAGTCAAAAGCCTGAGATTAAAGTCAAAATTCTGAGAAAAAAGGGGAGAAAAAAGTAAAAAAGTCAGAATTTTGACTAGAATCTTGTGAGATTAAAGGGTCACTCATATTCTGAGATTAAAATGTCAGAAGTCTGAGAAAAAAAGTCTGGATTCCTAGATTAAAGTCAAAAGCCTGGGATTAAAGTCAAAATTCTGAGAAAAAAGGGGAGAAAAAAGTAAAAAAATCAGAATTCTTAGATTAAAGTCATAAGTGCGAGATTAAAGTAAAAAATTTGGGATTAAAGTCAGAATTTGACCTTTTTCTCATAGTAAACTGAAATAAAATAAAAAGAGGCCCTAATCCTCTTCCGTAGTTGTGGGGCGTTGTGAAAAGGAGCAGATGTTTACCATTTCTTTCAGAGGTCCTTAAAAAGATCATGTCAGCAGGAACACGTTGATTCTGCAAAGAAAAGAGAAAAACAACATTTTAATGTTACTCCATGACTGTTTGCTCTTCCTTCTCTCCACTTCTCCCTAAAAACTGCACACAAATCAGACTTTGAGTTTAGCATGGCCACACCAGCAGCAGCCGTTGATTTACAAAAAAATAAGCCCTCCAGCAAATCACCCTGCAGTGGACTTCAGATGGCTCTTTACACTAAGCCTGACTTAATGCCCCCACAAATTCCCCAGTCGGTTCATCTGGACTGCTTTACTCAACCTAAACTGCTACTCATCCAACTAAAGGTTTAAATAAATCTCCAAAAATATAATATAAAAAAAAATTTTCTGGAAGTTTTATTGACTTCAGTTTGACATTTAAGTCCATTATGGTTTAAATCTAAAGTGTAGCTCACCCAAAAATCAACATTTTTCCAGATAAACTGGTACTACCATTTTTCATATGAGATTCTTTAATTTTGGAAGATTTCTTTTCAAATCATTTTAGCTCTGCCCTAAGTGGATGAATGGAGAATTTTCCTGCTTTGTCTTTCATCACAGCACGGGAAAAATGATCTAGAAATAAGTTAAAATGTCCTAAATTAAGTGTATTTACCCTAAATTTGAGCAAGTCAATAAGATAGTTTGCGAATGGAATTAGTATTTTTACTCTAAAAAAAATAATAATTAAATAATATGCACTATTTCATCATTCTGCTTCATTCTATCTCTATTCTCCCACTCTGCAGAATCTGTTAGTTCAATCTCTAACGTTCTGCTCTCTCTGCTTTTTCTCATAGTAGCTTCATCTGGTCTGTTCCTGTTTGGCTGTGACTCCATCCTGGAGAGAAATATCAGCTGTGCTGCTGCCATCAACACCTTTGTTTCTAGATGTTGGAGCTTGGCCTGTTTTTCAGTGTCGTCCTGTTTCTCTGACTGTGACTGGCTGGATGTGCTCTCTTCATCCTCTGACATGGGAGCTGGCTCGGAGCTCGTCTGTCTGGCTGTGTGTTTCCTGGACGGGGCCGCCTTTTACAGCTGCCTTTTGTGTCTCTGCTTCTGTCTCCTTGAACCCCAGTCGGCCTCGGCAGATGGCCGCTCACACTGAGCCTGGTTCTGCTGGAGGTTTTTTCTTCCTGTTAAAAGGAGTTTGCATTCTCCCGAGCGGTGCCCGACTTTAGACGAGCGAATAAAGTGAATGTGATTGGTTGATTATCAAGGGGGCGGGATTGTTGTGGCGGACGGTTTGCAAGCAAGTTTGATTTTTCCGGCGTCTCTGAAGCATCCTTCTAACCAGTTAGCAGCTTAGCACTAGTAGGTTCCCAATGGGAAATTCCATTGGGACCAAGTAGCACTAAATTGGTGACTTAGAAACGACGCTGTCAAGGAACGCTATGGACAGAGGAAACATGCAAGAGGAGGAGAGTTTAGTGTCGGAGGTCGTGGATGAGTCTCCTCCATCATACATTTTTTATTTAGAGGAGGAAAGCGGGGACGAAGATGTTGTGGAAGAGGACGCCAGGGCGGCAGAAGCTTGGTTTGGTGTAGAAGGCTTCCAGCCGTACATGTTTGAGCCCTTGCCTCGCAACGCTGCCAGTTCTGTTAGCTCTACGCCTGCCGAAGACACAGACGTCCATCCCCGTGAACACTGGGACGCAACTCAATGGGAAAGGATTCTGATTTCAACTGTTCAACCGGCTCGTTATTGGCCCACCACATAAATGGTGACTCGATGCTCCTGAAGGGTCCCCAACTACCCACAGATGTTCATCCAAACAATCTTTACACAAACCTTCTCCACGATTATAAGGTCGCCCACTTGGATGCCGCTGCTCTTTACCTTCACCGTACCTGAAACGCAGAACGGCAGAAAAGGTAAAAGGTTTGTTCAGGAAGCAGCAGTGATAAACTTTATCATTAAAGCCATTAATGTCCTCTTGGTGAACCGATGTCCTGCATGCCACAGCAGCTCTCCATGCAGATTCTGATAGAATGTTGAAGGGGGGGGGGGGGGGGGGGGGGGCTGAGCCTTTTCCCTCTCATTCCACTTGGTATGAACAGGCAAAATTGTTTGGAGGAGATCACTGACCCCTGAACTGTGCTGTGACCTCTGGGCTTTGCATATGTAAGACATTAAAGCGCATTAATATTGTTATGCATTTTTGACTTGCAGAGCTTCACAGGAGAGCTATAAACATCTACTCTTTTAGAGGGTTTATAAGAAAATGAGTAAATGTTTATTATATATATAAATAAATATATATATATATATATATATATATATATATATATATATATATATATATATATATTTATATATTATATGTATATATTAGGGGTGGAGCGGTTCACAAAATCCACGGTTTGGTTCGATTCGGTATATGTTGATTGTTACACCGAAATCCCATAAAAATTAATGAAAAAATCCCCCCAAAAATAATGGATTGTAATTATTTTAATGATCCGCGGAAACCCTGGATCATTTCCGTATGTTTTGCTGCTTTGAATTTAATCATCTGGCGCATGCCCTCTACGATCTCCAAGGAACTCAGAGCGGAGCGGACGGGAGCCACAGTGGAGGCTGTAGACTTTGCTTTGAGCAGGCGGGCTGGAGCACAGCGGGACGGAGCGCTGACGGAGTATGAGGGATTTCGGGGTTAGCATGACATGTTGGTCATGTTGCTGTTAGCATAAACAAAACGTGTTGCGCAATGCTTGCACACTGTTGCACTTTTATCAACAACTTTCTTTCCGCCGTCATCGTAGGTAACTCTAAATGCAAAGCGCTCCCATACAGCAGACCTATAAAGTGCTGCTGGCGCGTCTTCCAACTCCTGTTCTTTCCCACTCGCCATACCCACACAATTCTCCACAACAACTGATTTTTTTATGCTACACCCGGCTACGCTGCTTTGCTTCTTCTTCTTCCTGTTTACTACTGGTGGTTGGCTTTGGTCGCAGTACAGCCACCTTCTGCTCTGGAGTGTAAACACTTCACCTATGAGAAAAAGGAGCAGCGCATGAACCGAATGCAACACACGCGAACCGAACCGAGACAGTCGAACCGAACGGTTCGGAAGGTTTTCATAAACCGTTCCATCCCTAATATATATATATATATATATATATATATATATATATATATATTTTTTTTTTTTTTTTTTTTACACGCACATATACATGTATATATATATATATATATATATATATATATATATATACATATACATATACATACATATATATATACATATACATACATATACATACATATATATATACATATACATACATATACATACATATATATATACATATACATACATATATATACATATACATACATATATATATACATACATATACATACATATATATATACATACATATACATACATATATATATACATACATATACATATATATATATATATATATATATGTATATGTGCGTGTAAAAAAAAAAATAAAAAAAAAAAAAATATATATATATATATATATATATATATATATATATATATATATATATATATATATATATATATATAAAAAAACAACACAGCAAATTCCTTTCTCATCTTTACTGTCAACAGGCTCCTTTTCTGAACATACGGCTTCACGATCAACCGGAAGAAATTCCGCGCAAATATATCCCTATATAATATATATCTGACAAAATTGTTTTTATAAACACATTTTTTTTTTATAAAGCATTTTAAATGCAACAATAATCACATTTAATTAATTTTAATGCCAATTAAGGCCTTAATTTAAAAAATTATAAAATTACTTTTAATGACCCGCGGAAACCCTGTTTTACCCCCATTTTAGGGAAGAGATATAAATAAAAAATTCTGTTTTTATTTCGTTTTGATATTTCCTTTAAACGTCCGTTTATCCTTTTTTCCTCCAGTGTTAAATAAGCTCTATGCAAAACTACAGACACCATAAAGTTTCTATAAAACCACAAATTATGCACAGGGGCTTGCCCTCATGCAGGCAGCCAGTCATTGTGTTTATGGCTAAAACAAGCTGCCACATCAAAGAGGCAAAGTGATGGAAACCACCAGAGGTCTCCTGCTTTTTATTGCTGCGACCACTTTATTCAAAGCCCTCTTATGTACACTTTTAAATCTCTGCTTTGAATTACCCACCATTTCCCCTCGCCCCAATAAGCTTTTAACAGCACCAACCTCCGACAGTTATTGAAGGCACCAATAAGGACCAAATATGAGTGCCGACTAACCAAATCCGATTTTCTGACCTCTTGTGGAAAGCTTGCTGTAGACTTGAGAGTTGACTTCTTTGTCTCGAAGGTAGCACCTTATCTCCTCAATTGCCTCTCTCATGATGGTGATAAACAAAACAAGCCCCTGGAAACGAGAAGAATGCTACAATTAGAGGGATTCCTTTAGAAAAAAATCAATGAAATGCAAAGATTGGAGCTGTTTTAAAGCTGAACACAAATAATGTAAAACGAAGTAGACCAACTGGAATGATTGATAGTTAGAGGGAGGGGACATACCAAAGGGACCCAGTAGGTGTAGAGGGCACCAAGGCGTAACTCCTCGACAAATTGAGAGCAGGCCAGCAGCAAAAAGTACAAGTTGAAGAAGTACTTAAACTGATTAAACAGCACCTGAGGATGCAGAGCGGAGAGGAGGACCGGAGTGAAACACTAAACATGACCAGGAGGGATTTTACATCAGGAGGGGCAAGAATGATCTGGATAACTTACAAAAATATTTTCTATGTAGAATCAAGATGAGACATTCTCCTAATGTTCAAAGTGGGATCACACAAGGGTGTAACTTTGTAATAAAAGTTGGTGGGGACACTCAGGTGGACCTACAGTGACTCGACCCGAACGCTTTCAATAGGTTTTTGTATTTTCCAAAAATGACATCAAACATATACAGTATTTATTGAAGGTTTTCCTATTGTTGAGAACACAAGACACTGATATTTATATTTATAGACAGTTAGAGAGATACCTTTTAATGCCTTTTATATATATAGGGCCCAAAAACATTAATGTATAAATAAATAACGGATAACAGCCCATTCCAATTTCAAAATCGATAAATCATGCATCCCTAGAAGTACAATTTCAATTCCATCCATCCAGAAAAATATGGATATGTTGCAATTTAAATAAAGCATAGCATTTTTTTTCTTGTAAACTTTGTGTTAAACTTGCATATCCCAGTAAATCTGTTTCCCCTTTACATCTGCACTTCTCCCTGCTTCTCTCCGTGCTCTGTTTATAAAGATTTATGAACCTCTTTACACACAGAGTGTATAAAGAGGTTCGTAACCTCATTTTTTTGGTTCGTAACCAATTTCCTTTTGTACAGCTTTCAGACAGTAAATGAGCTGCAGCTTATGGGCGCCGCCATTTTTGTTTGCGTAAATACTGCTTTGAGAGCTGTAGTATCGTGGGGCGCCGATAGGAGACGGGGAACCGTGCTAGGGTGATGCGTTTATGGTCGTAAGAACCAAGCTCAGCTCGGTTAACTGATCCAAGCTCAGTCCAAATTCGGTTGCAGAGGGGTAGGGTAAGTGGGGCATTTGTTCTTCATTAAACGACTCAACAATTCATATTTTTACATCAAAGACATTTTTTCACTGAAGATATTTCAATTTTGACTGTTTCATAATTGAGATTTTTTCTTTTAGGTCTTTCAGTTTTACGTGCGTGCTAACCACTGCACAGCCTGTACGCCCCTTAAATTGTTTTTATGCGATCTGCATTAAGACTGGGAGGAAATGCGATTATGACAATAAAGATTGATACGATATAAAAAAGCCAGCTGCCTTATTTTAGTCTATGTAAAACAGGAATGTATAAATGTATCCCAGGTACATTTTTTTTTTTTCTACTGTTTTGATACATTTTTCAGACTAAAAAACAAATATAAAATATTTCTAAAATTAGTTCTGCTAAAATATACAGTAACGTTCAGTAAATTTGAATTACCGTATTTTCTGGACTATACAGCGCAACTAACTATAAGCCGAGCCCACTTAATTTTTTGAAAAAACTGGAAGATGCACCAGGCTATAAGCCGCTGATATCGACTGAACTCTCTCCCACCAAACCTGTAGAGGGAGCTCTACATATGGCTCCTAGAAAAGAGACGAAGAAAAAGAATGCTAGCTTCCGTTAGCTTGTTGCTCGCGGAAGGAAGAGCTTCTAATGAAAGATGGGGCTTTATTGGCTCTTTATTTTAACTCTGCAGGAATAGAGCTCAGTCTCTTTATTGGTTCTGCAGCTTTAATGCTGCAAATAAATGTCAAAATGTGTGAATTTGGGACATTTATTCTCCGTCTAATTGCTGCTAGCACATTTTTGTGCTTAACTAAAATTGTTCTTGTTCAAGCTTGTTCTTTCATTTCCAGATTTGACTTTCCCCTCTGGCTGTTAGCAGGGTTTATACATGAATGAGTAACTCTTATTTAATGCTTTTAAATGCTCTTTTAATGCTCTTAGAAATAATCTAAATGCCATCAACAAGTACCCATGACTTAAAATATAAGTCATGGGTACTTGTTGATATACACACACGGCAAAATCCTTTGTCATCTTCACCATGGACAGGCTGAAGCCATGTCCCGAGTTCCTCGTTTTCCCGACAGTTTGGTTCAAATTTGCATTTACCCACATTCTCTAGCCTTTTCTCCGCCTCAACCAACTTTTCCAAAGCATTTTAATCCCATGATTATCAAATTTAATTAATTTTAATGCCAATTAAGGCCTTAATTTAAAAAATAATAATTGAATGACTTTTAATGACCCGCGGAAACCCTGGTTAGGAAAAATCCACAGAAAAGCCGCACCTTCTTATAAGCGGCATGTTTCAAAGAGTTGGAAAAAAGTAGTGGCTTATAGTCCGGAAAATACGGTAGGCTTATTTTTCTGATCAAAATAGTTTTTGAAGAAAACATTTGTGCATTAAAAACCTCCTTTTAATCGGTCCGATGTTACATCTGAACCTGAAGTGTATGGAGTGAATTTTGTTCCATTATTATTTCGAGCAAAGAACACATTTTAAAAATGAAACTTTGAAGAAAAAAATATTTTGTTGATAAAAATTTGAAAAATGAAATCCAGAAATTAAACTTTAAAAAAAGGAAACAATAAAAAGTTTTTGCAAGTAACTTTGTGTTTTACATTTTTTCCCCCCCAATTTTTTTTATTTTTCCTTTCTATTTTCTATTCTATTTTCAAAATTACTCTGAAAACCTTTTCTTTATTTTAAATTTAAAGTTTCATTTCTGGATTGCATTTTTCCCAAATTTCCTTTTACAAAACAAACTCTTGATAGAAATAATGAAACAAAATTAACTCCATATAGTTTTATCAGCTTTAACAGAAAGATCCTTAAAAATATTTGAAAACATAGGCTTTAAAATATCAATCTATTTTATTTTTTTGATTTAATTTAATAAATGAACCTATCAGAAATATTTTGATTTAGTGATATGACTGCAGAAACAACAAAAGATACAAATAAAAAAGGTAACTTAGCAGCAATATGACTGTATATAAATGTGCAATTTTATAGATTTTCATTTAAAAACTTGTAACTATTCAGTCTTCAATAAACAGGCAGCTTTGTTTTGCCCTCGCTTTAACACACAAATACTTCAGCCTTCTGCTCCGTTTCATTACCACCTCAGTGCAACATTACAACCCGGCGCTCAGGCGGAGACGGCAGTGCAGCGAGCAATCTGCAGAAGCGCAGAGCTCGCCATATTTTCTGGAGGAAACAACATCTTGACATGAAACAGCGCGGATTAAAACCTTCCTGATTTGCAATGCAAAAAACTCCTTTCTCTTGTCTTTTGCTTCCCAAACAAATCTGAGCTACTTTCAATTTTAGACGGCCTAAACAAACATAAAAAAAAAAATCTTAAGACAACTGGATGCCCAGAAAGCAAATGAGAAAATGCAAATCAGGAATGGAAAATACTATAATCCAAAACACGGCTCCAGGACTTAGACATAGGAGTCCAAGTCCACATGCCCAAATATGGCTAATGCAAACTATTAGGACTCTCTATCAACACCAGGTGTTTGCTGAAGGAGGATTTATACAGCTCCCCTCCAAGAAAACCAGACATAACTACTGTGGTTCATTAAGTTCATTAATTCGTAAAAACAAAAGACGATAGGGAATGATAAGAAATTAAACGTTTAGCTCTACCTTTATGATTACTCGTTTTCTTTTAATCTAGACTGTAATTAGGGTTTTATTATAAAGCTTAGCCCCTTCTGGGGAATGTATTAGATCAAACATGTAGTCTTTGTAGCTCTTGTTAAATATTTATTGGTCCTAAACAGTTTTAACAGTTATCTCAAGCTATTTAACAATCGCAAAATACAAAGAAATGGGAAATGATCTCCGATCCCACTCTGAAAAAGGAAAATAAAAAAACTAAAACTGTAGTAAAGATAAAATAAAGGTGAGGACTATAAATTCCTTTGAACGTGTCCAACCAGCTGACAGTGGAGTCAGGTCAGCCTGAGGAGGCGGGAGAGGTTGGACAGAAGAAAGGTGAACAGGCGACCTTTGACTGACACTAACCCCGGGAAGGAAGGTGAAGAAGTTGTACTTCTGGTTGTTAATGACGTTCTTCGGGTACCTCTGCTCCCTCTTCTCTGGGTGGCCGAGCCACACGGTGCGAGGGCGGAAGTCCCCCATCCCGCAGCATCTCGACCAAGGGCAGCATCTGAAAGCAACAAGAGGAGGAGGGGGGACCGATTCATTCCTAACTTTTACTAAACAGAAATGAGGATGAGGAACAGAAGACTGTAAAATGAAGCAAATATGGAGACATTTCCAGATCGTGTCAGGATTTTTAGACCAGGGTTGGGTTGGGTTGCTCCATAAATACAGGCCATTTAACATGTTTTTTACCATTTTAATCATTAACTGGAGTATAGAGACTGTAAAACATGACTTTAGCTGACCGAGTAACCAACTTAGAGCAGGAATTATATCAAAGCTATTAAAAAAAACATAACATTTTGCATTTAAAGTCGTAGGGAAACGGCTGTTCCATCCGTTTCATTTCCAAATTCTCCCGAGTGGTCCCCGACTTTACACGAGTGAATAAAGTCAATGTGATTGGTCAATTATCAAGGGGGCGGGATTGTTGTGGTGGAAGGTTCGCAAACTGTTTGATTGTAGCCGGTTTCTCAGAAGCATCTTGCTAACCAGTTAGCAGCTTAGTGCTAGTAGGTTTCCAATGGGAAATTCTATTGGGACCAAGTAGCACTAAATTGGTGACTTAGAAACGACGCTGTCAAGGAACGCTATGGACAGCGGAAACATGCAAGAGGAGGAGAGTTTAGTGTCAGAGGTCGTGGATGAGTCTCCTCCGTCATCCATGTTTTATTTAGAGGAGGAAAGCGGGGACGAAGATGTTGTGGAAGAGGACGCCAGGGCGGTAGAAGCTTGGTTTGGTGTAGAAGGCTTCCAGCCGTACATGTTTGAGCCCTTGCCTCGCAACGCTGCCAGTTCTGTTAGCTCTACGCCTGCCGAAGACACAGACGTCCATCCCCGTGAACACTGGGACGCAACTCAATGGGAAAGGAAAGGATTCTGATTTCTTATTTCAACCGTTGCGTATATTAGCTGCGACATATGAATCAACATGCTATTAACAAAAAGTGTGATTGACAGATGACCGTTGACATATGATTGGCCGAATTTAGTTGTTCAGGCTGACTAGAACTAACTGGCCTGCAGAAGATAATGAGAATAAAAAAAACCCCAACAGATTTTAAGACAGGATTTTATTAAAAAGAGAATTTTCTACATTTTGGGACAATATCGTCTGATAAAGGGAACATTTATATACATGTTTAAGCCAGAATTATTTGACATTTAAAAATGACTTCCCTACGACTTTAAGATAAAAAAAAAAAAACACTTTTTTTCTGTCAATCTGCTCTATCCAGAACTCCTCAAGTGGAAAAGTTTTTGTTTCACCTGGTTTCATTTCATAAAAAGTCTTCTTCAAGGAACCTTTAGCTATCCAATTATTAATCGATTAATCAATTTGCTAAACTATCATTAGTTGCAGCCCTACTCTGGATCGATTTGTTTGTCTTCTTCAGCATGCCTCCCCAACAGCATTACTTCTCTTGCAACTACCACTGAGGGCGTTTCTCAATATGCGTTCTTGAGCGTTCTCGTGTACTCGTGACACGTCATCAGCCTCAGCCCGAGTACCGTTCCAATTCTCGAGAACGCCAGATCGAGAACGCATCAAATCCCCGGATGTTGTTCTCACCCCGCCCTCTTTAACCTTGCATCAGAGCAGACTTGTGCGTTCTTCAGACTGACCGCTTCCCCAGAATGCCCCGCGGCCGCAGCTTGATTCGAGACAGCGCTCACAGTGTTAAGTTAAACATTCCCTTTTCTGCTGCTGTTGTTCTTCAAAAGTACGTTTTGAAATCGTTTGAGGCGATAACATTATACATTGAAGCCTCCCTGTGTGGTCTGTTTACAGAGTTAGTGCGAAATTTAAAAAAAAAGTCCTATGTTGAGCAGACCAGAGTGACCAGCAGACCTCCGAGGGTAACCGCAGACAGGGCTAAATTTACCCCGTCTGTAGTGCACTTCTCTCAGCCTAGTTATGTGTGAACTACCGCTCGTTCTGATGGCGGTTTTTTGCGGTTCGGTAATTTTTTTTTATGTTTTTTAAGCTTTAGAAATTAAAAATATTGTTTTCAAAATGTTTTGTGTAGGGAATAAATAGTTTTGACTGTTAAAGAAATGCTAAACAACGTTGCCTGTGATGACGTCACGAGTAGGCTTCTGCTCCAATACACATACGTGCTTGCGTGCTCGCATTCTCGTCAAGTCCGATCTTCCTGCGTTCTCGCCAAGAACGGACTTGACGAGAACGCGAGTACGTACTCGCGTTCTCGTGAATTGAGAAACGCCCTGAGGCTTTACTTAACCCTTTACAAATGGAGTCCCCCGTCCCTCAGTGAGGTCTAGAAGCACAAGATCTATATCCAGCGATTCAGCAGAGATACAGCTTCATGGCTGTACATCTGATTTTGGCATTTGACCAATTAGATGAGCCCTTGAACGATATATTACCTTCTGTAAATTAAGATGAAATTAAAATAGTTAACAAGTCAACAAAAAAGGATAAAAATTAGTTGAAAAGTTAAAAGGGTTAATAAGCCTAGTTAACAATTATGTTTAGGTTTATAAAATAAAAAAAAGTACCAGTAGCAGCATTAATGCCACTAAGGTTATGTTGGACCAAATAAAATGAGTTTCTTTCACTCTCAAAGTATTTTTTATTAATTTCATATTGAAGCACTTTTGTTATTTTTCTTAATATATTCGGGTAAGTTGGCGTTTCTTGTTATTACATTAACATCCATTTCTGCCTTAAAAATATCCATATTTCTGAATGTTACAAAGATTTTAAAGTCTCATCCTGGATTCCAATAACACTATTTGCTTGAAGTTTGGATTATCAAAGTATTTCACTGAGTGCCCTATAAAGGGTTAAGGATGCGTAATTGATAACACCTACTACTGTATGTTGCTCATATCCCTGGAGGAGAGACTGAACAAACTGTGAGATTATCAAATCTGTCTCTGTTTTTGTCTTTCAGGAAATGACAGAAATCCCTCCCTCACAAGCTTACGCTGGAGGCATGGAGACCTTTATTTAAGAGAAGTTTAGATGCCTCCTGCTGACTTACTCTCACATATCAGGTATTGTCTCCATCGTTATGCCTCACCAATTCTCTCTGTACATAATAGTTACTTTATGTGTTAAAGTATCATAACAAACAAACCCTGATAAGAAAAGGTCACGTATAGATAGAGACTTCATTAGGTGGAGGTTATAAAATGCCGCACAGATAGACAGACCAACAAAGACTGTTATCAGTACTTAAGATGAGCGACGGAGGGGGGGGGCTTATTAACAAGTCTACTTATCACCATGCAAGGACACATTTTTTCACATCTCCAACTTAATTCTGCTGTTAAAGATAACTGCCATGATGGAGTGAATTCTGACCCAGTAAATGGAAATTTGAAGAAAAGAATGCTTTGAGAGTAACTTTACTGATTTATTTTTTTTCTAAACTTTATTTCTTTTACATATTCAATATTTTATTTCATTTTTCAAATTGAGTTTTATGAATTTGTTGTTTTTTCAACTGTTTTACAGATTTTCGTTACTTAAAGACCAATACACACACTTTTTCTTGATCAATAAAAATATTGCTTATGTCTAACGGACCAATAGAAACGTGTTTTTGCTCCTCATTCCAGAGGAAAACCCCGCCCCCTACCCTGATAAAAATAAAATAATTTAGTCTGGCCCCGATGAATGAGACATCAGAAGATTGTTGATGAGAACAACCCGTTATTTTTCAAACCGTGTCTGTGCCTATTGGCCAATGCTCTGACCAATGAGCGCAACTGACTGTGACGTAGTAAGCGCGACAGGAAGTGGTGGGGGAGTGTAAACAAACAGCCTGTCGTAAAAGCGTAGAGCCTCTTCCTGCTCACGTTTCAACGAAAACCCCAAGTCTAATCCTTCCAAAACTGATTCCAAAGCTGAGACAAAGGAGAACTGTTCAACAGTTGTTGCCATCTTCCTTGTTGTGCTTTCTCCAGCGTCGCGCAGCTTTGTCTTCACGCCCTCAAAACCCCGCCCACTTTACATCCAGAAATTCAAAACAAATCTCTGCGTTGTAATTGGCCCGCCAGTTCTAGGGCCTGGGGCATTGATGGAGGCTAGACCACACGCAGGGAAAAATTATTTCAACCGCTGGTGGGTGGGCTAGTTTACTAGGCTACCCGCCCCCTGAAAAGAAGAGAATGTGGTCTAAAAAAAACGTAATCTGAAAAGGAAAAAAAAATTAATTTAGAAATAGGAAATCTGAAACAAAATGTTAAAAACGTTTAAAAAATGAAATAAAAAATTTTATTTGAAAAAAAAAATTGGTAAAAAAAACAAAAAACAAAAGAACCAGCAGAATTACTCAAAACTTTCTCTGATTAAGAAAGCTTTTAAAGTTTTATTTTTGGATTGCTGCTTTAAATTTCTAAATTAGGAAACAGTTTTCTTATCTTTCAAATTTCCTTTTAGAAACAAATTCAATGACAATAATGGAATAAAATTCACTCCATATATTGCAGGATGGCTCCATGTTTCAAAAAAAGCTAACATAAAATACTGCAGGGAATGTAAACAAATCCCACCACCCACGCACTTCAAATAACACAATGCAATTGTGTTTTATTATTTTAAATGTTAATTGTCTTGTTCCATTGGCAAAATGTCCCTTTTATATCCTCAATTCAAGAACAAATGCACTTATTTTTAGAAAAAATTACTTATCTAGGTTTAGATTTGTTTCCAGTGCCCACATGAGGGTTATGGATTGTATTTTTCAGGGAGTTGGCAGCCCTGCTCTGCACCCATCATGTCAGGTCTGCCTCCAGCATCACTAACAGGCCCTGAAGCTGCTGCTGCGGCTAAACTCATCCGTTCAGTGAACCTGTAACCTGCAGACTCTGTTAGAGGGAACAGGTTTGCTGCTGTTCTGTGTTCCAGCGGGACTAAAGTGATGTTAGCCGAGCAAATATTGACATGGGCGTCCGAAAGCACTTTGCTCCAAGGACCGCAGCCCCGGAACAAGGATGTCTGCCGGAGCTTAGCTAGCGCTAGCCGTTAGGTGCCACAATGAGCGGCGGCACGGGTTTATAAGCAAAGAGAATAAGCCGTTAGACATTTTAAACCACTAAATAGAGGAGGAAATACCTCCACCTCGGGTTGGTTGGGACACCATGTCGAAGAGGGGAGGGTGTAAACAAATTCAGCCACAGAAACGGACAACAGCGGACTAGCAAGAACCGCCCGCCCGGTAACATCGGCTCCGTGGGGCGGCCCCACCGCCCTTACCCGCTCCGGTGTTTACTGTCATGTCTCCTCTGTCGCCTCACGGGTTGTAGGGGGATACTGTCGTTCATCCCTGCAGCCCCCGTTGGCGGCTGGGAGCTGGAAGCAGTCTGCCTGGTTGTGGCGCGGCTGGTTTGGGCGGAGGCTGCGAGCTGTCAGTCAGAGTGGGCGCTTCCACTGACAGGCAGCGGGCTGGAGAGGAGACAACCTGTTTGTTTCTTTATGTTTAGACCCATTAGATATAACTAAAGTAAAAAAAAAACTAAAAAAAAAACTAGTTCCTTATTGTGCTTTATTGTTTTGTTTTTTTTTTCAAGTAAAAAAAAACCCGCAGTACTTCGAAGACATCACTGCGAAACAAGGTAGAGGCTGCATCATGCTGAGGGATTCTCGTCTGCGCGTTCTTTCAAGTTAACGTTTAGAAACTACGGAAGCCGACAGCGGTTGTGTCCCTCAGATACTCTATGTCAAAAAACACTTTAGATTTTAAATGGAAAAATTTTCTTTTTTTTCAACTAAAAAGTCAATGTATAACATGGATACATAAAAACCTAATTTTATTTCAGAGTTAATTTCTATTTAAAGTAACAGATTATAATTAAAAATGTCTCCGGAACTTTTGATGGTTTTCTTTATTTGGACCCTGCTGATTTTTAATTGGTTACCCCTGATCTAGTGTGATTTATGTTTTCTTCCTCTTTTGGGTCTCCCTTGGAATCTTACTAAAAATATATACATATATATATATATTTATACCTATATATGTATATATATGTATATATACATGTATAGGTATATATATATATATATATATATATATATATATATATATATATATATATATATATATATATATATATATATATATATATATATATATATATATATATATATATATATACACTATATTGCCAAAAGTATTTGCTCACCTGCCTTGACTCACATATGAGCTTAAGTGACATCCCGTTCCTAATCCATAGGGTTCAATATGACGTCGGTCCACCCTTTGCAGCTAGAACAGCTTCAACTCTTCTGGGAAGGCTGTCCACAAGGTTTAGGAGTGTGTTTATGGGAATTTTTGACCATTCTTCCAGAAGCGCATTTGTGAGGTCGCACACTGATGTTGGACGAGAAGGCCTGGCTCTCAGTCTCCGCTCTAATTCATCCCAAAGGTGTTCTATCGGGTTGAGGTCAGGACTCTGTGCAGGCCAGTCAAGTTCATCCACACCAGACTCTGTCATCCATGTCTTTATGGACCTTGCTTTGTGCACTGGTGCACAGTCATGTTGGAAGAGGAAGGGGCCAGCTCCAAACTGTTCCCACAAAGTTGGGAGCATGGAATTGTCCAAAATGTCTTGGTATGCTGAAGCATTCAGAGTTCCTTTCACTGGAACTAAGGGGCCAAGCCCAGCTCCTGAAAAACAACCCCACACCATAATCCCCCCTCCACCAAACTTTACACTTGGCACAATGCAGTCAGACAAGTACCGTTCTCCTGGCAACCGCCAAACCCAGACCCGTCCATCAGATTGCCAGATGGAGAAGCGCGATTCGTCACTCCAGAGAACGCGTCTCCACTGCTCTAGAGTCCAGTGGCGGCGTGCTTTACACCACCGCATCCGACGCTTTGCATTGCACTTGGTGATGTATGGCTTGGATGCAGCTGCTCGACCATGGAAACCCATTCCATGAAGCTCTCTGCGCACTGTTCTTGAGCTAATCTGAAGGCCACATGAAGTTTGGAGGTCTGTAGTGATTGACTCTGCAGAAAGTTGGCGACCTCTTCGCACTATGCGCTTCAGCATCCGCTGACCCCGCTCCGTCAGTTTACGTGGCCTACCACTTCGTGGCTGAGTTGCTGTCGTTCCCAAACACTTCCATTTTCTTATAATACAGCTGACAGTTGACTGTGGAATATTTAGGAGCGAGGAAATTTCACGACTGGATTTGTTGCACAGGTGGCATCCTATCACAGTTCCACGCTGGAATTCACTGAGCTCCTGAGAGCGACCCATTCTTTCACAAATGTTTGTAAAAACAGTCTGCATGCCTAGGTGCTTGAATTTATACACCTGTGGCCATGGAAGTGATTGGAACACCTGATTCCAATAATTTGGATGGGTGAGCAAATACTTTTGGCAATATAGTGTATATATATATATATATATATATATATATATATATATATATATATAGAACAAAGAAAAAACAGTCAAAACCAAACTAGTTCCTTATTGTGCAAGTAAAAAAAACGCATCACTTTGAACACATCTCCGCTGCGAAACAAGGTAGAGGTTGCATCATGCTGAGGGATTCTCGTCCAGTCAGCTTTTAGAAACTAAGGAAGCCCAGAGCGGTCATGTTCCTCAGAAACTTTTTCACGGTGGTTTTCTTGAGAAAAGAAGTTAATTTTCTCATTATCTTAAGACATCGAAAGCCGTTGATTGTGTGTGTTAACACCGATTACATCCTTCAATACCACAACAGCGCTAGAGGATTTAGAAGTATAAGTCACGGCAGCCTATGTGTAATTCTATAAATAATCCTGTGTTTAAATTTTAGGCTATGAGACACGTTGGTTTGATGATCTGCTTCCACTTCTGATTCATAAGAAATTAGACCCATGCCTCCGGCGGGTGTTTTCTGAACAGCTCCGGTGTTACTCCTATAACAGCTTTAAGATGCATTAACCCCTAAAATGAGTCCAGATTAGAGATTTTAATTGAAAAACAGTCAGATTAGTTAGTATTTTATCTGTGTGGTTTTATGGTTATTTTACTGTTTTGTTTTTACTACGTATGTTATTTTATTGTAATGTCTCGTTTTAACTATGTATGCTGTTTTTATTGTACGGTTTTGTTTTAACTATGAATTTTGTAGCACTTTGAGATTTTTTTTTTTAATGTAAAGTGCAATACAAATAAAATGTATTATTATTATTATTAGATTTGTTCCTACTGTATTCCATGCAATCCAATAATCCACCATGACCTGACAATGAGTGAAAAGAAAAAGGAAACTAATGGATTATTTGCGCACACGTGGTACTGCACAACTACAGGCACTGCAGGCATGGATGGACGGGGAATCCAGGGCTGTTGGACAGCCTCATTCATTAGTCATACAGGTTAATCATCTCGTTAAATCGAGATATAAAGAACTGTTCTCTCGTAATAATCAGATAATTATCTGGTTATCTCGAGAAAACAATTAATGGTTTAATCGTGATAACTAGATAATTATAACATTATCTCGAGAAGACCGCTCTGGGCTTCCGTACAAAACTGCCTTTGACTGTCAAAGTTAAACTGTTAACTGAGGTATGATTAGTTTAAGCTTGTGGTTAAACTGCTTTGTTTGCTTTCCTATCTGCCTCGTGTTTTTATCTTTACTTGCTTTTATTCTGCTTTTACTTGCCTTTTCTTTGACTGTTTACTTCATGTAAAGCATTCTGTACCTTTCTGTGGTATACAAATAAACCTGCATGCCTTGTAACCAATGTTCCCTCTAATGTTTCATGTAGATAGATAGATAGATAGATAGATAGATAGATAGATAGATAGATAGATAGATAGATAGATAGATAGATAGATAGATAGATAGATAGATAGATAGATAGATAGATAGATAGATAGATGATAGATAGATAATACACCTGGGATCATAGGAAGTTACAAAGCTTATTTATTTAGTGATTTTGCCCACTTTAAATAAAAAAAACAACAATAACTTGTTTGCTTCCTTTTCAACTTTATTGTTTGTTTTTCACTTCTGTCCAATCCAGAACCATGATTCTAACAATATTTACTAATTCCTAAATCTGTTTTTGCAGTTTTATACATTTCTATAAACCCCCTGTCCTGCTGCTGCACGTTTTCCACCACATCTGCTGCTACGTATTACATCTTTAGAGCTTGTTTGTTCTTCCATTCAACCAATCTTTATAATGTTAAACCTATCCAGGCAGATGTTGCAGATTTGCAACAGCTACATGCCACTTAGCTAATTACTCCACATCCATATTTTAAGAGCTTTTGTTACTCAGAAATACAACAGAAGGACTTAGTTGTGCATTTGCAACAAACAGCTTATCTCCAGCTCACCACATGACACTGCTGACTCACTTTCAACATGGCTGAGTCCTTGGTGTCACTGAAACAGATTTTCTAAGCACCAATTTCATGCAAGTATCACTACCAATTTCCATTATTTTGAAATCAATACTACATAAGATGAATCATGAATGTGTATAGATATGACACATGCCAATTAGTAGATTTTATCTCCTCTGGGTTTTTAACCAGAGGCAATGATTTGAGGATTAGCAAACATGCCCAAACAGGTACCAATGGATGCTACATGCTTTGCCTATATTTTGAGCAACAGTTTAACAGAAACGGCCTTCTCAAGAGGCTTTGAGATGTCGGTGGAGAAAAAGTTTGAGAAAAAGTTGTCTCTAATTTTGTGAGATAATTTTTTTTTCCCGAATTTTGTTTTGTTAATTTTTTGTTTGCGACATTCAAATAAGATTAACGTTCATATCAGATTCAGTCTTCAGTGTTAATTTACCATTCCAGGCCACTGTTGCAAATCTGCAGCATCCCAGAATTCATTGCATGTGAAGGTCTCTCTCAAAAAATAGCCTGAATTGTATATTACTACCCCATATGATTTTCTCCAAATATCAGATTTTTCCTGCAACAACAACTTAATTTGAGCCTGAGAGGGTTAAAGCTAGCCATAAAAGTGTGTCTGATCTTGTTTTGAGAATAATAAGCAAGAGCAGATTGTAATATTGAATCAATGTTACTTAATGTTAGTGCACCAAATTGCAAAGTCATGATTTATATCCTCAAAACAATCCTGACAAAGTGTAATTTTCTGATTTATCTGCTCAAAACACAAGAAAATAAACCTATATTCAAAAAAAGATTTAATTAAGACTTTCTTAGTATATCTATTTCAAAACAAAAACAAAAATGCCTTTTAGTTAGAACTAAGACTTGGTTAGATGGAGACTTTTTCTACTCAGAGTCCTGGCCGTAATCTCCTGGAACACCTCTGGGATGAATCAGAGCAGCGGCTGGGATTCTGGTTTTAACTATTAACCACAAACACTGAGGAAGATGTTAACAGAACAGATAAAGCGCCTATTGCTTGGGACAGGGTCCATCAGCAAAACTGAGCCCTTAGATTAAGAAAGGATGCAACAATGGAAAAAAGAAGTGTCTAATTACAAGCTTAAAAAAAACTTAAACTGAGGTAGAATAAAATGAGTGGTGTTACCTGTCTCTGCACCTAGATCATTTCAATCGACAACAGTTATTAGAATAAGATCAGACTGTAAAGTTGGGAGACTTGAAATTAAAAAAAATTATCTCTAAAAAAAAAGTGAAATGATCTAAAACTTGTCTTATCTTGATTAGAACTGATTAATTTGCAGTGCAGCTTAACAATGCAAAAACAATCTACAAATAAGGAAGAATTTCTTAAATCAAGTGCATTTACCCTTAATTTTAGATATATATGACAATAATAATGACTTATTTAGATATCATTTTTTGCACTGCACTGCTTTTTAACTTTACTTTTACTAAAGTAAATTTAGGGTAAAGCATCACTTCTCCTGCTTAAGTCATTTAAAGTTCAGGCTCCTCTACATGTGAGTTAATGAAATATGCTGGTGAAGAGTCTCAGTCATCCAGGTCATAGTCATTCCAAAAAAAAGAAAATGAAAAACAATCCACTGGACTTTCCAGTTCCAGTTTCCAAGTTTGAAGACGTTTCCCTTCCCATCAGGAAGCTTTTGCAATTTGCATGTTTTCAAAACAAAAACAAGTTTTTTTGGGGCTACTGTATAAAACCTCAAACTCAACGCTCTTCCTGACATTTGAATTGAGAAAGCTTCCTTTTTGGAATGGTTAACTAAATACTTTTTGGTACTCATTGCTTTAATCCTATTTTCCATCTGCTGACTCTCTCCTGTTTATTTGGAGGTCCAGTAAAAAAAAAAATCAATACGTCAGTTTACTGTCTTTTAATCAATCCTAAAATCCTTTAACTATTGATTTTTGAAGTTTTTTAACTTTAATAATGTAATTTGAAGTGTTCCACCCAACTAAATTGTATTTTTTTTAAATACAGTATGCATCTACATTCTCATTCTTTGCAATAGCAGAATTTGCATTAAACATATCATTAAAAAAATGATTAAAGGAGATTCCAAAAAAAAAAAAAGTTAAAAATAATCCACATTTCGCTTCCCATCCAAGAAGCATTTTCAATTCAAAATGTGAGGAAAAGCGTTGGGTTCCAGGTTTTGTTCAGTTTTCAAACAGTTTTGCATGTTTTCAAAACAAAAACAAGCTTTTGATGGGCTACTCTATAACCTTCAACACTATTCCTGACATTTTCAATTGAAAAAAGCTTCCTGGATTCAAAGCAAAATGTCTTCAAAATTAGAAACAAAGTCCAGTGGATTGTTTGTAACTAGATGACAGAGAATCTTCACCAGCAAATTAAAAGAGCTCCGATCATAACTAGATCAGCTGCTATTTGAATCGCATTTTTACCAAACACTTTTACTCTTAAGTCATTAAATGAATGGCTACTTTTTAGTTTTGCGTTAAAATATGAGTAGTGCTACTATTACGTGTTTGACACGAGTTAAATGTATAAAGATCATATAAATATATAATTATCTAGGTGAAGTTTGAAGCATTGAAGTGGATTAACGAACGTTTCAAAAGGTAAAGAATGAACATTCAGCAGCCGTGGGGCATCTTTCAGTCCTGCCGACAAAAGGTGGTTGGCTGCATCATTAAACGCTGAAGCATCAATTATAAATTCACAAAGCAACAGGTGCAAACATTTGATGTAAATGGTGCGATTCCACACTTTTGTTGCAAAAATGCATCATTTGAATAATGAGCAATGCCGACAATAATTAGATTTGCATGCCGCAACTTTGGCCTCAGTGTTGTGACATTTGCAGAGGCGAGCTGGTCTTTGTTATCCTGATTTAGGAAGCCACCAGTATGGAAATAAGCGTTGGCTCTCATAACTCCATCCTGTGTACTGTTTCAACTGTGCACGACCGATTCATTCAGGTTGGGTACATCCTGAATGAATCGGTTTGGGTTTTTCTTCTAAATCTTTGCAGTTTATAGTTCATGTCAGAAACAAAACAAAGATTCTTTAAAAAAAAAAAAAGAAAAAAAAAATGGAGCAACCCCTGAACAAATATGACAAAACCCTAAAAGGGAATCTAAAAGAGAAAACTTCATTTTTTTTAAAAATAGCTCAAGTCGATTATCTCTCAGCGCAGCAAAACTAGTTTATATGAGATATACGAGTTTTGAATAAGATTCTAACGTTAAGATACTTGAAAAATAAAGTCTAAAATGAGAAACCGGTTCTTACATTTCTAAATCAAGTCAGTCTTATTTTCTCTTTATAAAAAACCAAATAATTGGTAAACTGATTCAGTGTCTGTGTGGGTTACATAATTTCACATGTCCCACAAGACTTACTTGGTTCCTTTAAGGTCAATTATGCAAATGATTGCATCATTTAAAACTGCAGAGGAAGTAGCCAATGTACAGCTGACATAAAATGGACTACATGCAAATAGGCGTTTCGTTGAGAATGCAAAACGCTGCTGGATTAATGGTGGTGGGAAATGAGAATTAGGAGAAAGGATTTCACTAGAGTCCTTGGAAGGTGAATTGATGTAAATTAGGGATAAATGTGAATGTCAGCTGTGATTGTAGGAGAGATTAATGGCAAATCTGTTGTGTAAATATCCCCACCCATAAGGTTGGTGAAAGAAAAACAAAAGAAAAAAAAAATTCAAAAAAATTCACCCTGATTTTATTCTTCAAAAATCAGAACACATTAAACTCAAAAGGAACATTAGGGGGGAAAAAAAACAACATACATTTACACTGTAAACAGGATCAAATTGGCTCCATGTTACTTGAACCGTGAAGGCAATTTGAAAACAAGTTAGACATGGGTTTACTTTAGGGAAGGCACAACTTGGCAAATGCATATCGATTAAAGGAATGAACAGCAGGAGCCTACAGAGAACTCGGACCAGGCTGAGTTGTGTAAAGTGTCCAGTGATACATTCATTACCATTCAACTCAGCAGGTTGAGAATGAAGATTTCCATAGCATACAAAAAAAAGTGGGAGATATACAGAACATTGCATTGAGTGTGAGGGGCGTCGAGGAGTAACAAATATCGAAATGAGGTAGAAACTTCCCCCTAAACTCAAGCCTTTTATATAAATAAATAAACTCTGCTACAAACTGATAAGACTACCAAGAAGAAGAAAAAAAAAAAAACGGAAAATCTTTACTGAATAATTCTGGCAGGAAAGAAATTACAGCTCGTCACCTTTTCATTCAGTTACGGTAAAAGCAGTGAAATGTAAAAGCATTTACAACCTGAAATAAAGTGCAGGCATGACGACACCAGCCAACTAAATGTGCCACTAAGTTTCAAAGCTGAGTATAAGGATGAAGAATTGGTTGGAGTAAACTATAAACTAAAAGTTTGGAAAATATGAAATGTACGCCACCCTACAGGGGAAACCTTTTTTTTTTTCCTTTCAGTCTAATAGAGTCATTGTAACAATCCAACAGTGCCATAAAAAATGCAGATTTAATTCTAATCAGGCACTTTAACAGGTATGTGTTATCAAAAAGTGTAGTTTGGCACCAATACAATAAAATGCATTCATAATCTACGATCTAAAACAGCAGAACTTTGATTTTATATTGCAGTCCATCCAATCAAAAGCTCCTAAATGAGAAAAGTTTATGTAAATTACTAGAAAGAGGAAAAAATTTACGTACAATGTCATAAAACCTACGGCACACAGCAAAAAAAGGGGGGGGAGGAATCTTAAATGACACATGCAGTTAGCCATAGCATTACATCTGAACACTGAGACCACGTCCTGCCTGGTCTGACTGGGTTCCTTAAAATGCATGCCCTTTAACTTATCCTACAAAAACACAATCCTTCAAGGGATTCTTAAGGAGACGGCCAAGTTAAAGCAGTTTCAAGTAAGTTATACATTCAGACTTCCGGATAGACAGCATTACAAATAAAGGTCACATGAGAAAATACCCGCATATGTGTTTGTATAAAAAAAAAAAGAAAAGAAAAAAAATCCTACAGTAGTAATAAATCAAGTTTAAACACTCAATCATTCAGATAAGGAGGGGATAGAGGCTCTGAATGCAAGAAGCAAAAACTACCAACCGATCTGAGCGGACTTCTGCTAGATGTGTTGAACGTTGATTGTACCTCATTAGAAAGAAATGACGCGTTCACAATGAGGATGGATTACCTGCCAATTAAAAGATTAATTAACTGCAATTTTTCCCTCCTCCATGAAATGTGGAAACTGTGACTTTGGCACACTTTCTGAACCGTTCTTTTCTATTTCAGCCATGGTGGCGGGTAAGCCAGAGTGGGATCCGTCCATCTTTAAGAGGCCCCCGGTGGATCCGATCAGCGGCCCACCGGCAGGGCTCCCGGGCAGTGGGATGCCGCCCCCCTGAATGACGGAAATTTCATTGGTCTTCATGGTCAAGCCTCCAGTGAAGGCAGCAGCAGAATACTGGTTCCAGAGGGAAGGGTCGAAACTCATCTGTGGAGCACCCAGATCTTTGGGCACTTGAATCATATCTGGGATAATCTTGGGCTCTGAGCCCATTGCCATTATGGCCATGGGATTGTCCAGGGAAAGGCGTTGACCGCGGCGTGATGAGTTGTTCCACATATGGGTGCCGATATGAACCTTAAAACGACAAAACAAAAAGATCCAATCACAACCTGGTTGCACTGCCGAATATCAGGACAACATTTATAAATGACCACAGCAATTGCCCCAAAACAGTGGGAAGATGTACCTTCAGGTTTCCTTTTGTAGTGAAAGCCCTGCCACAGATGTTGCAGGCAAAAGGCTTCTCCCCTGTATGCGTCCGCTCATGGATCTGCAGAGCACTGGCCGATGAGAAGTTCTTGCCGCAGACGTTACATATATGCTGTTTGGTGGATCGTCGAGGTGCACTCGAGATGGGGGAGGGTATGGCTGTTCCCTGAGGCATTTGGGAGCTGAATAATCCATGCGGACCCAAAGGATTCTCGGTGGGAATCTTCATTTCCAGGCTGCCCAAACTTGGAGGCATCTTCATGAAAGGTAAGCTGCCAGGAGCTTTGAACACAAGAGGTAAGAAAAACTTTAAAAATCAATGCACTTTTACACTACAGCAACAAATATGGATATACAAAGGAGATAACTCACCATAGTCGCCATTTGTAAATGGGACACCAGGTTCTTCTTTAATAGCTTTGGTGATAAAACTGCTTGAAGCCGTGAGGTCAAGGGCTCCACTTGAGTCACTTCCATCTTGGGCTCCATCAGACTCTTGTTTTGACAGATTGCTGGTAAATACGTCACCTGCAGACTCAGGGGACTTGCTGCTGCTGTTGTTCACAGGGGAAGAGGAGTGAAAAGACATGGCCGAGTCAGAAATGGCAGGGCTGCGCCCATTCTGGTACTCCTGCTCTCTCTGAACTGGTGGCGAGCTTTTAGGCGTTCCTTCGTTTTCTGAAGGGGTGCTACTCTGTCGTTTCAGGGCAAGAGCAGATGTGAGGTTCTTTAGGACATCTAGGCTGGAAAACTGTACAGGCACAGCGACCTTTTGAGACTGCTCTTCAGGGGCAGATGGGAGGGGGTTCAAGGAATCGTTTGGCTTCTGGGAGTTGGAATCTGGTTCTTGACCTTCCATGGTTCCTTCAACACCACTGTGGTCCATCGATTTCTCCTCTGGTAAGGATGCTTCCATCGTCTCTGCCGCTTCGTACTGGTTTTCTGGCATTGGGGTGTTGGGGATCTGCCCTCCCATGTGCATACGAATGTGCTGCTGCAAAACTACGGCATTTGTAAACTTCTTCTGGCAGATGGGGCATGAGTGTTGCATTTTCAGTGGAGTGCTGGCTCTATGCACTCCGTAGTGAGCCTTGAGGTTGCCCTTTGTTGAGAATGCACGGCCACAGATCTTGCATTTGTATGGCCTTTCACCTGTGTGGGTGCGGTAATGCATTTTGAGAGAGCTCTGGCAACTGAGCACCCTGTGGCAGATCACACACTCATTGGGATCATTGGTCCTCTTTTCCAGGCCATCCACCATTTGCTGAAGTTTTGCTGTTCCAGAGCTTGGTTCTCCAGTAAGGGCAGCGCCATTCATGTGATGGAACGCACCAAGTAGTTCTTTAGCCTCTTTGTGATTTGGGTCCAGTCCCGGGTCTCTTCCAAACACTGCTGACATGGAAGGGGAACCATCACTGGCTGATGGGGAGGGCTTTTGAGAGAACGGGTCACTCCCAAAGCCATCAAACTTTGGTTTAAATCCTGGTATGGACTGTTGGTTGAATCCAGCAGCTGGATGACTTAAGACAGGCTTCATTTCAATTAAATTGGACTCATCAATGGGCACAGACATACCGAAGGGAATGCCACTGCTGGTGGGGATATTGTCGAGATGCTCAGGCACAGGATGGGGATTCATACGGATGTTAGGATATTTATCTTTATGTCTCTGGAAATGCACTTTAAGGTTTCCTTTGGTTGTGAAGCGGTTTCCACAGATGTTACATTTAAAAGGCCTCTCTCCAGTGTGAGAACGCAGGTGGATCTGGAGGGCGCTGTCGTTGCCGAAGGTCTTTCCACAATATTTACACTTATGCTTGCACATGGATTCCCCATTTTTTGATTCTGGTGGGATGGTCAGCATCTTTGCTTTCAGCTTTTTTGAGGAGTCAATCCCTGGCTGGATACCATTAAAGGTGCTGGGGAAACCAATAACACCTGGTGACTGGGGTAGTAGTACAGGTAAACGGCTTGCCAGATCTGGAACCCCCTTTAAAATGTCTGTTTGAGAAGCTATTGGTCCCAGTCCTGAACTCAGAGAGTTAGGGATTCCAGTGGGAAGAGGTAGTTTACCTTGCTTAACCGACTCCATGGAAACACTTTGATTGCCAGTCCTTTTACCTATCAGAGCTGCCGCTGCAGACAGCTGTTGAGACAAATGTGCACCAAGAGCTTTGAGGGGATCCATGGCCGTACCTACGGATGACTGCAGACCCTGTGGGGTCATCTTGGCAACCTGGATTCTGATCTGTTCTGTTAGCTGAATTTGCTGTAGCTGCTGTTGCTGAAGGCACACTAGTTGTTCCAAGATGATGGGGATAGCTTGAAGAACATCTTGTGGAGAGGCCTGAGGTGCATTTGAAGAACTCTGGGAGACGGCCACTTTAGTGTCAGGCAAAGTATGAAGGGTGACATTTGTATCTTGCATTTTGGGAGAAGAGTGGAACACTCTCTCTGGACTTGTAGACATCCCTGTTTGATCCCGTTGTCCTGGATCCCCAGTGTTCACGCTCGACTGTTCATCCACCCGTTCCAGTTTGTCTGTGATGGAATGATTGCTGGACTGGCCATCGTCGTGGTCGCTGTTCAGGCCTTCCGGAGATCCTTGCGAATATTCCTCAGGCACCTCATTGTAATCTCCCTCTTTCATGATGACCACCTGCTGGCTTTTAGTGCAACTTTTTTCATGCTCAAGAAACTCTGCTTCATCAAAGTATTCAGCACAACACTTCTTACAGACTCTGGTTTCATCCATCTTTAACTTCTTTACATAATTTCCCTCTTCTTCCTCTTGGTCTTCTCGAGGAATTCCTTAAAGAAGAAAAATAAGATTCATAAGAATGTGATGCTTTTCAAAAGCAAGAAATATTATCACCATCATGAGAATCAATGAAACAGGCTTGGGGTTAAAATGTTATCTCTCCCCTCTAAAGCATCACAGCAGTTAAAACCAATTTGCCTGATATCATCTGTACCAGCAGAGGGCAACCCTCCACTTTTGGTAAAACAAAGCTTAAAACACAAAAGAGGGGGGCAGTAGATTGTGTTGTCATTTATATTTACCCCTTCATGCCCCCTTCTTAAATTAAACTCAGTGCTAAAAATAAGAAAACAAAGTTAGTGTTCCTTTCTAATCCCAACTAACAGACAGTGAACATCTCCTCTCTAAAAATAAGAATTTTCCGGCAACTCCAACAACATTACCAGCATCCTTAAACCTAAAGAGAGACTTGATCCTTTTTGTGCATTTTAATGTGTTTGATGACCAAGAGGCCATTTCACAACTGGGTGGATCGTTAAATGCAAATGTCCCAAAAAAAAGGAGAAAGACCACCTGTCTGCATTTGAGCAGGGAAACATTTGGCCTCGTTAATTGCTCACCAGGAGGCACTGAAGCGTTGTCAAGACAAAAAAAACAAAAAAAAAAAACGGTTTTCTATTCGGGTCTAAGAAGGAGCAGTGGTCTAAATGCATACAGTTAAGCCGCTTTAACTGCTCAATAAATTTAAAAAACACAACCATGAAAGCAAACGCGCGCGCTCTGATCTCCGAATATTTCCTGCGTTTTCTTAGAACACTTACGGGAATATACAAAAATAAAAAAGAAGAGCAGCGGTTCAGCGGTTAAAAGCGCATGACCTGTATCTGATCACCTTTACAGGGACCTGACACGAGGTCAGGATCCACATGAATGAGATCAGCTCACAATCTTCCTGTAAGGCAGCAGCAGGACTTCCTAAACACACCACAGTTTGTGCTTCATATTTCACGGTTTCCTTAATTATATATATAAAAAAACAACATAATACATACGAGTGAAATAGAGATTGCATATGGCAACACCCAAAAAAAAAAAAAAAATGCACCCCCACCCAGTCACCACAAAAAGGCCACTGCGCCTCCATCCCCCACCTCTCCTCATATGTACTAAAGGAAACAGTCATGCATTAAACTGGGAGGGGGGGATTTATAGCCTGTAGGTCAGCTTACCTCAGAGTCACATTTCATAAAGTTTTTAGATACCTTTGTTCAGGATTTTGGAATTTAACACGTTTCAAAACAATGATTAAAAAACTTCACACGGATTAAACAATAAAAGATGAATTAACTTTTAAACATAAGGGCTGAAAGCTAACTAAAAAGGGCAAACTAAAAGTTTAAGATAAACCAAAAATAAAATTAAAGAATTATTTACAGGTTAACATAATGAGGAAAAAGAAAAATCAACGGGAAGCGAAGGGATTAATAATCTCGAAGAAATACTAATCTGGGTTAAATTTCACTGCTTTATCTCTAATGAACGCGGTCGCTTAAAAATTAACAAAAAAAAGTGTTGAAAGCGGCCGCAACAAAAAAAAAGTTAAAAACTTACAAGGTTGCCCTGTGAAGCAGCGAGGCACCTGTGTGCGTGTCTAAGTGCGTTAGTTTCCACGCAGACTGAGGCTAAGTTTAGGCCAACCCTGACCCAATCAAAGGGACAGGCACCGGGTCAAAGTGCGTGAGGACCAAGGCTTCTTTTAAAAGGTGAAAATAAACAACTAATCCAAGTTATGGAAAAAATAAATCAATCAGATGTGGTTGTTTAGAAAAGCAGCATGGATAAAAGTCTCCGGTTTCCTGCGCTCCGTAAACTCACCAGTTTCCTCAGAGTCCGGCTCGTCAGAGTTGATGTGCTGCGGCTTGGCTTGCTTGCGCCTCGACATGATGCAACCATCGGGAGCAAAGAGTCGCAGGCAATTTTCCTCCGCTTCTTCTACAAATTCTTCGCCTTGAAAAAAAAAAATCACCCCCCCTCCCTCTCCAGTAGAAATGCGCATGTCAACGTGATTATTATTATCAATAATGCATTGCGATTTATCGCAGGCTCCCGGACAGCTGATTGGCTCCGGTCCAAGGGCTCACACATTATTCAAATGGTTCCTATTGATGAGCCGGGCGGTGTGGCCGGAGGGGGCGTGGCGAGGAGCGCCAGTGGCCGCGCGCAGGGATGGGAGGCTGGCTCAATAAAATTCCACTTCTCCCTCTTGGGTTTCTTTTCTCTTTGCTTCATAAAACATGCAGGCTACTGTAACGCGGGCGAGCAGCAGACCAGCCGAACACATAAAAATGAATAAAAGATGCCATATTCAGCTTACAGCAATACTCTCACTTAGAAAAACTAAAACAATCCCCCCAAATCTATAGTTTGGTGGCAGCTCCTCGTGTTAAAGCAATGCTTTCATCGTTGTACTCTGTCTAAAAACGTGACTCAGCAAAAAGTTTGCAGTCCTCATGCCAAAAAGTGCGCAGAAACAATCTGTTTGTGCCTCCTTCATCAACAAGTGAACATTTTAACACATAACATGAACACATAGCTACAACTTTACACATTTTTTCTTTATATAGAGCAGCAAGGAGGGGATTTACCTTTAGACATTACAATTGCCTAGGGCCCCATACTATAAAACTCTGCTTACATGTATAGTTAATACAACTATTCCTTATTTGTCCACATTAATTATGTTTCTGAAAAATCCTTTTGCTAAAAGGCCATCAGAACGCTTATAATATTTAGTTTTCTGATGGCATTTTTAGGCCAACTTTTATATATATAAAGGGGAACAGTTTATATATATATATTAGGGATGGAACGGTTTATGAAAACCTTCCGAACCGTTCGGTTCGACTGTCTCGGTTCGATTCGCGTGTGTTGCGTTCGGTTCATGCGCTGCTCCTTTTTCTCATAGGCGAAGCGTTTACACTCCAGAGCAGAAGGTGGCGGTACTGCGACCAAAGCCAACCACCAGTAGTAAAGAAGAAAATAGTTGAGTATCATCAGCATAACATATAAATTAATTCAGTGTCTTATCATTTTACCAGTTGGAAGCATAGTGAAGAGAATTTGCTCTATAATTGAATTTTCTGATTGGTAGACATATCAGACTGCATGGAATTATTTTTCACTGTTATGCTGATGATATTTAGCTATATTTTTGCATCATAATGAAGCTAACCTGTTAGATAAGCTGCAGGCATGAGAGGTATCCCACATTTCTGGCTGCGCAAGCTGTCAACACAATATTCTTGTAGAAAGACTTAAATGATCTCTAGGAATTAAAATAAGCACTAGACTGGTTTAAGTCTTATTTGTATGATTTAAGTTTGTTGATGATAAATCTTTTTAAACCTCAAGGGTTACATGTGGAGTTCCACAGGGATTAATGCTAGGTCCAGCACTATGCTTCCTATTGGAAGAATTATCAAGCAAAATTCATTAATAGAATTCATTTAAATTGTTATACCGATAATATTCAGCTAAAATCCAGAGAAAGTAACCCATTGATAAACTACAGGTATGTTTTTTTTTTGTTTTTTTTTATAGCACTGAGTCATTGGAATGGTCAAGAAACACTCCTACCACATTTCATATTTTTAATGAGAAAAAAAGTAATAAAAAAGCATGTATCACCCTCCTTCCACATCTAAATTATGCACCACTCTGTACATTTTCTTTACTTAGAATCAAATACATAAAATACAAGGTGTTTTGGTTTGTAAAGTGACAGAATGTGAAATAAATCAACAAGTATAAGTCGTTTATCTCGATTTGCGTCAAGGTATTAATGCATTAGCCAAAAGCAAACGCTCAAACTAGGTTTATCAAAAGAATGTGGGGAAAAAAAAAATCACAATGAAGATATTTTCTAATTGGATGGATGTTAAAATAATATAACGCAAATGTAAACCATACTCACTACCGCTGATTAATTCTTATGTAAATATGCAAAAGCGCTGTGGTCGAACAGATTTTTGTTCCAGTTGATGCAGTATAAGTAGAGAAAGGCTTCGTGCTGCGGTGTTATACAGAAAAGGAAGATGGTTGAAAGCTGTGGTTCTGCAAACATTCACATTGTTGGCTTAGTTTGTGTGTCTTAAGCATTCCAGGAAGTTCTCTTTAAAACTTTAGGGAGACGACAAAGAGGGGGGGTCATCATTAAGGTAGCGACTCATGCAGTGAGCGAAACAACTTAAAAAAAATGTTCCTTTTTTAAAAACAATAAATTAAAAACCCTTATATGTGCTGTGAAAACGATAAAGTGGAATCATATCTGTTTTGTTTTCTCTATTATAGATTTTGAATTTGTTGCTTTCAGACTGCTCTTTTTTTTCACCAAGCAAAAATACTGCTTTAAAAAATATTTATCTATATATTTTTAAAATTGTGAAACTGAAAGAATCACTAAAGTGAAATAAAGGGTTTAAGGGAAAAGGGGTCTGCTATCATGGAACAGGATTTCCCAAGAACCCTAAACAGCTGGAGGGTAGTAAAAAGTTTCTGAAAGCAGAAAAGAAAGGTTGCTATGGAGATAATGGTTTATTTAGGGGTGTTTTATCATCAAGCTTTGCCTCTCTAAGCTCAACATCTTTAATGTCTTGGTGTTAACTGGAGAAAATTAGAGCTTTCCTAATAATTTCATTACATAGGTATGGAGTTAATTCTGTTCCATTATTGCTGCAAGCAAAGAACATGTTTAGTAGAACAAAATTTAAAAGAAAAGAAAAATACTTTTTCTAAGCTGAAATTCGAAAAATTTGGTAATTACATATTAAACTTCTTGAGGAAAACCCGTTTCTAAAGGATCCTTGCTGTTTTCTTAGATTGTATATTCTAAATTTCTTTTACAGGTATTACTTTTTTAATTTTTTTTTCTTTTTCAGTTGATTTTTACACATTTCTTTCTTTTTAAATTGTATTTTACGGATCACGTTCTCTTTACCTTTAGCACAAAACAAACACTCGCTCTTCACCAATGAAAAGGCTGTTGCTAGATTCCACACAGACCAATAGAAATGCGTCTTCACTCATGACTCCAGAGGAAAGCCCGCCCCCAGAAGTAAAGAGAATGTCTTGTGTAAAATAGAGTAAGAAATTACATAGAATGACATTTCTAAAACTCATTTTGAAAAAGAATTTTGAAAAACAAAATTACTGAATACAAAATAAGTATGCAAAAATTTAAAAAAGAATTTGAAAAAAAGAAAATAAAAAATTCTGAGTAAACAGCAGGATTACTTTCAAAACGTAAAAAAAAAGATGGTTTCTAAGTGTTCTGTAAAATACACATGAAATTACATAGAATTACATTTCTAAAACTCATTTTGAAAGAGAATGAAAAAAAATGAATTTCAGAATACAAAATCTGCATACATTTTTTTTTTACAAAATTAAAAAATGGAGAAAAAAAAAAAGAAAATCTAAAATTCTGAGGAAACAGCAGAAGCACTTTCAAAAAAATTTTTTAAGATGTTTTCTAAGTTTCATGTATACATTGAATTTTAATTTTTCAAATTTACTTTTACAAAACCTCCTGGTTGCAACAATAATGGGACATATTTCACTCCATACTTCAGCTTTGATTTAGATTTTGCACATACAACCAGACCTATTTAAAACTGGATTCACCAGGTTTGAAAACCCAAAGCCTTTTAGAAGAATGTAAACCATCATGGCGAAGCATGTGACCCGAAATGAACTCCCAGCAGTACAGTTTAGGGATCCTCACTCATATGTGAGATTGTCGTCTTGTAAAGCTCGAAATGCCTGAGCATGTCTATATGAACCCGCAGCTGATAAGCGGGAGACAAAGACACGCCAATATATTCAGATAAACAAATGTTCTTTGAGGCTCTGGCTGAAGGTGAAGAAGAGGGGAGTGCTGTCTAGACGGTTTATTGCCCCAATAAGAAGCTACACTTGAATACAGTGTTTTTTTCTGTGTTCAGTCCAAACAAGTCAAACTGTTCAACGTCGTAAAGCCACAGTTGTGGGAACCAGACAGGATGTCAGCTGTGAGAGATACTGGATAATTATAGATTAAATATATTGAATGAAATATGTATTCAATGTTGAGAAACTATAGATAACAGATTTTTTGTGATAATCCATTAAGATCAATTATAAAAGTTTTCAGATCATTTTTTTAGCTTTTTTAAGAAAACACATGTTTTGTTGAACTTGTTATTCTTTTAACAACTTTCTTTGTCTCTGCTTTTGGAGCAGGCGCTGTGACATTTGGACCCTCTCTCATGAGTGTAACTTTACGAGGAGGACCGCTAAGTGGACGAACAATAGGTCCCCGTCACTTGCTGAGCAATTGGGGAATTGGACATGTGTCTTTTTAGGACTCAATAAAAGATAAAAGGCGTGAGGAGAGATGAGAAATTTGACAATAGTGTGAAAATCAGCACAGTTGTCAAAACAAGCTGGATTTTTGATAAATATTTGTTTTTTTTTTTTTTTTAGTTAGCTTATCTTTTGTTTGACATACCGGTAACTTAAAACTGAAAAAAACTCTTTAAATAAAAAAAGTTATTTTTTTATACAAAAAACAGCCTTCTAATTAAACACAATACATTTTATCTTAACATATACTATAGTTAAAAATAAACTACTTTAGTTTCAGAAATTTCTGAAGAGGCAAGATCCTTAAAGGTTTGTCACTAAAGAGGAAGCAAAGAAATCTAATCCTAATCTAATGCGAAAAACAAATATATAATCCACATGTTGACAGTCTTATGTTATAAAATGAAGCAATCCACCCTGTCTTAGAAAGTATTAATAAAAAAGTAAAAAGAAAGTATTAATAAAGACCAAAGTTCTATTAAGAGCAAATGTTTCACCAGTGCTTTTCCAATAATATTTATTGAAAAGTTGTATAACTTTAATTAGACTGTATTTTATATATATTATTGTTTTAATGTTACTAGTGGTTCCTAGAATAAAAGTAGAATGGGAGGCAGATCTTTTAGTTATCAGGCTGCTCTCCTGTGGAACCAACTACCAGTTTTAGTCCGTGAGGCAGACACCCTGTCTACTATTAAGGCTAGGCTTAAAACTTTCCTTTTTGATAAAGCTTATAGTTAGAGTGGCTCAGGTTATCCTGAGCTATCTCTATAGTTCTGCTGCTATAGGCTTAGACTGCTGGAGGACATAGGGACCCCCATTTCATCATTCTGCTTCATTCTATCTCTATTCTCCCACTCTGCAGAATCTGTTAGTTCAATCTCTAACGTTCTGTTCTCTCTGCTTTTTCTCAAAGTAGCTTCATCTGGTCTGTTCCTGTTTGGCTGTGACTCCATCCTGGAGAGAAACATCAGCTGTGCTGCTTCCATCAACACCCTTGTTTTTAGATGCTGGAGCTTGGCCTGTTTTCCAGTGTAGTCCTGTTTCTCTGACTGTGACTAACTGGATGTGCTCTCTTCATCCTCTGGCATGGGAGCTGGCTCGTCTGCCTGGCTGTGTGTTTCCTGGACGGGGCCGCCTTTTACAGCTGCTTTTTGTATCTCTGCTTCTGTCTCCTTGAATCCCAGTCGGCCTCGGCAGATGGCCGCTCACACTGAGCCTGGTTCTGCTGGAGGTTTCTTCCTGTTAAAAGGGAGTTTTTCCTCTCCACTGTCACTACAAGCATGCTTAGTGTGAGGGATTGTATTTGAGTCAATGAGTCGATGCAATCAACTGGTTTTCCTTAGATAGAAAACTTTGTATCAATTTGACTGGATGATCTGGTTGAACTGTAAAGTGCCTTGAGATGACATGTGTTGTGAATTTGGCGCTATAGAAATAAACTGAATTGAATTGAATTGTTTGCATTTTTTTTCTACAGTGATATAAATCAGGGTTTACCAACGTTGGGGTTGGAACCCCCTGGGGGGTCGTGAAAAGTGGTGCCGTAGGTATATGGAGGGGCAAAGCCTGTCATGAAATACATAAAACCAAATATTCAATGAAATAAATACAAACAAATACCATGAAATAGGTATATTTCCTTTTTAAGAAATACATTTTTATTTATTAATACAAGATTCACACAAAGTTGATCAAATAAGTTCTGATGCAGCTACAGGATGAAAAACAGTACAGTTAGCTGCAGCGTAGCATCTCCTATATGCCTGCGTAAATTCTCAGTCATCCAGATCATGGCAACCACAAAACAGCCTTAAATTGAGGGCAACCAGACTTTTCACTCGGTTTTTATGGCAGTTTCTGCGACATGAGCTGTTAATATACGATGCATGGTGTATATGTTTATCTGAAAGAGGAACATTCAGTATTGATGAACAGTATTGACCCATTAGAAGCATATCCAATATGCTTTCTGGCCTCCTTCGCTTTCTCGACCGATGCTACCAAACAAAAGAACAACGTATTCATGTTGCTTAAAAGCAAAACGCTGGGAAGAGCGCGTGCTGATCAATACTAAAAGACAACCAAAAAAACAGTTCTGACGATAAAGTAATTGTAGTGATGTGGTGCACTGCAATTTTCTGGATAATGCCACAATTGGCTGATGGATGACTGTATAATCGTGAGAGTGAACTTAAAGAAATAGGTTCATTGATTGCAAAACGATGAAAACCACCGTGTTGAAATGACAAATATGAACGGCAAAGAATACAGGTAGTGTAAGAGAAAAGAAAGGTCAGCTCAAATGTTTTCATTTGTGTTTGTTTTCCTCCTGCACTGCTTACCCTTTCTGACACCAACATCTTACAATAAAAAATTATTTTACTGTCAATAAGTTCGATAATCAGTACAAAGGGACATTTTCTGAAGGTAAATAGAGAATAAAATATGAAAAAAAAGGATATTTCTACTGTCATTTTGTTATGGTGCTTATGGTTTTCAGGTCTGCAAAGGAAAATCAGTCGTTTCTCCTTTTGCTTCTTGATCATTTGCAGCTGAACAGACGACTGTGGAGCTGAAACTCACTTCACTCAGCTTTTGCTTCCATGAAATTCATTACATGGAAGGAAACCTATGGTGGCTGAGAAGTGCAAAACACATTTACAATTCAAAAACACATTAACAAATAAAAAACAAAATAACATTTGAAGAAACAAAATTATATTTTATGAAACAAATGTATTTTTGAAAAAAAAGTTTACATTTTTAAAAACAAATTTACATTTTAGCAAACAAATTTACATCTAAAAAAAATTGACCGTTCGGAAACACTTGTACAAGTGCAAAGACAAAACTGCAAGTGGCAAAACACAGTTACATAGCCTAAGGCCCAGTCCACACGAAGACGAACCCTGGCCTAAACGCACAAATTTTTCACCAAACCAGCCTCTCATCCATACGAAGCCGGCGTTTCAGGGGTCTGTAAACGATCTTTTTTTTATTCAGCCTTCAGAGTGGGAAGATTCTGAAACGCCGTTTTCGCGTTTCCATCTTTACGCTCTAACCGCATTTTTTTTTTTACACGCATGCGTCATAGCGTCGCCTCTAAACACGCATGCGCGACACAGTATCACAACAACAATGGCGCCGTACTGTGTTGAATGGTTGCTGCTCATGCTATTCACCCTGCTGTCGGGCTTACAACAGAATCTTCTTCTTCTGGAATATCTCCAGGAAGAACAGAGCAATATCGACGACATAGTTCAGCACCTGAATTTGACTGAACCACGAAAATGGACCCGCAGGGCAACCATGTATAAATATTTTAGCAAACAAATTTACATCTAAAAAAAAAACTGACCGTTCAGAAACACTTGTACAAGTGCAAAGACAAAACTGCAAGTGGCAAAACACAGTTACATAGCCTAAAACAAATTAACAAAAGACGGCTACACGGAAAGGGAATGTCCCAGTGACCGGATGTGACGTCACCATTACCCTGACTTGTAGTACAAACAGCTCAATCTGTAGTCCTCCTGCTTCACGTGAAAAGTCAGCGGCGATTTTAGATGGAAAGAATTGCACTGAAGCCGTTTTTCTTAAGTTTACGCTAACCGAACAATGTTTTGCCCTTATTGTGGTCTCTGGAACTTTTACGGGACACGGACCAGGTGGCAGGACCAAGCAGCAGGGCCGAGCTCAATTCGTGGCAGTGGCTGCGTTGCAGCTGTTCCGGTGGTCCTGCCACCTGGTCCGTGTCCCGTAAAAGTTCCAGAGACCGTCCGCACGAAGAACAAAATGGTGTAAATTGGCTGAAATTTGCTCCACAATAATAAAATCGCCGCTGACTTTTCACGTGAAGCAGGAGGACTACAGATTGAGCTGTTTGTACTACAAGTCAGGGTGATCGTGACGTCACATCCGGCCACTGGGACATTCCCTTTCCATGTAGCCGTCTTTTGTTAATTTGTTTTAGGCTATGTAACAGTGTTTTGCCGCTTGCAGTTTTGTCTTTGCACTTGTACAAGTGTTTCCGAACGGTCAATTTTTTTTAGATGTAAATTTGTTACCCTATAATGTATTTTTTTTTTCTAAAATGAAACTCTCACCTAAAACCTAACTTATTTAAAATGTGAATTTGTTTCCTAAAATGTAAATTTGTTTTTAAAAATGTAAACTTTTTTTTCAAAAATACATTTGTTTCATAAAATATAATTTTGTTTCTTCAAATGTTATTTTGTTTTTTATTTGTTAATGTGTTTTTGAATTGTAAATGTGTTTTGCACTTCTCAGCCACCGTAGAAACCAGCAGAAAACCGGATGAACTATCCATCCATTTTCTGTCACGCTTATCCCAATCGGGATCGCTGGTGTCTATCTCCAGCTATCTACGGGCAAGAGGCAGGGTCCACCCTGGACAGGTCGCCAATCCATCGCAGGGCAACACAGACAACCATTCACGCACACACCTAAGGAGAATTTAGAGAAGCCACACTGGAAAAAATCTAAATCTACATACGGTAAGTAATTTTTTCTTAAAATTAGTGAATTTTTCTTGGATTGAGGAGATAAAAGAGAAATTTTGCCAATGGAACAACACAATTTACACTTAAAATAAGAAAACGTAATTGCATTGTCTTATTTCAAGTGCATTTTATCTAATTATCTTATTTTAAGAGGAAAAATACTCATTCCATTGGCAAACTATCTAATTTACCTGCTCAAATTAAGGGTAAACACAGTTAATTTAAGACATTTTTACTTATTTCTAGATATTTTTCCAGTGCAATTAACCTAATAGTCATGCTTTTTGACTGTGGGAGGAAGCCGGAGTACCCAGAGGGAACCCACGCATGCTCAGGGAGAACATACAAACTATGTGCAGACCCTGGTCCAGGAATCAAGCCCGGAACCTTCTTGCTGAAGCGGCCGTGCTACGGCAGTGCTACCCACTGCACCCCTGAGCAGCCCCCGGATGAACTAGTTAATCACGATAAACAATTAAAAAAAAACATGTTTATGCACCAACACAATTGGTCCTAAATCAGGTGTTTTATCTTTGACCGTGCTGAGATAGTATCACTGTTTTAAGCTGCTGTAATGGGGGGGTGCCACCTAAAGACACGCTATTCGCTCTGAGGCTAACTTTATATATTTAAAGGAATAGTACACCCAAAACATGATTAGCCTTCATTTTCTACTCACCCCCATGCTGAACAACACTCTGGAGTACTTTTTTGATATCTCAAATGCATCTGGAGATCTGGGAGGCTTCTTGCTGTCTGCTGACATTCAAATAATGGAGGTGCCCAGCGCCCGAGGCAGAAAGGTCCATAAAAGTCCACAAAAAACGTTTCAATATTCCTCCATACTGCTCGTCCAATGTATTCCAAGTGTCCTGAGTGGGTAGCATCCAGAATTTACTCGAAACTAAGTCATTTAGAATGTTTTTAGAGCATAAACAGTAGTGTATAGGATTTCCTGAAAGCGCGTTCACGACGCTACGGAAGATGGCAGACCAAACCAGATGAAAGTGCGCATTCAGCTCGGCAAAGAACTCATGCTCTTCCTCAACACTGAAGTCCTCAGACATTTTTTGTTCATTGTTTCTTTCTTTGCACAGGTAAACAGCACATTTCTTCTTCTACGCTTGCATTATCGGCAGAGCAGACGCTGAATGCGCACTTTCATCTGGTTTGGTCTGCCGCGGTTTCCGTAGACTTGTGAACGCGCTTTCAGGAAATCCTATACACTACTGTTTATGCTCTAAAAACATTCTAAATGACTTCGTTTCGAGTAAATTCTGGATGCTACCCACTCAGGACACTTGGAATACATTGGACGAGCAGTATGGAGGAATATTGACACGTTTTTTGTGGACTTTTATGGACCTTTCTGCCTCGGGCGCCATAGACCTCCATTATTTGAATGTCAGCAGACAGCAAGAAGCCTCCCAGATCTCCAGATGCATTTGAGATATCAAAAAAGTACTCCAGAGTGTTGTTCAGCATGGGGGTGAGTAGAAAATGAAGGCTAATCATGTTTTGGGTGTACTATTCCTTTAAGGATGAAACATTGCCCTTTTTTTATTTCTTCGTTTCATTCTTTAGTTTTGAGCCGTGATGAAGACAACGGCCCTATCCTCCAGCCCAAACTGGTAATTTTTGTTCTGGAACCACCACCGAATAGGGAAAACCTGCAAACGCTAAATATTAAGGATGTTTATGATAATGAACCAAGTTGTTTAAAGGAACACTGGGTAAGTTAGAACAAGCCATGCTGTGACACTTTATTGCAAGCAATAACACATTTTATACGTGCAGAAAAAGGAGTAATCGGTGTATGGAGTGAAATTGGTTCCATCATTGCTGCATGAAGAACAATAGAAATTTTATTCATAGAAATGTTGAAAATAATCCAGAAATTTAAATTTGTAAAATGTCTAAACAAAAAGAAATGTGGCTGTTTTCTCAAATTCTATTTAAAAAAAAAAATGCTTTATTTCGTATTTTATTTATTTATTTAATATCTCTTATTCAGTCTGTCTGTCTGTCTGTCTGTCTGTCTGTCTGTCTGTCTGTCTGTCTGTCTGTCTGTCTGTCTGTCTGTCTATCTATCTATCTATCTATCTATCTATCTATCTATCTATCTAACTAAAACTGTTAATCAAATTACAAATCACCTTTATAATCTGGCATGTTGTCAATCAGGAGCTGAGAGATTCACTTATTTCCTGCAGTGGCTTTAGGATGGATTGTGAGTGCCAAACTATACTTTTTTTTCATGTATTTCAAAGTCGACTTCCTAGTGTGCTTATGATCATTTTCCGGCTTCATAACTTGTCTGTCTTTGACATTAAGGCTAAGAAATTGGAATAAATGGATGTTATTATTTGATGATCTCTGCTTGAAACCAGGCTTCATGGTTACATCAAAGTAGTAATAATAACCATCATACCACCACCACCGTGTTTTAGTCTGGGCATGATCTTTATTATTATCTTTAAAGATTCTGATTTACGTCCACTGACCTCATCAGTGGATTGCATTCAAAACTCCACTCCCCCTCACCTGGGGTCTAGTCGTCTGTAACCTAGTGAGTTTCTAAATATAACTTTGAAAGTTTGCCGGGAGTTTTTTCTACTTCCTTTAAACTAGCCGCTCTCCTGATTTGTGGCATTTTACTTTTGTTTTAGTAGATACCTTTTATTTTTAGTCAGACGGGGGTATTTTTGTTGCGGTGGCGTCGCAGATCCGCACTTTAACTGCTTCCTTTCAGTTTGTCAAGTCATGTATAAAACCTCAAGCATGTGGAAATAAATCCCTTTTAGAATGAGGCAGGTAGTGTTTATTACTGTGGATCCCTTCATTCTGAGGGTTATAACTGTAGGAATCTAACAAAAAGTCATGTTTTTATCCCTGTCAGCAACTAAGAAGATCATCCCAAAAGTCTTTTTCAATTTATTTGCTTATTTTATCCAACTATGAATGCATTTGTATTTATATTATCTCCTTTTTTGACCTCCTGGAAGGTCTGTGGATTGGCTCCTGGAGCAGTTTTCTTTATAAATGTTCACTAAATGTTTGCTACTCTTCCATGTTTTCTCCATTTGATGATAACGGCTCTCATTGTCGTTCTCTGGATCCTTAGAAACGGCTTTGTAACCGCGTCCAGACTGAAAGCGGTCCATTACTGTTCTTCTAACCTGTCCCTCGGATTCATCAGATTGGGATTTAATGTTTTGTGTTTTTCTGTGATAGTCTGAGGAGCTGCCTGGGATGCAAATGACGGCCGTACGCAGGTACCAACCCCCTGCCTCCATCTTCCCAACCCCCACGGCTACACAACCCTGTAAGGAAAAGAGGTTGTGAGCAGCTGACTGATGAACAGGATGTGTTGGCTTTGAAATACTTTGACCTACTTCATGTTGTCAGACAGGTTCTGTTAAATATGGAGTGAATTTTGTTCCATTATTGTTGCAATCAAAGAACTTGGTTTGGAAACTGATATTTGAAAAAATAAAAAAATAATAACTTAGTTCTAAAATTAAACAAAATTAAAAAAAAGTCTTGTAATGAACTTTTCTAAACCTCAGATTGTACAGTTGTTTTTATTTTTTTCTGATTTCTCTTTTTTACATCAAGCTTTACAAAATACATTCTTTCCTTTTTTTATGTTCTCTTCACTTCCGGCGGTTCGGCTGGACGTTAGCAACATTTTGAATGGTTATGATTCTTAATGATGATATGTTTATTACTTTTGAGCTTGAAGAGAATGTGATTTGTAAAGAAAAAATTAAAATAGCGCAATATGGTAAAACTTAATCTGAATATATATTCAATTCAATTCAATTCAGTTTATTTATATAGCGCCAAATTCACAACACATGTCATCTCAAGGCACTTTACAGTTCAACCAGATCATACAGTCAAATTGATACAAAGTTTTCTATCTAAGGAAAACCAGTTGATTGCATTGACTCATTGACTCAAATACAATCCCTCACACTAAGCATGCTTGTAGCGACAGTGGAGAGGAAAAACTCCCTTTTAACAGGAAGAAACCTCCAGCAGAACCAGGCTCAGTGTGAGCGGCCATCTGCTGAGGCCGACTGGGATTCAAGGAGACAGAAGCAGAGATACAAAAAGCAGCTGTAAAAGGCGGCCCCGTCCAGGAAACACACAGCCAGGCAGACGAGCTCCAAGGCAGCTCCCATGCCAGAGGACGAAGAGAGCACATCCACTCAGTCACGGTCAGAGAAACAGGACCACACTGGAAAACAGGCCGATCTCCAACATCTATAAACAAGGGTGTTGATAGAAGCAGCACAGCTGATGTTTCTTTCCAGGATGACGTCACAGCCAAACAGGAACAGACGAGGCAAAGCTACTCTGAGGAAAAGCAGAGAGAGCAGAAGGTTAGAGATTGAACTAACAGATTCTGCAGAATAGGAGAACAGAGAGAGAATGAAGCAGAATGATGAAATGGGGGTCCCTATATCCTCCAAAAGTCTAAGCCTATAGCAGCATAACTATAGAGATAGCTCAGGATAACCTGAGCCACTCTAACTAGAAGCTTTATCAAAAAGGAAAGTTTTAAGCCTAGCCTTAAAAGTAGACAGGGTGTCTGCCTCACGGACTAAAACTGGTAGTTGGTTCCACAGGAGAGGAGCCTGATAACTAAAAGATCTGCCTCCCATTCTACTTTTAGAAATTCTAGGAACCACTAGTAAACCTGCAGATTGAGAGCGAAGTGCTCTGTTAGGAACATAAGGAACAATCAGATCTCTGATATAAGATGGAGCTTGGCCATTTAAGGCTTTATATGTGAGAAGGAGGATTTTAAATTCGATTCTTGATTTAACAGGAAGCCAATGAAGAGAAGCCAGGATAGGCGAGATATGATCTCTCTTTTTAATTTTCATTAGAACTCTGGCTGCAGCATTTTGGATCAGCTGAAGGCTTTTAACTACAGTTTGTGGACTTCCTGATAGTAAAGAATTACAATAGTCCAGCCTTGAAGTAACAAATGCATGGACTAGTTTCTCAGCATCACCCCTGGACAGGATATTTCTAATTTTTTAAATGTTCCTCAGATGAAAGAAGGAAATTCTAGAAACCTCTTTGATATGGGATTTAAATGAGAGGTCCTGATCAAAAATAACACCAAGATTTTTTACTTTATTATCTGAAATCAGTTTAATCCCATCCAAATGAAGTGACTGGCTAATCAGTTTCTTTTTCAGAGACTCTGGTCCAAAGACTATAACTTCTGTTTTGTCTGCATTCAGAAGCAGAAAGTTAAGAGTCATCCAGGTTTTTATGTCTTCAAGACATGCCTGTAATCTATGTAATGGGTTAGCTTCATCTGGATTTATAGACAGATATAGCTGGGTATCATCAGCGTAACAGTGGAAATTAATCACATGCTGTCTAATAATTCTACCGATTGGGAGCATGTATAAAGTAAAGAGAATTGGTCCTAGCACTGATCCCTGTGGTACTCCACAGGTAACCTTTGAGCGTGTTGAAGATCTATCATTAACATGAACAAACTGAATTCGATCAGATAGATAAGATTTAAACCAGTCTAGTGCTGTTCCTTTAATTCCAACAAAATATTCAAGTCTTTCTAAAAGAATATTATGGTCAACTGTATCAAATGCAGCACTAAGATCCAACAGGACGAGCACAGATACAAGTCCATTATCTGAGGCCATGAGAATATCATTAGTGACTTTCACCAGAGCTGTTTCAGTGCTATGATGAGCTCTAAAGCCAGACTGAAACTCTTCAAAAAGTTCATTATGGTGTAAGTGATCGCAAACTTGTTTGGCAACTACTTTCTCAAGAATTTTGGATAAGAAAGGAAGATTGGATATAGGTCTATAATTGACCAAGTCATCTGGGTCAAGAGACGGTTTCTTAAGCAGAGGTTTAATTACAGCAATCTTAAAAGCTTTAGGTACATATCCCTGTAACAGAGATAGATTAATCACATCTAAAATGGAGGAGGAGATCAAAGGGAATACCTCCTTAAATAACCTGGTTGGAACTGGATCTAACATACAAGTTGAAGGCTTAGATGAAGACAATAATTTTGCTAATTCAGAGAATTCAACTGGATCAAAGCAGTCTAAACCCGGTTCAGATTCCATGACTACCTCAGGTACAATCGCGGATAGAGGAGTGCTTATGATCTTATTTTTAATAAGATCAATCTTATTTATAAAGAATCCCATAAAATCATTGCTGCTAAGAGCAGGTGGAATGGACGGTTCAACAGAGCTATGGCTCTGGGTGAGTTTGGCAACTGTATTAAAAAGAAATCTAGGATTATTCTTATTCTCCTCTATTAATGAGGAGAAGTATGCTGCTCTTGCTTTACAAAGGGTCCTCTTATACAGCAGTAAACCATTTTTCCAGACTAGGAAGGACTCTCGCAGGCCTGTGGAGCGATATTTTCTCTCCAGTTTCCTAGCATTTTGCTTCAAAGTACGCAGCTCTGCATTAAACCAAGGAGCAAGCTTTCTATTTTTAACGGTTTTCATTTTCAAAGGAGCTGCGTTGTCTAAGGCAATACGCAGAGAACTAGCAACCCCATCAACAAAATCATCAACCTGTGAAGGGGAATAAGCTAAGCTTTTGCACTCTGCAGCACTGCTCAGTGACACAGAGGAGAGAGAAAGTGAAGCAGATTCTTTAAAATTTATAACTGCACTATCTGATAAAGATCTACTAAAATTGAACCTTCTTTTGGGGGAGGAGAACTCTGTTAAAGTAATCCTGAAGGTTATTAGAAAGTGGTCAGAGAGGACAGGGTTGTGAGGAAATACTGTTATTTCTTCACATTCTATGCCGTATGTCAGCACAAGATCCAAAGTATGAAGATGAGAATGTGTGGGACTATTCACATTTTGAACAAAGCCAATAGTGTCTAAGATAGCATTAAAGGCTGCTCTTAAGCTATCGCCTTCAATGTCAGCATGGATGTTAAAATCTCCCACTATGATGACCCTGTCAGTATTTAATACCAAATCAGAAAGGAACTCTGAAAACTCATCTAAAAATTCAGAGTAAGGACCTGGTGGACGATACAAAGTTACAAAAAGAAGAGGTTTTCTTGCCTTGAAATTTGGATCAGGGAAATTAAGGGTTAAATGTTCAAAAGAGTTGTAGGAATTAATTGTTTTGGGAGTAATCAGTAAGTCAGACTCGAAGATTGTTGCTACTCCTCCTCCTCGCCCAGAACTTCTGGGGATGTGAAAATTTAAATAGCTTGAAGGAGTTGCCTCATTTATGCTCACATAATCCTCTTGCTGCAGCCAGGTTTCTGTAAGGCAAAACAAGTCAATGTGATTATCACAAATCAAGTCATTAACTAGTAGACTTTTAGAGGAAAGCGATCTTATGTTAAACAGACCGCATTTAATTGTTTTAACTTTTTCCCCAATTGGAGTTATTTTGATTTTAATTAGATTATCATGATTTACTCCTTTGGGAATCTTTGCTAATTTATTAGATTTTGGTCGTGGGCAAGACACTGTCTGGATGGAGTAAAGAGTGGGTAACAGTAGAGAAGCTGCAGAGATGTGTGTTAAACTACAACTCTGCTTCCTGGTCTGCACCCTGGGTGGTCAGGGTTTTGGAGGACTAATAAATGTGGCCAGATTCCTAGAAAGAAGAGCTGCACCATCCAAAGTGGGATGGATGCCGTCTCTCCGAATCAGACCAGGCTTTCCCCAAAAGGATTGCCAATTATTAATGTAGCCCACGTTGTTTTCAGGACACCACCTAGACAACCAGCGGTTGAATGACGACATGCGGCTAAACATGTCATCACTGGTCAGATCAGGGAGGGGACCAGAGAAAATTACGGAGTCCGACATTTTTTTGGCAAACTTACACACCGAAGCAACACTAATTTTAGTGACCTCCGATCAGCGTAACCGGGTGTCATTACCACCAGCGTGAATAACAATCTTACTGTATTTAACCTTATCCTTAGCCAGTAGTTTCATGTAGGATTTGATGTCGCCCGTTCTGGCCCCCGGCAAACATTTGACTATGGTCCCTGGTGTCTCTAATGCCACGTTTCTGACTATGGAGCTGCCAATCACCAGAGTGGGCTTCTCAGTGGGTGTGTCACTGAGTGGGGAAAACGGGTTAGAAACGTGAACGGGTTGGTGGTGACCAGTGGGCAGAGATCCACGACTACGCTTTCTGCGTACAGTTACCCAATCGCCTGGCTGCTCAGGCACTTTTGGAGGACAGCTACGTGGGGGGCCTACTTTAACTCCTGGATGTTCAACAGCCTGAAGCCTGGATTCTAACTCTGACACCCTCGCCTCCAAAGCTACAAAAATACTACACTTATTACACATTCCATTATCACTAAAGGAGGCAGAGGAATAACTGAACATCTGACACAGAGAGCAGGAGAGAGGAGAGGAAGAAGGAAGAGTTGGAAAAGAGTCAAGGGAGGGAGAGAGAGAAGCCATAGCAATGCTAAGCTAGCGCTAGCCTAGGCTAGCTACTCCTTCCTATCAGAAATAAAACCGTGTGAAACTGACAAGTGCTCAGTAGAAAAGTGCAGCAGAAGGTGCTATGTTTTAAAGTAGTCAGTTAGAGTTACTTAGATACAGAGATATCACAGAGAAAATAACTTAACTTCAGATGGAGATCCTCTGAACAGCTGCACACTCAGTTAATCCAAACAGAAACATGTTCTATATACATATAGAACATGCAAACTCTATGCAGAAAGACCCTGGGATGGGAGTTTAACCCATAACCTTATTACTGGAAGGCATCAGTGCATATGGAGGGGATTTTGTTGCAAGCAGAAAAAAATAAAAAGTAAATAAAAAAATAAATAAATATATATATATATATATATATATATATATATATATATATATATATATATATATATATATATATATATATATATATATATATATATATATATATATATATATAACATATAAAATAAACATGCTGCTGTCATTTGCAAATCTCTGACGTTGCTGCTATTTTTTTTAAATATAGTAATTTCGATAGCTGTATAAAGGTAATTTATTCCCCAGGTGTACAATATTTATATTTCTAAAACACTTTACAGTACAGGATTTTATTGTTTATCTTTTGACTCTTCACTATTATGTTATTCTTATACATTTTCCTATATATATTTTTTACATATAGATGGAGAGAGAGCGAGATATTCACATATATTAGCTTAGAAAACCATTTAGGATTATTTTTAGTGAAACTTTTTAACCGTTTGTCGAGCATTGTACCTCATTTTTGTAGTTTTGCAAATGATTGTTTCTCTCTTTGCTCTTTATTATATAGTTTTATTCTTAAACATATTTTTTTTTCTTTCTAACAAACAAAAAAGCGAAGAGAGACAAATCTATTCATGTAAATACTCATGTAATAAAGACTTTAGACACTCAGTGCTGTGTATAATATTTCACTGCAGGGACTTTAAGCAATGCAAATGATGAAATTTAACAGGATCATTAGCATTTAAAGAGTTCAGCTGGAAATGGTCGTTCCACCTGGGTGAAGCAGGAAGTATCTCTTCCTGTGATAGGAAGATGGGTCCTTATTTGTCTCACACCAGTGGCAGTGGGGATAGGGGCGGGGGGGGCTTAAGGAATTCATGTGCCAAAGTATTCCAGAAACAACTTCTGCTCCGATTAGGAAAACCTCACATTTAGTTTCAGGGCTAATCACCGTCACATTGTTGTGTTTTCTCTTCTTTCATTTGAGGGGGGATGGATGCCTGACAAAGAAAGTTACTGATTAGTCCTGTTTGTCTTTTTAGGTTTATGACCATGGCAACAGTCTAATATCCCTCCTGCTCTCTGAGAGTGTGACAGGCCGTGATTGTGTGCGTCTCTGGTGTGGCAGGCAGGCGGGCGGGTGAGGGGAGGCATCAGCGGCCCACACATGGCTGTAATTTAATGGAGAATTGCCCGGTAGTTCCTGTGCAGAGGTAAACACAGCAATAGTCGGGCTTTTGTTATTGCAGGACTATGACAACTGCCTCCATCAATAAACAATAGAGTGTTGGGGGAAACAAGGACTCACTGTATGAAGAGATCCCCACTGTGTCCACTTCTCACTCTCACTGGCAATCAGCCACGAACTCAAGTAGCGCATGATGAGCCTGGGTGGCAACGGAGCTGGAGAGTTATTGGAATCACTCATTAGAAAGGAAGGGAAGCCAATGTGGTTCTAAAATAAATTAAAAAAACAGGAGTTTCACTGGAAAAAAATCAAAAAATCTAGAACAGTCATTTTTTGAGGAGGTAAAAGAGACACTTTGCCAATGGAACAAGACAATTTACACTTAAAATAAGAAACACAATTGCATTGTCTCATTTCAAATTATCGAATTATCTTATTTTAAAAGTAAAAATACTCTTTTCATTGGCAAACTATCTCATTTACCCGCTCAAATTAATGGCAAATACACTCAAATTAAGAAATTTTTACTTATTTCTAGATTGTTTTTCCAGTGTTCTTTTTTATTTTTAACAATCTATACATTGGAAAACAATAAAAATCTAGATAAGTAATTTTTTTTTCTAAAAATAAGTGCATTTGTTCTTGCATTGAGGAGATAAAATAAGAAATGAAAGATTAAAATAAGAAAAAAACAATTACATTTTCTTATTACAAGTGCATATTATCTCATTATCTTATTTTAAGAGAAAAATACTCTTTCCATTCGCAAACTACCTAATTTACCTGCTCAAATTAATGGCAAATACACTCAAATTAAGAAATTTTTACTTATTTCTAGATTGTTTTTCCAGTGTTCTTTTTTATTTTTAACAATCTATACACTGGAAAACAATAAAAATCTAGATAAGTAATTTTTTTTTTCTAAAAATAAGTGCATTTGTTCTTGCATTGAGGAGATAAAATAAGAAATGAAAGATTAAAATAAGAAAAAAACAATTACATTTTCTTATTACAAGTGCATATTATCTCATTATCTTATTTTAAGAGAAAAATACTCTTTCCATTCGCAAACTACCTAATTTACCTGCTCAAATTAATGGCAAATACACTCAAATTAAGAAACTTTTACTTATTTCTAGAAGTTTTTTCCAGTGTTCTTTTTATTTTTAACAATCTGTACACTGGAAAAAAAATAAAAATCTAGATAAGTAATTTTTTTCTACAAATAAGTTCATTTGTTCTTGCATTGAGGAGATAAAATAAGAAATTAAAGATTAAAATAAGAAAAAAACAATTACATTTTCTTATTACAAGTGCATATTATCTCATTATCTTATTTTAAGAGAAAAATACTCTTTCCATTCGCAAACTACCTAATTTACCTGCTCAAATTAATGGCAAATACACTCAAATTAAGAAATTTTTACTTATTTCTAGATTGTTTTTCCAGTGTTCTTTTTTATTTTTAACAATCTATACACTGGAAAACAATAAAAATCTAGATAAGTAATTTTTTTTTTCTAAAAATAAGTGCATTTGTTCTTGCATTGAGGAGATAAAATAAGAAATGAAAGATTAAAATAAGAAAAAAACAATTACATTTTCTTATTACAAGTGCATATTATCTCATTATCTTATTTTAAGAGAAAAATACTCTTTCCATTCGCAAACTACCTAATTTACCTGCTCAAATTAATGGCAAATACACTCAAATTAAGAAACTTTTACTTATTTCTAGAAGTTTTTTCCAGTGTTCTTTTTATTTTTAACAATCTGTACACTGGAAAAAAAATAAAAATCTAGATAAGTAATTTTTTTCTACAAATAAGTTCATTTGTTCTTGCATTGAGGAGATAAAATAAGAAATTAAAGATTAAAATAAGAAAAAAACAATTACATTTTCTTATTACAAGTGCATTTATCTCATTATCTTATTTTAAGAGAAAAATACTCTTTCCATTGGCAAACTACCTAATTTACCTGCTCAAATTAATGACAAATACACTCAAATTAAGAAATTTTTACTTATTTCTACAATTGTTTTTCCAGTATTTTTTTTTTAACAATCTGTACACTGAAAAAAAAAATTGTAATCTAGATAAGTAATTTTTTTTCTAAAAATAAGTGCATTTGTTTTTGAATTGAGGAGATAAAATAAGAAATTAAAGATTAAAATAAGAAAAAAAACAATTAAGTTTTCTTATTACAAGTGCATATTATCTCATTATCTGATTTTAAGATTAAAAATGCTAATTTTATTTGCAAATTATCTTTTTTAACTACTTAAATCAAGAGTAAATATACTTAATTTAAGAAATGTTTACTTATTTATAGACTGTTCTTCCAGTGTACACCTCTGTGATAAAAAACAGTTGCATTTCTTTTTCTTTTTTAAGGGGGGGGGGGGGGGGTTACTAAGGGGGTCAAACTAAAAGAATTTGAGACACAATAAACACAGAGATAGAGTGAGCTCGGCAGTCCCCATCAAGCTGTGAGTCAACAGGGGGCCAATCCCTCAAATCTGAGATGCAATCTGGGTCAGGGCCATAAACATTTACAGGGTGGGAAGTGCTGAGCAGAGGGGGCTGCAGGATATCAGGCCTCCTCTCTCGCTTCTAATTAGCTTATGAGAATGTGACACTCATACAACAGCAAAGTGCCAACTCCAGCATTTGTTGTTGGCATGTGAAAGGCTGAACAGACGCTAAAGTTTGATCCATCTACCTCCTCGTTAAAGGTCGTAGAAACAGCTTTTTGTTAATCACAATTATTGAAAAAATTTACTGACTGTCTGTAGTGGTGCAGAATAATTTTAAATTTTGGTGAAGAAAAAGTATGGAATGAATTTTGTTTCATTTTTGCTGCAAAGAACAAGTTTTGTAAACGAAAATCTGGAAGAAAAAAAAAGGTTTTAAGATTCTTTACGGTTTTGTAAGAGTTTTTTTTTTATTTTTATTATTTCATATTTTTTCAAGGATGTTTTCAGATATATTTACAGATTTTATATTTAGAAATTAATTTATTCAAATGTATATTTTTTTAAGGATTTTATATCTTAATTCGTTTTTTTCTAATTCTTCCTCTCTTGAGATTTGGTTCCATGATTTGCATACTTATCAAATTGCATTTTACAGATAACATTTTCTTCAAGCCAAATACAGACGCTTCCTTGTGACATGCAAACTGACCAATACAATGCTTTTGCTAGAGTCCATGTGGACCAATAGAAATGCATCTTTGCTCATCACTTCAGAGTGAATCCCGCCCCTAAGAACTGAATATAATGTGATCTGTAAAATGAAATCTGAGAAGAGTACAATTTGTAAAACTAAAAAAAGAGAAATTATATTTGTTTTAATGAAACAAAACAAAAAAATATATATATAATAATTTAAGAAATTAGCATATGAGAAAACATAAAAATTACTCCCAAAAACTTTTTTTGATTTTGGATTTTTTCAAAGTTTCATCTCTGGTTTGGAATTTTCTTTTCAAATTTCCATCTACAAAACTTGTTTTTTTGCTTGCAACAAAACTGGAACAAAATCCACTCCATATGCACTGATGCCTTGCAGTAATAAGGTTATAGGTTAAATTCCCAGCCCAGGGTCTTTCTGCATGGAGTTTGCATGTTCTCCCCACGCATGCGTGGGTTCTCTCCGGGTACTCTGGAATAAGATGGATGGATGATAATGAACACCTCAGCTATTATCCCTTATATATAATATATATATATGACACAAACGCAGTCGGTTTCAGGTTTATCCAATGTACCCCATTGTGATTGATTAATTCTCTTATGCTCCACCATATGAGTGTTGGTGTTTAACAAAGAGCAGAGATATTTGTGCGATGGTGACGATCACAAGGAAAGAATTGTTCACCCTTATCCTGTAACAGATTCTGAGTAACACAAACCTTTAAATCTTTACATTAATGTTCCCCTGAACCCCTGAATGGTGACAAAGAAGACAGCCTCCCCGAACACAAAAGAAAACATGCAACACACAACCACTTGATGGTGAATGCTGTTCTTTATATGGGGCTTAGACAAAAAAGGACACCTGGAAGAATTTGGAGGCTCTTTTTAATGTATGTTTGCAGCAGGCATTGACCAAAGCAGCAGCAGTGGCGCCTGAGAGGAATGACTGGCATCTGCTTAGCGGAGGAAATCATTTTATATCTCTCCGTCTGGAGAACAAATATTCCAATATAAAGAAATAAACATATACGTTATTTATGTAAAGGTTTGGTTTCTAGTTAATTCAACTTAAAGGATGAGTGATATGTCTTAGCGGCGGCATAAGTGAGTGTGTGTGTATTGTGGTTGTTATGGTAACGACTGAAATGGCTGAACAATGGTCAGATGGGGCTTATTTGGGGAGTTGACTGAGTGACTAACCCTCCAGGCCCACATCTTCTCCCCCATATTTAGACCAATGGGATGTTCTGCTTATCTTATTGTTTAAGTTCCTTCTTTATGCATTTTTAAGCCTTTCAAATCAACGGTTAGGAAAATATATAGTGAAACGGCGCCTTTAGCTCTATGCATGTATTATTTTGAAATTGTTTTCCTCCAACTTCAAAGAAAAGCACTTGCCTTCAAAAATATCACCCCATTACTGTAATTCCTAAATTTCTGAATGCCATAGACAACAGAGACTGCAGCTGTGTGCAGGTTAGCTTTTAGCTAAAGAGTCCCGGCAGTCATTACTGGTCCTGTTTATAACCTTTATGAACTAGATTTTTTAGGCACAGCTAAAGACTGGAGAGGGTCCGTTTTGGGGACCGCCGGATCTTGTCGCTGCTTTTTCTGGATGCCGTGGTTCTGCTGGCTCCTTCCTGCCAAGACCTACAGCAGTCACTGGGGCCAGGCTCGGACTGGGAACGATTTTCGGCCCTGGCATTTTTCAATCTACACCGGCCCACTCTACACAAACGCAAATGCCTGGTATCACAGTAATCTGGTATCACAGATTACAAGTCCGAGCCTGAATGGGGCAGTTAGCAGAAGAAGCGGCCGGGATGAGAACCAGCTCTGACAAATCTGAGGCCACTTTTTTCTTTCTCTGACTCGTACTATTGGAGGGGACATGTTAGCCTCGTGAGACCATCCTGATCTCGCAAGCTTTCAAGGTTTCACTCGCAGATCAGTCTGGAGACTCTCCGTTGAAGAAAATTTGGAGCCGTTCCCCAAACAAACGTCCAATCAGCGTTGGCTTTGAGGCGGGTTGAGGTGTGACGCAACAAGAAGCGCGACAGTTCAGTCTAAAGAACATGGCGGCTTCAGCCGATGAAACTAGCGTTAGCGTGGCTATCGAGCAAGTTTTATCGGAATTACAGAGTATTTCTTCACTGAAAGAAGAGCAAAACACTGCTCTGGAGGCTTTTCTCAGAGGAAAAGATGTTTTTGCTCTTCTCCCGACTGGTTTCGGCAAGAGTTTGATCTATCAATTGACTCCTCTTCGTCGTCGCTCTGTTAGTACGTCGTATGCTTCGTTGATCTGATTGGTTTATTTGGCCCGTCTATCACCAACATAGGCCAATCAGCTAACCAGTATTTTCGCCCCTTCCCAAAATTACTTCAAAGTTGGTGGGGACATGCCCCCACCAGTACTTCAGAAAGTTGCGCCTGTGGTTTCCAGCTCTGTTTCTGCTTCAAATGAAGATGGAATGCTGCAAAATGGGCATTTCTTACAACCTACCAGACCCAAAAACATATCGCCTTCCTACCGAGGCTGTGCAAAACCGTGCTATGGTACAGGGCCTCGCCATGGACCCCGGAAATGGTTCTCTTGTGTTCTCAACAATAGTAAAGCATTCAATAAATATATATTTGAGCTCAATTCTGAAAAAATACAAACCCAATTAAAAGCATTTGTGTCGAGTTACCGTAGGTCAGTCAGCCCCCACCCTTAGACTGTCCCCACCAAGTTTCATTACAAAGTTACACCCTTGCTGGAAACGACGGACCACGTTCCATCTGTGGGTTGGAAAACCGGTAGGTTTTGCTTATTTTTAAAGCCACTGACCAGACTGGTCATGATTAGCATTTCTGGTTAAAAATAAGCCAACAAGCAGATTATGACACAGAGCATATTGATTAAATTTGCACTGACTGTCTGAGATTTTTAACAAGAAAGACCGGGATTAGAGATATTTTGTCAGCTTTCTGGAGCCTAAATTAATCGTATTGCCTCATTTTTTTTGTCCAAGAAATTCAGATTTTACAGATCCGGTTTTACTGAATGCAGCTTAGATCTTCTGATTTTAGGAATATTTTATAAAATATTGAATAAAAGGAATAATAAAAAGCAGGTCTGACTTCTTTTCTCTAGTATGTGCAGGAGTTGTTTGGCAGCTAACAGGGTTGGGTGTGGGGTTAGCACTGTAAATCAGGCTGGACAAACTGCAGAAAACCCTACGGTGCCTTTGTCTTCTGGGTCCCTGTGGGCAGAAGCTCAGAAGAAATGGAGCAAAGCCACCTGCGTTTCTGCAAAGCCACTTTCACGCACTTTGTTTTTCTTTTTTTCCAACATAAAATGGTAATATCTGCAGCATATGTCCTTCTAAATAAATCCTATCAGTCATTTCTAGTCTTAAGCCTTTTTACAGTCCGTACAAAAAAAAAAAAACACAATACTTCTTATCTCCAATCCCTCCAGTCAGATAAAAATAGTTACACAATAGCAGCAGGAGTCGCTGGATTCTCCACACCAGAAATCCAATAAACATTTTAGGTAACGACTTTTTTTGTGAGGCGACCAAACTTGTATAACTTGCTTGCTCTTCACAAAACCCAGACCGGATCAATATGTTTCTCTCTCTCCTTCATACTCAGCACTGTACCTACAAAGTTTGACACAAACACACACTAAAAAAATAATTAGGATTGTCCCACAAATGTGTGACCGCTGATGCATTTACAAGGGAAGGAAAGGGACAGAGGGAAGAAAAGGAGGGTAACCAAAGCCCCGCATCCATATTGATTAAACAAATTTGCCACAAATCATTTTACAAATGCCCAATGGGGGGCCTATAGAGGGCGGGGGAAATACCCCATTCATGTGTCCTCCCCCGCAGGGCTGAGGCCTCGACTCTTGGCTCGTTTAAGCGTGCTGACAACCTCTGATCCCCCGGCCATCTGCAGTGTGGGCTGACCACTGCTCAGCCGTCTTTGTGTTCCATACTTTAGGAGATTTAAGAGTAAAACTTCTGAGGGTCTGCCTCATTCACGTTTGGTTCCTCATCATTTGCAAAGAACACAAGTCAAACCAAACGCCACAGGTCAAAGAAAGAAATCTGGGGGGGGGGGAATGGAGGCGCTGTTGTTAAGGTTGTGTCGCTCTCTGCAGCTCACAGCAGCTGCCTGGTGTGTTCCTGCAGCGAGTCACACTACTTTAGTTGTACTTCAGCTCCACCCACCCACCCACCCACCACCATGCTGCTCTTTGTGAATGAAAGTGGGTGGAGGCAGGCAGCTATGTGGAGCATGCATGCATGCATGGATCAGTATTTTTGGTTGCAGGTGGGTGTGTGTCCCTGTGCTGAGGGGCTGCCCTGCGAGGGAAAGCAAACATGACGCTGACTTTGCACAAGCTCAACAACCACGTCTGGGCTTTTGTTTCCGGTCGTCTATTTAAGAACATACTATTTTCACTGCTACTGGAAGTGCTTTTATTTTCACTTTAAGTAAATCTGATTCCTTTCAATAAATTTAAAGAAAATAGGCTAAAAGGAACAAGGTTATTGCATGACTTTATTTAAAGCTACTAGACAGACTGCTCTGTAAAATTCCCTTTAGTGTTAGTTTCCTAAAACTTATGCTAATATATGGAGGGAATTTTGTTCCATTATTGTTGCACAGCCATATTGTTTCATAAAAAAAATAATAATTCAGAAATAAACATAAAAAAAAACATAGAATAAAAAAAAAATTTATAGAGTAACTTTGCTTTTTACCTCTGATTCAATTTTTTTAAATTCTTTATGTTTTAATTTTTTTTTTAGATTTTTTTTCATTTATTCCAAAAAAAAGTGAATTAAACATGTTTCCATCTTGTTTGAAGCAAATTTACCAAACAATCATACGTCGCCTTTAGGTTTAGCTGCTATAAACAGGAAGTAGAGGTAGCTAGACCTTCGATCAGTAATGATGGGAGGTTTTAATAAACATGTTGCAACACTTAAATTATGATTGCCACTACCCGAAATACTTTGGTTTTCTTACATTTTTTTTATTCTTTTGCCTTTTTCAAACTTTCTTTTTGAATATTTTTGTATTTGCGTAAATACTGAATATTTTAAAAACAAAAAAAAAGCAATAGCCTTTGGAACATTACTGTGACTGCTCTGAGCATGTCCGATGATGACATCACGTAATACAATGGAGAGAATGTAAAAAGTATCGATTTCTTCCAGAAAAGCGTTCATTGTTTTCTATATAACGTAGTTTAGCACGATTTAATGTTTAAAGTATATAAATAAGTATTTTCAGTACAGTTATCATGCATTTTTTCTGCGATCCGGATCTTATTATTCTGTTCACGCATGTGCAGGACGGATCGCGCTTCTAGGACGAATCGGGTAGTAACACCGATGTTAGCAAGTATTAACGATGGTATATGAAATCAAGAAAGAAAAGAGAACAGTTGTGTGAAATAAAAGATTGCTTTATTAGAAGTAAAGGCGTCTATTTCCTCTTCGGCACTGTTTTTCTCTAAATAAAAAGTCAAAAAACAAAGGTTTTAGGTGAAATTTCTGAAGTTGATTCAAATTACGTTTTTTATATAAAGCTCTTCTAGAGCAGTTCTTCAAAATTAGCATAAAAATCTTGATGAAAAAAACGTTTTTTAGCTAATTTTGATTAATTTTTGTGTCCTTTAGGATGGCATCCACTCCTTAAATAGAAAATAAAAATACAAAAAGAATTTGATTGTGATTATTATCTTTTTTTTTTCACTTTAAGACCAAGTTTGAGTGTTTTTTTGTTTTTTTTTTACCTTTTCAATCAGACATGTACAGGAGGACAGAAATCCTAAAATTGCATTAAAGTGCCCGATGTGTCAAAAAAAAATAATAATACAAATACCTTATCTAACTGAACTTTTTTTAGATTATTTGTTAGAATGCTCAATAATATCTCCATTTTAAAAATTTGAATTTTCTAACAGTAAATTTATGGTTTCGGTTTTATGGGGTTTAATCTTACAGTGGAAACTTAAAATTTCCCTATTTATTCATTTGTTGAAATGACCAAATATTAGAGATAAATAAATATTATGCAGGATCTTTAAGCCACAACAAAAAGACTTAAACTTAGACAACTATTGTCATTTTGTATACGCAGAGTGCATACAAAACAAAATATAATTAATAAAGCTTTCAGACGGTAAATGAGCACTAGCTTAGTAGTGAAAAGGAACATTTCCATTTCATAAAGTGCAGCATTGATGAAATGTAAACAGTGTTGGAGGAAAAACATTGATGTGGAAGTTCATGCTTTATTTCTTAATTAATATGAAGTGAAATGTTTCTATCAATCTTTAAATACACACATTTTTTAAAATGACATTTAATTACTTAATTCCTAATTTTAAATGTATGTTTTATCATTTAATCATTTGGGATGTGCAGTGAGTTTATTCAAATACAATTTATTTATTCAATGTTTGAATCAAATATATACATAATGAATAAGTTGATACATAAATAAAGAAATAGATTAATAAATAAATGTTATATCTGCTCATTTAAATGGAAAATGTATTTATTTAATGGAATTCGTTTGTTTAAATGAGTAAATGTTAGAGATGAAAAAATATCATGCAGGGTCTTTTTAAGCCTTTATAGGTCAAGTTACCATTTTTGATCACTTGCATACCCGTTACAAATGGAGTTCCCACCCCGTCCCTCAGTGAGGTCTAGAATCACAAGATCTATATCCAGCCATTCAGCAAAAACACACATGGGTGTACATCTTATTTTGGCATTTGACCAATTAGATGAGCCCTTGAATGGATACCTACTATAAATTAAGTTGAAAAAAAGTTAAGAATTAAAGAAAAAAGGTTACATACTATTAAAAAGTTAAAAAGTAAAGTTAAAAAGTTAATAAGCCTAGGTAACAATTATATTTATGTTCATAAACTAAAAAATTTAAGTGACAGTATCAGCATTAATGCCTCTAAGGTTATATTGGACAAAAAAAAATGTTTCTTTCACTCTCAGAGTGTTTTTTTATGAATTTCTTATAGAAGCTCTTTTGTTATTTTTCTTAATATATTCGGGCAAGTTGGCATTTCTTGTTTTTACATTGACATTCATTTTTGCTTTATAAATATCAAGATTTGTTTAATGTTCCAAAGGTAATAAGGTCTTGTCCTGGATTCCAATAAAACTATTGGCTTGAAATGTGGAGTATTGCACTGAGTGCCAAAAGGGTTAAGCCGATTTGCAAGACAGGGAAAAAAGTCAAATCCAAAGATCTAACCGTCAACCTTTTCCTCCCCTCAGATTCTCCTATAAATTTGTTCCCTATATGTTATTATGCAAGATATTCTTGAATTAAACCTTTTTTTTCCATTTCTTCCTTTTTTTAAACCCTAAACACACTGAAAGTGCCTTTTATTTGAACTCCTTTAAACCCCCCCCCCTCCCTCAGAAGAAGGAATGGGCATCTTAAAAACAACCCCAGCAGTGACAGCTCCAGTTACCAGACTTATAAAGGATTAGATGCTGCTTCAAAAGCCACAACTCCTCAAAAATAATTGATCACTTTCCTTTTTTCCTTCTCTCTTTTTTAGAACCGTTTTAGATGTTTATACCATTTTACACGCATGCTAACAATTCATCTGGTGCCAGAGTCACTTTGAAACTTTAGTGCGTCTCCTTTCCATTCATGCAGAACGTCCGCCTGGAAATTATTTTGCTGCCGTTCGTGCGGAAGTCGTATGATGAGTGGGCTCACAGGGAGCAGCTGAGCTGAAGAGAACAACAAACAGGTAATGTAATGCTTCCAGCAGCTGTGCAACTCTTCCTATTACTGCACAACACTACTGATTGATAGGAACTGAATGATAGGAATAAGGATTTTTATTTGGTAATTCATGCATTAGGGTTATATTTACTTGCATTGCTTATTTCTCTGTGGAATGTGCATCTAATTGTTTCTGCAGAAACAATTTAAGAACCCAACATCATCACTCATAAATATGCCAGCTGGCTGTTGTGAGCCCAGCAAATTATAGCGACCATGGGACGCACAACTCTTTCCTCTCTCAAAGCTGAACCTTCCCGCTGATTTGTATCCATCCCTGATCTCGATCAACAGTGGGCTCAGGTACCCGGCGGTGTTTGTGAAGTCTGTTCATTACAGTAAAAGAGCCAGCTGCTCTTAAGACAGTAGAGCAGCGGTAGGTCGTTCCATTTCATTTCTGCAGCCGAGTTACGCACAGCTGCTTTTTAGCCGCGGAGACATAAGATCAATATCTTTCTTTTTTTTTTTTCTTGCTTGGTGATGCTGTTTTAGTCGGAGGAGGATGGAGGACCGAGTCAATAGAAAGCTGCTGATAATGAAGAGACAACAGCGTTTTTTTTTATTTAGGCTAGACAGTTAAGATGAAGCATGATGTAAAAAAAGAAAAAGTTCAATTTCACACTTATGAGTCGGCTACGGTTTGTGTTTTTCTGTACATCCATCCTTTCTCCACCCACAGTCGGAAGCACACAATGAGATAAATATACTGCTCCCTTGTTGCCTGCAGATTTTTCTCATAAAAAAAAAAACCCTTTGATAGTTCAACCATCTGGCTGGAGCCAAAAAAAAAAGTCCTCATGAAAGAGGCCCAAATAAGGTCAAGGGTCACTCCCTCCTCAGGTCAGGGGCCCTGGAAGGTTGTTATAGTGGACTTTACTAAAGTTGTCAGCTCAGATATCTTTGACAAATTAAAGCACATTCTTCTGGTTTAACTAGTATTCCTTTACAGTCAAACTACTAACAAATGACACGCTGTACAGGAAAGAGAAACGCCTGAGCGTACAGAACATCAGCGCCCTGAATATTTGAAGATTTATTACTTTATTTTTTTGATTAAACGTAATAGTTTAAACCCACATCCTTCATTTCATAGTTCTGTAACAGCTTTTCCTGTCAGAGCAAAACCGTTATCCATATGTGAACGGCTAAACGCTCTTTACTCAACACATAGTACATTAAAGGTGCAATGACAGGCTGTCATTAACCCCGACCCGTCTCTGTCTCCGTCCAAATGTCCAGGGGATGAAAGGCTCCACCAGGACTTATCTCCCAGAAGCATTTAGCTGACAGCTGTCCGCGTGACAACATGGAGAATCTGCGCGCTAACACCACACAGTTCCAGATACGACTTTTTAATTATGAGGCTGGCTTCACTGAAAATGTAGTGACTACGGTTGAAGAGATTAGAGAAGAATATTTGTTCCAGTTATTTAAGTAGAGAAAAGAGCAGGCTAACTTGCTGCTAACTGCTCATCAGCTGAGATGTAAACCTGCTATTTATTTGAGTACAGGGCAAACAGTGCACACACTAGCATTAGCGGCCTTACTTACTAATTAGCTAGCAATTAGCTGACAACCATGCCAAGTAACTGAATCTGAAAATGTTACCTAAAAAAGAGAGTATTGTTTTACTGGATGCTGATAAAAGAGAAAAAAATATTTTTTCATTGTCGCTAACAGGAGGCTAAAGCTAACTGTATATTAGCTAAGGTGTGCTAAGCTAGCAACAATGTTAAATACTGGCAGCTTCAGAAGGCAAGGCAAATTTATTTGTATAGCACAATTCAGTTAGCCTCGTGAGACCATCCTGATCTCGCGAGCTTTCAAGGTTTCACTCGCAGATCAGCCTGGAGACTCTCCGTTAAAGAAAATTTGGAGCCGTTCACCAAACGAACGTCCAATCAGCGTTGGCTTTGAGGCGGGTTGAGGTGTGACGCAACGAGAAGCGCGACAGTTCAGTGTAAAGAACGTGGTGGCTTCAGCCAATGAAACTAGCATTAGCGTGGCTATCGAGCAAGTTTTATCGGAATTACACAGTATTTCTTCACTATAAGAAGAGCAAAACACTGCTCTGGAGGCTTTTCTCAGAGGAAAAGATGTTTTTGCTCTTCTCCCCACTGGTTTCGGCAAGAGTAGCCTGGCTTGTGGTTGTGTTTTCGTCGTCGCTCTGTTAGTACGTCATATGCTTCGTTGATCTGATTGGTTTATTTGGCCTGTCTATCACCAACATAGGCCAATCAGCTAACCAGTATTTTCGCCCCTTCACAAAATTACTTCAGCGTAAGGTTTCCAGATGGATATGCGGAGCAAATCCATCTGGCGGAGTCAGGTTACAATTCAGTACAAAGACGATGCAAAGTGCTTTACATGATTAAAATATAGGAAAATAAAACAGCATCAAAGCAAGTAGGAAAAAAATACCTAAATAACGGAGAAACAAAAAAGAACATTAAAAACAGTTGGACTAAAGAAAATAAAAAGTTGCACTAATGTTGTTTCAGTTGAACTGTTTAACTAGAACAGTCGAAGGCTCCTAAACAAATGTGTTTTCAGATTTTAGAAGGAGCGCTTCTTTGTGAAAAAATGATGGGCAGGTACGACAGGAGCAGAGCAAGCCTTGAACATGCAGCTACTGGCTTGCTAAACTTTGAGAAATCAGTCATCACGTAAAATATAGATTCGACCCTTATTTGGTGCTTCAATGTTGAATATGGACTTGTATTTTCATTAATGATCCAACACATCTCTGCCTCAAACAAACACAGTAACACTAAAGCTAATAGCAGGCAGCAGAATAAAACGCTCTAAATACTAAGTCTGGTAAAATTGTTGTGGCAAAACCTACGCAGGACCCAATCAGCTCTGCACCTGCTGCTGTTCTCCTTCTTATGCTACGTTCAGATCGCAAGCAGCAAGAGCAGCAAAAACGCGCCTGCTGCTTCACTTTTGATCCTTGTACAAGTTTAGTTCTGACGCGTGGCTGAAGCATCTTTGCTGCTGTAGCTGCGCGGTGGAAAATTTGGGTCTGATGCGTTGGGCGGAGCTACCCTATCATCTCTTTGCCTGTGATCAGTGGGTAAAAAGTAGTTTTAATGTGTTTTTAAGAGAGAAAGTCCTGTGCTGTCAGTTCATCAAGATTACGATTCTGCATTCAAATATTATTTCGCTGTGGGAGCCGCTCAGACCCCCACATACCAGTGGTGTGCTGTCACTAGGAATTAGGGATGGAACGGTTTATGAAAACCGTCCGAACCGTTCGGTTCGGTTCGCGTGTGTTGCGTTCGGTTCAAGCGCTGCTCCTTTTTCTCATAGGCGAAGCGTTTACACTCCAGAGCAGAAGGTGGCGGTACTGCGACCAAAGCCAACCACCAGTAGTAAACAAGAAGAAGAAGAAGCGAAGCAGCGTAGCCGGGTGTAGCAGAAAAAAATCAGTTGTTGTGGAAAATTTTGTGGGTATGGCGAGTGGGAAAGAACAGGAGCTGGAAGACGCGCCAGCAGCACTTTATAGGTCTGCTGTATGGGACCACTTTGCATTTAGAGTTACCTACGATGACGGCGGAAAGAAAGTTGTGGATAAAAGTGCAACAGTGTGCAAGCATTGTGCAACACGTTTTGTTTATGCTAACAGCAACACGACCAACATGTCATGCTAACCCTGAAATCCCTCATACTCCGTCAGCACTCCGCCCCGCTGTGCTCCAGACCGCCTGCACAAAGCAAAGTCTACAGCCTCCACTGTGGCTCCCGTCCGCTCTGAGTTCATTGGAGATCGTAGAGGGCATGCGCCAGATGATTAAATTCAAAGAAGCAAAATATACGGAAATTATCCATGGTTTCCGCGAATCATTAAAAATAATTACAATTCATTAAATTTTTTAGATTTTTCCATTAATTTCATATAAAAAAAAATTCATACATTTTTATAATTTTTATAAAAAAAAAATTTTTCGATGTAACAATAAAAATATACCGAACCGAAAACCGTGACCACGAAACCGTGAACCGAACCGAACCGTGGATTTTGTGAACCGTTCCACCCCTACTAGGAATCCCCTTCAACAGCAGCCTCAGGCTCTGTCGCCTCTTCGCGGTTTGCCGCAACGGCTGGAAGGCGTTTTTTTCATGTACGTAATCCAAACTGCAGGCACCAGCATAATAAAAGTGAACATGTTTTGCCGGCAGGTTTCTGCATTTTAAGTTAATTTAGGCGTTAATAAACTGTTTCAGAGGAGCAGCACTGTGTCTGTCTCCCTGCCAGCTCCTAGATCAGCTTCTCTGATTGGTTGATGTGGCGCGTTGGCAGCAAAAGTTCAATTTTTCCAACTCCAACAGCAGCTGTGTTCTTTTAAAGATTAAATAACACTAATAGACTAACAGTATATAAATAATATACACAATCAAATATGGCTTCTTTTGGGCATTTTCTCCACATTTCCAAGATTTAAAATGTTTCTAGCATCTTCTGTGTATTTTGTGTTAAAATGTTGATATTTTAAAAATCTCCTAATGAGAAAATCTCAGTGAAGATTCATGAAGAACGCAGATGAGTTTGATGCTTGCATCATAGCTCTCATAAAGCACTGACTTAAGAGCATTTAACTCAGACAATTTTTATTAATACTTAGTATATATTTATAAAGTTCTTTACTGCACACTTAAAACAAATAGACCACCTTTAGGTGCAACTGCCGCCAGCGTTTTATCCTCCTGGTAAATATGAACCAGAACCAAAAACTGAGCGTCCCAAATGATCATTTATGAATGTTGACCATAGTCAAGGACAAATTTTCTTTGTTAAGTTTATAATGAAGCAATAGGGGACATTCACAGCTTTTCACCAGATTTCTGCAAGTTAACCATTTACTGAAACTAGTTCACGGCCCCAACATGAACTGGTTCACATATTCACTCTCTGGTTATTGGTGAAAGGTTATAACAATAGTTAATTAACAGGAGGACTGAATCAGGTGATTTTCTGCTTGACACACCCTTAACTCTAGATAGACTGAATGCAATGAAAAATGAACTATTAGAATATGATTAATATTATTAGGTGCTAAAAATTATATATTGAAGGTGTGTAATTTTATGCAGGGTTATTCTTTCAGAGGGAAAGTGTAGTTTGCACAAAGTTAGAACTTTTTTTTTTCAACTGTCTTGAAGAATGTTGGATGAAATACTAATGAAATAAGGAGACAGAAAAGACTGCAGCTAACATCTCCCAATATTAATCACATTAATAACCTTAGCTGCTAACTTACAATTACACCTTCTTGACCATGCTTTTTATTTATTTTTTTGTTGAATCAATGCTTAAATTTTATTTTACAGTTAATGTTTTCTCTCATACATATCATGTAAAGTTGTAATATTGGTAGTTATACCATTTTCACAGACGGTAGAAAAGATATTTGATGTTGTTTCCTACAACTTTCTAAATTGAAATCAATTTAAAGCATTTCATACATCTATAATAAGACAGGTGAGTAAAAGAAAAAAGGATTAATTTTAAAGTGGACTCCCACACACTGTCCAAAATGCAAGATAAGACATTTATTTGCAATGTTTGCGGCATTAGACCTTCATCAAGCAAAACCCTTTAAATAAAATCAACTAAAATCTTGGTAAGTCTGCACTCTATGAGACTGGAAACGGGGAATAGGCGATAAAAGACAAAACCCTGATCTGTGTTTCTGAAGATGAATCTCTGCTCTCATTGATATATTTGAGATATTACAATAAAATGCTGTAAAAACATGTATCTAACAGTTTTCTCTGCCCAGACATCATGAACAAGTCTCTCTCTGCTTTTAAAATCCTCAATTTTTGTAGGCAAACATTAGCCAACAATCCTTAACTAAAACCTATAACTAAATGATAATGCATAAGCTGTTTTTGTTAGCCATCTTTAAATGTTGAATGGGAAACTAGACAAAGTCCAAGGAGGCAGAATGAAGACAGGAGGGCAAATGTGAGCAAAAAAGCCTGACCACACGGTGCAAATCCAGAGGAAAATGACAGAAGTACTACACTTTTGTTTTTTTCCCCCCATTATTTTACTTACTTAGACAAACTTGATTGTCCTTTTAATACATAGAGTACATCTCTCATGACATTTCCATTTCTTCAAGTGCAACAGCGATCAAATGTAAACATTGGGAGAAAAAACATGGAGCATCATTCAGCAGACTGATGGCAGTGGGGAAGAAGCTGTTTGTAAATTTTCTGGACCTGCATCGGATGCTTCGAAGCCTCTTTCCAGAGGGCAGCAGGGCGAACAGTCTATTGTGGGGATATGAGGGATCATGGGCTGGGATGAAATGTCTTTTATGGAGGGAAGAGGAGCCCTGATGATCCTCTCTGCTGTCCTCACCTTCTTCCAGTCTGAGGCGCTGCAGCCTCCACACCACACAGTGAGACAGCTGGTCAGAACGCTCTCTATGGTGCTTCTGTAGAAGGCGGTGAGGATAAGTGGAGACAGGTGGGTTCTCCTCATCCTCTGCAGGAAGTCCAGGCGCCTATGTGCTCATTTGACCAGTGAGGTGGTGTTTACAGTCCAGGAGAGGTTTTCTGTGATGTGCACCCCCAGGAATGTGGTGCTGCTGACCACCTCTACAGCTGAACTGTTGATGAGCAGTGGAGCGTGGTTAAGCCAGCTTTTCCTGAAGTCGATGATGATCTCCTTTGTTTTTTCCACATTCAGGATCAGGTTGTTGTCTCTGCATTAGTCCACCAGCTGCTCAATAACATTATTATCAATATGTATGTATAAAGGATCCTTGGTAGTGCAGAAAATTGTTCTTCTTTTACAGAGAAAAATAAGGAAAATCCCAGATTTCCTTTTAATAGCGTCTCCAAACTGACACAGAGCCATAGCTCTGTTGAACCATCCCCCCGCTCTTAGCAGCAATTACTTTATGGCACTCTTCATAAACAAGATTGACTCTTAGAACAGAATCTGAGGCCCCGTCCACACGAAGACGAACCCTGGCCTAAACGCACAAATTTTTCACCAAACCAGCCTCTCATCCATACGAAGCCGGCGTTTCGGGGTCTGTAAACGATCTTTTTTTTATTCAGCCTTTAAAGTGGGAAGATTTCGAAACGCCGTTTTCGCGTTTCCATCTTTACGCTCTAACCGCATATTTTTTTTACACGCATGCGTCATAGCGTCGCCTCTAAACACGCATGCGCGACACATCACAACAACAATGGCGCCGTTGCTGCTAATGCTACTCACCCTGCTGCCGGGCTTACAACAGAATCTTCTTCTTCTGGAATATCTCCAGGAAGAACAGAGCAATATCGACGACATAGTTCAGCACCTGAATTTGACTTAACCACGAAAATGGACCCGCAGGGCAACCATGTATAAATATTAGTGCCATGCCCAACATTTCGTCGCTTATTTTTGGTTTGGCACCACAGCGCCACTTACAGGCCTGGCATACATTTTGCAGCGTTTTCATGCATTCGTGTGGACGATCACATTTATTTTACGTCTCCGTCTTTACGGCAAACGTTTTCGAAAATATCAGCGTTTCGTGTTCGTTTTGACTTCGTGTGGACGGGGCCTGAGAGTCTGGATTATTTTATGCTCTCTCTACCAACACAGTGGGAAACAAAGGAATATTAAAACATTTATTATGAGAAGAGTTTTTAAATCTATTTGTACCACAGGCAAAAATAACTTTTTAAATTTTTACTTTACTACGGTATAGAACATGTACTTTTTAACTTTTAGTAAGTAAAGAAGTTCTGAACTTTCACTTTCTCCATCGTATTTTGTTATCTGTATTTTTGCTTCAGTGAAGAATATGAGTTCTTTTGACATGTCAGGAAAAAATAAAATACCTTTTTATATGAGTCGTGTAAACATGTATATGTAAAAAAATATTTTTAACAAAAAAAAAGTAGAAATTTCATTACACTGTGTTCTTTATGTTTTCCTAAGGTTAGGTTAAACCTATTCTATTGCTTATGTAAAAAACACACTTTTTACAGCAATTATTCTCTGAATAGAGGAACTATAATAAATATATAGTTTCTTCTCTATACTACCTCAGTCTTTGAAGGAACATTTTAGCTGCTTTGTACATCTTTTGATTTACAGCACATGTTGCATCCTGAACTAAAATATGACTTCTGTCACATTAAGCATCAACACATTCATGCACAACACAGTCATCTGAAGTACAGATACACATCTTTGCCTCCAAGTAAAGAAATTAATTCAATTATAACTGAATAAAACCCACAAACAACACATATTGTGAGAAAAAAACAAAACAAAATGAAAAATGTACCTTTATTGCAGACAGAATCAGTTAAATCTAGAAAACATCTAAAGTGTCATTTTCCCAGGGTTTAACGTAAATCCTTTGGGGTTTTATGATTTTAAAACACGGTGGAATGATTGGAATTTAGGTGTAGGAATGGTAAGTGGCTGGAAACGCCTGCTGATTGATGAGTAATGATGGGAAGATGAGTTGTGGCCAACTAGGAGGGAAAATAATGCTGTTCAGGTTTTAAACTCATTCTTTGGGAAATAGAGATTTTTTTTTTTATGTTAAAGCATAAACAGAAATATCTAAGATGGTCACCAGTAATCTGTGTCTCTGTTATTAGGAATTTAATAATTAAAAGATTAAAACATAAATGGACTACATTAATATTCCTCCATTTCCTTTGATCCTTAAAGCTTAACCAATTAGTGTCCTAAATACCCTAAATTGTCTGTTAGGTGCTAGATGAAGAGGTAGAGGTAGAAAGGGTTAAAATCTTTTCTAACTTAAATTTCAAAAAGATCTGTGAGCCAGAATGGATCTTTGTGTGCATGCTGTTTAGTTTGAATGGATCTGAAGAAAATATTGTTACACAGACGTCACCATTTTGTTTATGCCGCAGCGAAGTCTGGGTAATTGATCTATGCTAGGTCCTGTAGCATTAGCTCTACCCAGCTAAACAGCAATGAGTAACAATAAAGCTTTTCAGTTTGAACCTCAGCGTGGAGGACTAAATGGAGGAAGCAGGAAGAGTTGGCTGAAGAATTAGTTGTCTGTTTTTCTACTGGATTCAGACTTGAACCTCCAAAAGCATTTAAAGACAATTACAAGGTCGGCTTTCTATCACCTGAAGAACATTTCCAGGATTAAAGGACTAATGTCTCAGCATGATCTGGAAAAACTAATCCATGCGTTTATTTCTAGTCGAATTGATTACTGTAACAGTGTTTTCACAGGTCTGCCTAAAAAGTGGATCAGACAGCTGCAGCTGATCCAGAACGCTGCTGCCCGTGTCCTCACTAAGACTAAGAAAGTAGAGCACATCACCCCAGTTCTAAAGTCCTTAAACTGGCTACCTGTATCTCAGAGAATAGACTTTAAAATCCTACTGTTAGTCTATAAATCTCTGCATGGCTTAGCACCTAAATACATCACAGACTTGCTATCAGTGTATCAACCCCCCAGATCACTCAGGTCTTCAGGTTGTGACATAGTGTCACATTGTCTGAATTAATACCAGTAAAATGCAATATCTGATTTTTAAAGGAATTATGAGTTTTAAAGAAGTTCGCTCATATACAGAATTCAAACTTCTGAAAGCACTTTAAATATGAAACTATTACATACCCTTCAATAAGAGTAATTTTAATCTGAATGTGCTTTACTGGAGGCATCCATGTTTGTCAAAGAACACTACTGCCACCTACTGGTTAGTGACGTCACGGTGCGGTATCGGTTGTTGATCAAGTCCACGTGCTGTATCTGGTGTTTGTCACAACGCGCTATTATCCAAGTCATCTTGAAAACATTCTTCTTCCAAATGTTGGCTACATATTACGTGTTTTTTCTCTGGCCAGAAGTTCGATGGCAAATCCTCCCTCTCTTCAAGTAGGCGATCCAACGACCAACCCGTCCGTGGAGGATCAGGAATCAGAAAGGTGGAATAACTCTTTTCTTACCACTTTTAAATGATGTATTCCAACATCCAACAGTTAAACTGTCCGTTTAACTGTAGCTCTGGTGAATTTCATTGGTGAAGTCCTCTGGAAATCTTCAATAATTGTTGTTGATTGCAGATGTGTCTAGTACAGAGATGGGAAGTAACGAAGTACAAATACTTCGTTACTGTACTCAAGTAGATTTTTCTGATATTTTTACTTTACTTTACTACTTATTTTTATGGGGACTTTTTACTTCTACTCCTTACATTTTTACACAAATATCTGTACTTTCTACTCCTTACATTTTAAAAAATTGTCTCGTTACTTTAGTTTTGAATCATTTCAATGGAGTTACCGTTATTATTTTTCACGTCATCAATACCAAATTCAATCTAATTGGATGGGAATCTACGTTGCATTTGACGCACCGCTACAAGATGAATCGACAGATTCGGCGGTATTCATTGGCGGCAAATCATTGCAGCTTGGTGGCGGCGGAGTTAGCATAGTAGCATGGACGACGAGATGATTGAAAATGAACACAACGGAGATCTAGTCCTATTGGCAGACATCCATTTAAAATGTAGGCAACGGCATGAAAAAAGTGGTTTCTACTTTTACTTTTATACTTTAAGTAAATTTACAAGCCTGTACTTTGTTACTTCTACTTGAGTAAAGAAGTTTAATCAGTACTTCCACTTTTACCAGAGTATTTTTTAACACAAGTATCTGTACTTTTACTTAAGTACGGAAAGTGAGTACTTTTGCCATCTCTGGTCTAGTAGTTCCCATTGATTTAGCTTGTAAAGCGGGGAGAATGGCGCTGGGCTTACCGCACCGTAAAGTCACTGCTGGAAGATGGCAGGAGGGAGGGGTTACTATATTTGGGCAAAAAGGGCCGCTCTCAGACTAAGCGATGGTGACGAAAAATATAATTTTTATTTTTTTACTGATTACCGCTAACTTCATTAAATCACTGAGAAGGTATTCGTTTTAGGTATAAATGATACATTTGTTGCTTCCTTGCTGATTGCACTTTTCCTTTAACATATTAAAACCTGCAATTTTTGAGTTGATATGAAAATTACAAAAACTAACTATAGGTCGACATGGTCAAGTAGTCTTTGATCCCTTCAAAAAATTTACCCACGAGGAGGGGGTGGGGGGTCATTTTCCACCATGCTGGTACTCAACTGGAGATTTGTCTTATGCTCATTGTCTCCCAGTTTAAAAGATGTGTCAAAGCTATTGCTGCATGCTTCAGTCACTTCCTAAAAAGGTGCTGCTGGATGATACAAGGCAGCAGTGTCCAGTTTCAGAGGAAATGGTGAAAGAATTAGAAGCTGTGGGGGGCCGATAAGCTCCATTTAACGGCACTTTTTTAAAGAAGAAACCATTGCTATGCAGTTGGAGATAGTGATTCTATAATCTGCAGGTTCAGGAGAAATTATACTGGAGTGAATTTCTCCCTGGTAACCAATCATAGAACATCTACAACAAATGGAATCCATTCATTAACGGCCTACAAATATAAGCAAACAGTCTGATTTTGCAATAATTTACAGAGATTTGAAGATAAAAGGTAACAAATGGGTTGGGAGGGCAGAATAAGTCTCCTGCATTTCTTACAATCAGCCAAACTATGAAAGGTGAAAACAAACAAACAGTGTTTTTCTCACAGAACTTTAGCCTGAGGGAGCCCCCACCAGGAGGGGCTTCATCACAGCACGCTGTTATTAATCTTACTTAATTGTAGGCTATTCTGTTCAGATGTCTGCAGCTGTATTTTTCATCATTAAGCCTCTGTTTATAGTGGCAGGAAACTGCCCTAAAACGTACGTGATAGATTTTCTTCTTCTCAGTCCCAGAAAACAGGATAACGTGTCTTTTTGAACTTTGATTGGCCATTTCTCTGTTGATTTTATGGATTGAATATAAAAGAAAAGTGGAAACGCTTTTAAGCCAATTTGTGATTTAAATGAAGAAACGGGAGACAAAAAAAGCTCCGGCTGGATTATGGATTTCCAGGTACAGAAAAAAACGGAGCGATCTTATTAATATCAGCATTACTAGTGAAATCCTTTTCTCTTCATTGCTACTTTAATTTCAGTGAAACATGTTGCTTTCAAAAATATTCACACCCCTTAAAAAATGTCTTTTGCCATAGTTCCTCAATTCTTGATGTTATAATTCTATATGTTCAGACCTCAAGCAGCAAAGGCAGCTTTACATGCCAACAGTTGACGCGTATCAAGGCGCAGCAAAAGGTCCTGCAGTTTTGAGCAGCAGGAGCTTCTGAGCATCTGCATGACATGTTTCAGAAGTAGCAGCTGCTGGAGTTGGAAAAATGTAATTTTTTCTGCTCGACGCGCAACATCAACCAATCAGAGAAGCTGATCTGGGAGCTGGCAGGGAGACAGACACAGCGCTGCAGATGCAGAGCGCTATGATCACTCCTCTGGAACAGTTTATTAACGTCTAAATTAATTTAAAATGCTGAAATCTGCCGGAAAAATATGTTGGCTTTATTATTCTGGCTCCTGCAGTTTGGATTATTTACGGGAAAAACGCCTTCCAGTCGCCGCGAATAGTAGCGAGAAAACGCCAAGGGGCGACCGGGCCAGAGGCTGCTGTTGAACGGGATTCCCAGTGACAGAGCACCGCCGATTTTTGGGGGTCTGAGCTAGCCTCGTGAGACCATCCTGATCTCGCGAGCTTTCAAGGTTTCACTCGCAGATCAGTCTGGAGACTCTCCGTTAAAGAAAATTTGGAGCCGTTCACCAAACGAACGTCCAATCAGCGTTGGCTTTGAGGCGGGTTGAGGTGTGACGCAACGAGGAGCGCGACAGTTCAGTCTAAAGAACATGGCGGCTTCAGCCGATGAAACTAGCGTTAGCGTGGCTATCGAGCAAGTTTTATCGGAATTACAGAGTATTTCTTCACTGAAAGAAGAGCAAAACACTGCTCTGGAGGCTTTTCTCAGAGGAAAAGATGTTTTTGCTCTTCTCCCCACTGGTTTCGGCAAGAGTTTGATCTATAAATTGGCTCCTCTTCGTCGTCGCTCTGTTAGTACGTCATATGCTTCGTTGATCTGATTGGTTTATTTGTCCTGTCTATCACCAACCAACATATTCTCATTATCAGTTCGTATGAAATCGAACGAAAAGTTATGCACACTATTTCGTACGTTTTGGACGTTTTCCTCAAAAAAACCATCAGTGCGCATGCAGACAGAAAAAAAAAGCAGATCCGCGGACGGACGTAAAACTGGGAAAAACAGTGCAATAATCACTTCTTCATGTCTCTAACTACGTTGCTTGCCGTTTTATATCTTAGGGTCAGGGTTAGGACTAATTGTAATTTATATTCTATGTTCTTGAATTGTGCGTAAGATGCGCATACGACGAAAAAAACGTCCAGAATGTACGCAATTACGGTGCATAACTTTTCGCACGATTTCATACGAACTCATAATGATAATACACTGCACCAACATAGGCCAATCAGCTAACCAGTATTTTCGCCCCTTCCCAAAATGACTTCAACGGAAGGTTTCCAGATGGATAGATTCAGGTTAGGTCTGAGCGGCTCTGTAAGCAAAATAATATTTGAAGGCAGGATGGTGATCTGGACGAACTGACTGCACTGATGAAGTTTTCAGGTGGACTTTCTAACTTAAAAACATTAAAACTACTTTTTACCAACTGATCACAGCAAATATATCAAAGTCGCTCTCTGCTATTAAACACAGGAGCAGCAGAAGCATAAGATGCATCTGGACACTTTACTGGACGTCTGACCTTAATGTGGAAAAGCATCAAAAATGAAGCAGTAGAAGCTTTTTTGCTGCTTCCAGTGTTCAGGTCTGAACGTAGCATTAATCATTAAAATAAGCCAAGCGACTCTCTCGATTTCATCCACCATTGTTACAGGCAAAGAAAGGATAGGGTGGCTCCGCCCAACGGGCATCAGTCCCACATTTAGACCGTGCAAACGGAGCTTTAGCTGCGCATCAGAACTAAACTTTTACAAGATTCAAAAACAAAGGAGCATGAGCATTTTGGCTGCTTCTGCTGTGTGTGGTCTGAACGTAGCATTATACTGCAAAAATGAAATTAGCACATTTTTCTAAAAAAAAAAAAAGTATTTGTCTTGTTTTAGGAGGTTGGTAATACAATTTGCAAATGGAATGAGATGATTTAGTTTCACAATTATGAAAAAATGAACCCATTGTCTTATTTTAACCGCATATTATCTAACTGTCTATTTAAAGGACAAAAATACTGATTTCACTGGAAGATCATATTATTTATTTGCTTAAATTAAAGGCTAAAGACTTATTATAACAAATGTTTACTTTACTTTAAATCAGAGTTTGTGAATGATTATTATCCTGCTGGGAGGTGATTAGATATTATGCACTTAAAATAAGATATTGGAGTCATTCATTCATACATTTATATACACAATATATTTATTTCAGGAAAAGAGATACATATTACTCTCTTAGAACAAAACTATAGTTGTTGTTTTTTTATTTCAAATGCAAATCATCTTATTCCATTGGAAAATCGTCTGACTTATTTGCACCAAACAAATGAAATAATCTTATTTTGCTAAAAGAATTACCTGCTTATATGTCATTTTTGCATTGCACAGGTTTTGTGTACAGGTTTGATTCATTTTTACTCCAATCAGGGTCGTGTTTTTGTTGTTTTCAGTCTTCATATCCTGATTTTTCCCACCTGAGTTGTGGCTGTTTGTGGCTCCTCCAGAGTAACCGTGAGCCGCCTTCTGGCTCCTCTGATGGTCTGAGTGATGCTCTGTGAGATCTACAAAGCCTGGGATGTTGTTTTATGACCTAATCCGGCTTTTAGCGTCTCCACCCTGGTCTGCAAGCCTCTGTTTGTTCACCGATGTTCTTTAAAACCTCTGAGGACTTCAGAGAACAGCTGGATTTACAGCGAGATTGGATTACACACAGGCGCCTCTATTTAGTAACTGGGCGACTTCTGAAGGTAAACGGTTTCAATTTGTTAAAAAGTGTTGGAGCAAAACAGAGCCAGACTAAAAAAAAGCCCTCGATTAAGTTAAGATTTGATTTTTTTAATGAAATAAATGGGAAATCTGGTTATTATTATAAAAAAAACATAATTGCACCATATATATATTTAATGCTCTGAACATCCATATCAATGCATTTTTTTTCACCGATTCTTTTCCTCTACAACACTGTTTACATTTGATCACTGCTGCTGCTTTAAGAATTTAATTTATTGATTGGTTTTATTGATCTCACGGTGGAGAAATCAGCTCAAATAGTCAAGGATTTGGATGTGGAAAATGAAGAAAAACATGCATGGGATATATACAGTATACACGTATATACTGTATATATACACAGAATCACACAGGGTTATAGCACAGGGTATTTACATGGGTATTTATATATATATATATATATATATATATATATATATATATATATATATATTATATATATATATATATATATATATATATATATATATATATATATATATATAGTTATTGCACTGGATGTCAAATATAGAGAAACAGGTTATTGCACAGGGTATCAAATAGTAAATTGCACATCATACATTGCACAACAAATGGAAATGTCTGTACAAAATGAAAGTTTGTTTTGTATACACTCTGTGTATAAAAAATGACAATAAAAGTTGTCTAAGTCAAAGTCTTATCTTCCTGCTATTTTCTACTTTGTTGTGTTTCATTGCATAAAACTCCCATTGAGCGCTAGGATTTGTTGTTGTAACGTAAGAAACAGTTGAAAAAGTCCAAGTTATTTGCTTCCATTTCTTCTTTCCTAAAGTCTTCTTTAGTTGTGGTTTATATTTGTGTTTATAGTTACATAAATAATTTATTTTCTCACTTAATTGACTTTTGGAGGAGTGTGGATTCATAAGTTACGTAGGAATCAGGAAGATTGTTGTTATGACATTAATCAAACATAATGTGTTACTTTGGTCGTTTTAACTGGATTGTGTGAAATAGTTTTCCAGGCATTTATTCCACAGTTATATGAGGATCTTTGTGCATCATCAGAACGGACACATCCTCATTCGTCATAAACCTCCTTTTTTTTTTTTTACAGCATTTGTTTTTTAAACATGAGTATTTTTGCTAAGAATCATGTGAAACGACAGTTGAAAACACCTGTTTGGGTAATTTCCAGATTATAGTGAGAGAAGCATGAGTCAGGCCTTTATTGCTTTTTAGCAGAGCTTGCATTCCAGTGACGGCATTTTTTTTAAAGGAATGCATCATGGTGGAAGGATTGCTCTTACTCCTCTCTGACCACTTAGTCAAAAAGGGATTCATATGGCAGGGATCTCTACGTCTCTCCTCAACTCCTCCTCCCATGGGACGTAGGGAAGCGCAGAGCTGGGGGGGGGGTGGGTATTTAACCAGGGAGAACAGAAATTGGAAGGGGGTGTGAGTATTTACATAAATAGCCAATGCAACCCCCCACCCAATCAAAAGCTGATCCCAAACTTTCAGCCAAACTTTCCTGATCACATGACTCTCATGGATGTTGAATCTGATGCTTTTGCCAGCAGTCCCTCCATGTTTGCAGGGCTGGGGGGGGGAGCTCTTGGGGCTTTTTTCTGCACATTGGGCAGTGGGACGGCCCCTACATACAAGTATGTGTTAACACATAGTTAAACACACCTACATTGAATTTGTTTAGACAGCAGGCCAAACAGGTTTTAGGGCTTTGCAAAATTCTCTGCATGTGACATTCGAGAAAAATGGTCTCAGAGGAGTGGGGGGGAGTTCCTTGTTTTGTAACCTTTTTGGCAGCTTATTTTAAGGCTGACAGCCCCTCAGCAAGTGGGCCGCTGAGATTTTACATGAAATTAGAATTAGGTATGATCAAATGATTTATATATTTTAAATACGTTTCTTGAAGAGTTTGAGAAGAATGTACACTGCAAAAACATTCTAAAAATGAGTAAAAATGTCTTAAAATAAGTGTATTCACCTTTAATTTAAGCCGGAAAATAAGATGATCTGCCAATGGAATGAGCGTTTTTACCCTTAAAATAAAATAATTAGATATTATGCACTTCAAATAAGAGACTTCAGTTGTTTTTTCTTATTTTAAATGTTAATGGTCTTATTCCATTGGCAACGTGTCTCACTTACCTGCTCAATTTAAGAAAAAATCCACTTATTTTAAGAAATAATTACTAACTTAGATTAAAATTTTTTGCAGTGTAAAAACAAAAACTGATTTGCAACAGATTTATTGACAGACAGTATTCATCGATGATTCATTTCTATCAGATTTCAAGATAGAAACAAACCAAAACATTGATTAAAAAACTTGAAATATGTCAAAAGAGAGGAGAAGAAGAGCAAGTAATACTACTTACAATTGTTTAGCAATTAGCCGAGTATATTGTGGCGGTTTAGGGCGTCACAGTCTGGCATACTGTAGAGGAAGAGTTTAAGGCAGCTTATTATGTCTGCGTTTGCACAACAAAATGGAGATTTTATTGTTTTTACAAGAAAAAACAGATCCAAAGTATGAAGATGAGAATGTGTGGGACTATTCACATTTTGAACAAAGCCAATAGTGTCTAAGATAGCAGTAAAGGCTGTTCTTAAGCTATCGCCTTCAATGTCAGCATGGATGATAAAATCTCCCACTATGTTTGTTCTGGAACTGGATTATTTACAGAGTTTGCTGTAAATATTTGGTGCATCGCTGTTGTTGTTCAAAACTGATTATTTACATAAACACCAACACAACCCTTAATTAGATTTTTTTTTTCTCTAATGAAGATTTAAAACAGTAATAAACCAGAAATGGTGAAATTCCTGTACGGTCTGATTTTGGCTTTTACTACCTACTTTTTCCATGTGGAGGTCTCTTCTCTTTTTAGAGGATAAAAAGGAGAGGGATTTTTATTGATCAATTAAGACGGTTTATTTTGTTTCTGCTGAATGACGTCTTTGTTCATTTGGAGGTGCCGCTCATTATTGTGCAGGAAATGGACCATAGCGACCAATTAGTGGTTGACTGCTGGAGTCAGACATGTTTTAATCTAAAATGTCCAGGTGTTTAAAAAAAGACCAAATGCCACCTACTCAGATGCTAAATCATAAGAATTATCTGACTTTTCACACCCTAAACCCACCATGGGAGCTTCTTTCTAAAAACAGGGTGGTAAGTAATTGTTTAATGGTTGTTATGGAGACCTGGTGGCACCAGATTACCATTCTTTTCAACAGCTTTGCATACTTTCCATTGTCTTTAAGTGGTTGAAACATAAACATGAATCCTTATCTAACATTAAGGCCGGTAGCCATTAGAAACAAGCTGCTGTGTCATAATTACATAATTACATCCAGGGGCATAAAGAAATAAATGATTCTTCCTTAGAAGCTCCTAAAAAACTTTGATCAATAAAGCTGATAAATACATTTTATTTTGAAAGGATCATTCAGATTATGTGGCAAAAATAAAAGATGTATTTATTTTAAGGCTTTTACCCATACTTTCCAGAATGGAAAACACACTAATATGTTTTTCTTTTCCAAGAAAGAGACACTCCTAAATGTGATTCCTCAAAAACTTTAATCAATTAAATCAAAGGTCTTCCAAGATTTGTCTCTTATGGAAAAGCTATGTACCATTTTAATATCCCCATCCAGTGACTGGGAACTAAAATCATTTATTTTAGTCGTGTTGAAGAGTTTGATGCTACGAGTTTGGATCAATTTTTAGAGGGTAGTGTTAATGGGGCTAGTGTCTCTTCATAGAGGCTGATGGTTATGAATATAGTGTAATAACAATGATCAGTCAGAAGCAGAATTTGTTTTTAAAATTAGAAATACAAACATTTTCCCTGGCATTATAATGGAAATTATATCTTTTTTTATATTCCTTTTTCGATATATAACATCGAATAGAATAAAATCCATCTTTATTTATAGAACATTTTATGTTTCTCCTTATTTTAAAAACCTAAATATTAAATTAAACTGTTCTTTTTTTAACAGCTTACCTATAGAAGATATTTAACAAACAATAAGTTGTGCTTTTTTACGAAGTTCATGTAAAAATTCGGTGTAAAACAGTTTTTAAACTGCTTTTAAATTAGAGCTGAAACAGTTAATCAGATAAATCGATTATTGAAATAATTGTCAACTAATTTAGTAATCGATTCATCATTAACTGGAGTCTAGAGACTCTAAAACAAGAATTTAGCGGATTCTTTAACGGAACAACCAAGTTAGAGCAGTAATTATACCAAAATTGTAATAAAATATATAAACGTTATTATTATTGCATTATTATAAACATCCTATAAGATAAAAAATACTTTTTCGTCCATCAATGTGCTCTATCCAGAAATCCTAAAGTGGAAAAGTTTTAGTTTCACTTCTTTAATTTAATAAAAAAATATTTTTTAACCCTTTAAAGCCCGAACAAAACAGAAAATAACTTTTTTTTTGGTTTGAAGTTCTTATTTGGCCTTTTAACAAAATATGTAAAAAGAAACAACAGAAATACATTTTTGATATTAATAATTTATTACTATGCGATAAGTCAAGATTATTTTTTGTGTAGTCTTCTGCCCTCTGTTATCAGGTTTTATCTTATGCACTGGAAAAAATCAAAATCTAGATAAATCATTTTTTCTTAAAATAGGTGCATTTCTTCTTAAATGGAGGAGATTAAAGAGACATTTTGCCAATAAAACAAGACAATTTAGATTTAAAATAAGAAAACACAATTGCATCTTCTTATTTCAAGTGCATTTCATCTAATTATCTTATTTTAAGAGTAAAAATACTCATTCCATTGGCATATTATCAAATTTACCTATTCAAATTTAGGAAATGTTTACTTATTTCTAGATAATTTTTCCAGTGTGGTGTACAATAGGATTTTGAGCAAAGTTTTTATTATTAAATTATGCAAAAGGTGTCAGACGCAAAACATTTCAGAAACCATATGTATCAAATATGATACATTTGGCATTACAGGGTTAAAGAGCCCTTTATCGATTATTAATCGATTATTAATCTAAAAAAGTATTTTAATGATTAATTGATTCGCAAAATAATCATTGGTTGCAGCCCTGTTTTATACATTGAAATCGTTTTTAGAAAGCACACTCTTTTAAAAACCTAAAATTACTATTTCGATGATGTACTAATAATTTTAAAACCCCTTTGAACCTTACAGGTTTATTAATCAAAGATGTTGAAGCTGCATTACAGCAATAATCCTTGAACAAAATTCTAAAAAGATAAAGATCATCAAATTCAGCAAAGTGTAACTGAAACATCTACATTCCTCATGCATCCCTTACTTGGATCCGTTTGATTCCTGGCAGGCTGCTTCTAACATATCTGCCATCTCCACGCCTGTGGTATCATGCCCATGTGATTTGTCAATCCTATTGAGTCAGTCTCCTGTTAGTGGCCCCAACCCCCCCCACCCGTGAGGCTAATTAAAACAATTTCAAGGACAAAGCAGGGGAGTCTATTGTATCAAACGACCAGCAGTGCAACGGATATGGTGTCACGGGGGCACAGTTGTCAAGGATTAGCGGCCCTCTGCAGGCGCGGATGGATTTATCGGCTTCCCATCACCGGTGATGTCACCAATAGAACAAGTCCATCAGAGCGTGTGAGAGCAGGACGGCAGAGAAAAGGTTTAGTTTCTGATTTACCTGCTGCTCGGCTCATCGCTGACAGAACCTGTTGATCGACGTGGACATAATGGATAGTTTGCAGCGAGTTTAGTCAGAAATGATGTTTTTCAGGCATATTTGCAGTACTGTGGGGGTGGGGGGTGGGGTGGGCGATCAGAACTACAGTCCCAGTGGAATATTACCAAGAACACAAAAACAAGGATTACAAATCATATTGAGCATCAGTGCATTTTTTCCTGAGCCTTGTGATCCTTCTTATAGGTGGAGCAACTCTCACATTCTTTTGCTGTGCAGACCCCCCCCCCCCCCGTGATGGTAACAAATCTTCAAACCAGTTTCCTCTTCTTTCTTTCTTTCAGCTCCACTAATGGCCCAGTGAGCTGGACTCAGCCTGTCCTAACTCACATCCTCTACGCCAACATATTTATGTGGCCCATTCAGGGTCTGTCATCACCACACCGCTGCATTAACATCACAATAGGCGCCAGTTCAAATAATAACCCGGTATTATGATCCTAATATATAAAAAAAAGCACTTTCATATGTGAACACACTGTATATACTGTTAATATCCCTTGCACTTTTTCTTTCCTTTGGCAACTTCTTCTTCTTTGACTATTTGAGCTGAAGTAACAAGTAAATTTCTCCACTGTAATCAATAAAATCAATCAATCAAACAATCAATCGAATCATAATTTCCTGACAAACCGTCATAATATGAAATTAAACACAAACAGGAAACACAATGAATTACAGTCAAATTGTTTTAAAGTTTTCTATATAAGGAAAACCAGTTAATTGCACCGACTTATTGATTCGACGGCAATCCCTCACACTAAGCATGCTTGTAGCGACAGTGGAGAGGAAAAACTCCCTTTGAACAGGAAGAAACCTCCAGCAGAACCAGGCTCAGTGTGAGCGGCCATCTGCTGAGGCCGACTGGGGTTCAAGGAGACGGAAGCAGACATACAGAAAGCAGCTGTAAAAGGCGGCCCGTCCAGGAAACACACAGCCAGGCAGACGAGCTCCAAGTCAGCTCCCATGTCAGAGGACGAAGAGAGCACATCCAGCCAGTCACGGTCGGAGAAACAGGACCACACTGGAAAAACAGGCCAATCTCCAACATCTATAAACAAAGGTGTTGATGGCAGCAGCACAGCTGATATTTCTCTCCAGGATGGAGTCACAGCCAAACAGGAACAGACCAGATGAAGCTACTATGAGAAAAAGCAGAGAGAGCAGAACGTTAGAGATTGAACTAACAGATTCTGCAGAGTGGGAGAATAGAGATAGAATGAATCAGAATGATGAAAAAGGGGTCCCTATGTCCTCCAGCAGTCTAAGCCTATAGCAGCAGAACTATAGAGATAGCTCAGGATAACCTGAGCCACTCTAACTATCAGCTTTATCAAAAAGGAAAATTTTAAGCCTAGCCTTAAAAGTAGACAGGGTGTCTGCCTTACGGTCTAAATTATCAGTAAGTCATTTGGTTCTTGAAATAAGTGTCTTTTACTTCATTTTTAGTAGGGAAGAAAGACAGTTTGACAATGATTTTAGATTGTTTACGATTACAGAGTGAATTTTGTTACATTATTGTAAAAAGCAAAGAATACATTTTTTTTTTTTTTTTTTTTTTTACAGTGTCCTGTCTGGCAAGGTGGCAATAAGAATAATTGTCTTGATGCCAAAAGGAGCCCAACAGATTTTACTTTCACAAGTGTAGCGGTATGGCAATTGCCATACTGCTCCACTTGTTTCATGTATATAAATTGCTTTATTATAATTATGCAGGGAGTTTTACAGTTCATATGGACACTGCCATGTAAGTAGAGCAGAAAAACAGAAGAAGAAGAAGGAAAAAGAAAAAAACAGGACAAAAGATGAAAGAAAGAGGAGATAGGAAGGAGACAATGACAAAACATTTTCAGTCTGCTTCAACACCTGTAATGAGATGAAAAAAAAAAAAAAAAAAAAAAAAAAAAAAGAACAGCACAACCAAAAAACATGGTACGAGATATACAATAAAGCAAACACCTTGAAACTATCGCTAACGTAATATTATTAAGTCTGACATGTACTCTGTGTTACCTGAAGATATGAATGTGGGGTTTCTGTTTGGAAGTGAATCTCTAAGTACCTGAAGAAAGAATACATTTTCTAAATAAAGAAAAAAGGCAATCCTGAAATGCTAATGCTAATGCTGTTAGCTCTAGCTAGTGAGCATCTGATCAAAAGCCGACCATATTTGTTTTTTTTTTCTTCAAATGTCTCATGTTAGCCTTTCTGTGTTCACACTGTAGGTTCTAGTACGGTAAGACCTGACCACCCATGCATTGCACAGCAACCTCCATTGCTGAGAAATATAAAAAAGGATATAAAATATTAGAATTTTTTTTCTGTATCACAAACAGCAACTTTTAAGTTAATAGGAAAATGACAAAATATTTAGGCCGACATTTTCAACTGGAATAGAATAGAAAATCCCTTTATTGTCCAAAAATGGGGAAAAAAATATTTATTGGAAGAGATGGTCACACAAATGTGGACCTTAGACAAAATGCATAAGAATTACATACTAGTGAAGAGTTAAAAGATAAACAATTATTAAACAGTTTTTAAACAACAAATACTGCACTTTAAAGTGTTTTAACAATAAATAACTGTGCACCTGGATAAAAAATAACCAATATAAACAATATGGACATTTTTACAGTAATGGATATTTGAAAACAGCAGCAACATCAGAGATGTGAAAAATGACAGCAGCATGTTATTTAACGGACTAACTAAGGTAGAAACTGCGCAAAATCAGCATAAATGTAACAACTTCTTGAGGTTGTTGGAATTAGTCATGAATCCCTCTAATAAATTTGTGTTGCATCACAGACATTTGAAAAACGCTGTTCAAACAATGTTGTTTAAGATCAAGCTTCTAAATATTACCATTGTATGAGTTTTTATTGCACAAACGTAAGTTTAATAGATTAAAATATTCTCATTCTAATGAAAACAGCCTGAGAAAATTGTTGCAATCATCTCCAGTAGGGATGCACCATATGTGGATTTTGGCCGATATCCGATATGCCGATATTTTAAAACTCATGTAGCCGATAACCGATATCGATGTTAAAGCTGGACAAAAATAAGTAGTCATTGAAAATAGCAGTTTTGTTATCCATTTCTGACACTTTGAAGAATAATATACTCAAATATATTTTCATATGCTGATATCAAATTGATTTTTAAAAACGCGGTATCGATCTATTTTACTTTCAAAATCTCGTGAAATTTCATCGTTCTGTTACAAACTCTCGTGATATTTTGCAAATTCTTGTGAGATTTTGTTAGTAAAATAGATCGATACCGCGTCAATATATCAACATAAAATGGCAACATTTCGGGAATTTTCGGGGGGATTTCGTAGCATAACGATGACATATAGCAATATTTCATTAGTAAAAGAGATTAATATGGTGTTTTTAAATGGCAATATATCAGCATATGAAGATATTGGGATATTTTAATGGATCAATATTTTTTCCTTCGTCTTTAGAAGTTTTTAAGTCTGTAAAAAAGGAAGAAGTAGTATTTTTTTTTTTTTTTAGACTTTAGAAACTCAGAAGCTGATCAAATATCGGGTTAAATATCGGTGGGGTGGCCGATGTCCGATATTCAGTTTTAAGGCCGATACCGATAGGGGGCCGATTATATCGTGCATCCCTAATCTTCAGTGTCCCCTACTTACACCCACCCCACTCTGATATGTATTTGTATTGGTTATCTGCATTTTCACAATGGAGGCATTCATATTATCAAGTAAAGATCGACTAATGCAGGTTTGTTTGATGCCGATGCAGATTTTTTTTTACATCCGCCAAACCGATCCCAGATATGTGCTGCGAATACTTTTGACCGATTCTCTGTTGCTTTTTCTTCCACACTTTACATGATTAATTTATACAAAAATAACATATTTATTAACAAATCAAACAAAACACAGCAGATGGAGGGAGCAGCAATGGCATGGCTGCTGAATGCACCAATGAATCCGATACCGATACCAGGAAAAAAGCACTATGATTGGCCAAAAATATCAGCTGGCCGACACATCGTTTTATCTCTATTACCAAGATCCAACTAAATTAAACTCATTGGCTGACAGACTTGATTCTCCTTCATTTTACAATTATGCTCTGTTGTCTGTTTTCCACATAAAATCCTAATAAAATTAGCTAACATCTGTTTTTTGTAACGTCGCCAAATGTGACGAAGCTCAAAAAGCGTCCTTCCTTTTTAAAGGTGACTGTAAAACTGGGTGGGAATCCCACAAACAGAGGTGTTGACACTGAATGTTTCATTAACACTTTTAAGGTCTTGCTCTTATCATCATGTCCAGGGCCGTACTTATCTCACAAAGGTGGGTGGGGGGGCTGCATGTGAGGCCAAACAATAGGCTGGACTGAGTGCATTCCCTTAAAGGTGTTAGGTTACATGAGCCTGGTGCATTTATTAGAGGATTTCTGCCTATAGGGGGGGTGGGAGGGGGTGATCTTTATCTATCGGCTTTAGAGAAATGCTGCGTCACTTATAGTTATTTTGAGCGTTGCAGGTTAACAGCAAACCTCAAAATTCACAGCAAAAGTTTTTTTAAAGAAGGCAAATTCTCTAATAAATATAAGCACTTAATTTTAGCAGGTAAATAAGATGTAGTTAAAAAAGTAAAAAGAAAAACAATCCACTAAACGAAATGACAAAAAAAAAGTTGATAAAGCCTCAAATTCAACACTATTTCAGACATCTTGAGTTGAAAAAGCTTCCCGGATGGAAAGAGAAATGACTTCAAACGTAAAAACAAAGTTCAAGGGTTTGTTTTTTTGCTTTTTTGTTACGACTATGACCTGGATGACTGGGAATCTTCACCAAAAGATCTGGTTTTGCCCTTGAAATAAAATGATTACAAATCATACACTTAAATTAAGACAATGGAGACGTTTCTGGTTTTTTTTCTTATAATAAAAAAAATCTTTCAGTAACAAATTATTATTATTACCTGCTCAAAACATGGAAAAGAAAAATGTTCCTACTTGTAATTACATTTCTGCAATGTAAGGCTTTTTTTTTTTAGCAACCAAGATAAAATAATCATGTTAGAAAGCCACAAAAGGGTTTGATAATCCTTTTTTAATGTTATCTCAACAATAAACTATGCACAAAATAGTTTGTTTTAAGTTTGTAGTTTGATTTTTATACAATTTTAAGAAAGGGTTAGACTTTAAGGTTCAGCTGTAAAAAAAGAAAATGTAATTTCATGTTTCTATAAAGTAGATTTAATTCAGAAGTGACTGTACATTCTTTATAGGCCTTATCTCCCCTCTGGATTGATTTTTTTTAAAAGGAGACACAAAAATGCAATTATCCTAACAAAGAAAATGCTAATCCCTGAGCCAGTATGAGTGCATGGGTGGGATGCATCTGAAATGACCCGAGAATGAGTGTGAGAATGCTTCTGAGGTATTTTCACACCAATAAGCTCCAGGAGAGCTCGGCTAAAAACAGCCACTTATCATCTCTGGCGAGTGCAACTGAAAAAACAAAACCATGCTGCATTCAAAGACATGCATTTCCCCCGAGCACTCTTCCTGTGACGAGGTGGCACGTAGAAAAGGGAGATGCATTGACTGGACCAAAAAAAAAAATCTGGTCATGCAACTTGCTGTGTATAGAGTGAATTTTGTTCCATTATTGTTGAAACGCATTATGTAAATTTAGAAAATAAAAAACAGAAAAAAAAAACTTTGAGATTCTTTTCATTTTTAATTCTTTTTTTAAATAAATATTTCTTTGAATGTATAATTTTTTTTGTTTCAGAATGAGTTCTGCAATTAGCATTATCTTTCAAACTGCATTTTACAGATCACATTCTCTCTGCTTTAAGCCCTGAAAAAAACAACTATCACTTTTGACCAATTAAAATGTTGCTAATGTTCAGCAGACCAATAGGAAGGTGTCTTCACTCCTCATTCCAGACGAAGTGAATAGAATGATCTGTAAAATACAAGTTGAAAAATGCAATTCCTAAATCTTAATATGAAAATGAGAAAAATAAAAAACTGATAAAAATTTGTATTAAATTAATAGAATATAATCATTTAAAAAATCTTAGGAAATCTCAATTATTATTTTTAGATTGCATCTTTTTTCATGTATAAAACTTTTTTTTTTTTTGCAACAATATTCGTACAAAATTCACTCCATATAAGAATAATTTATAACGTGTACGCTACAGTTCAACCAATATTTTTACGATTTACCTTTCTTTTTTTCTCCAGATTTTAGTATTTCACTTCTTTATTTTCTCCTGACTAGTGTTGCAGACTTCCTTTTCACAATCGTGTTTTGCAACGACTGCATCATGTTTTTGACTGCTGCACTTTATGGAATGGAAATGGTCATTTACTGTCTGAAAGCTGTACTAAACGAATTTTCACGAATTACACAAAGTGTATACAAAATGACAAAAGGTATTAGTCATAAGTCTGAAATATTCTTCTCTCTCACATTTTTTGTAGTATATGCACTCTTTTTATATTGTCTGTCATATTTCTATCTTTAATGGCACCTTGCTCTAACCATTTGTACTCTATATAAGCTACTGGAACCAGAATTCCCCTGAAGAAGTGAGTAATCCCAAGCAGAGATGGGAAGTAACGAAGTACAAATACTTTGTTACTGTACTCAAGTAGATTTTTATGATATTTTTACTTTACTACTTATTTTTATGGCGACTTTTTACTTCTACTCCTTACATTTTTACACAAATATCTGTACTTTCTACTCCTTACATTTTAAAAAAAATGGCTCGTTACTTTAGTTTTGAATCATTTCAATGGAGTTACCGTTATTATTTTTCACGTCATCAATACCAAATTCAATCTAATTGGATGGGAATCTACGTTGCATTTGACGCACCACTACAAGATGAATCGACAGATTCGGCGGTATTCATTGGCGGCAAATCATTGCAGCTTGGTGGCGGTGGCGTTAGCATAGTAGCATGGACGACGAGATGATTGAAAATGAACACAACGTAGATCTAGTCCTATTGGCAGACATCCATTTAAAATGTAGGCAACGGCATGAAAAAAGTGGTTTCTACTTTTACTTTTATACTTTAAGTAAATTTACAAGCCTGTACTTTGTTACTTTTACTTGAGTAAAGAAGTTTAATCAGTACTTCCACTTTTACCAGAGTATTTTTTAACACAAGTATCTGTACTTTTACTCAAGTACGGAAGGTTTGTACTTTTGCCATCTCTGATCCCAAGGGATAAATAAAATCATATCTTTTCACTTCTGGGGGGTGTGAAGCTGCATTTCTATTGGTCAATGCAGGTGCTAAAAACAATGTTTTTTAAATTTTGCTTGAAGTTAAAAGAATGCAAACTGTGATGCGCAATTTTCAGAGATGGCAAAAGTACTCACTTTCCGTACTTGAGTAAAAGTACAGATACTTGTGTTAAAAAATACTCTGGTAAAAGTGGAAGTACTGATTTAACTTCTTTACTCAAGTAAAAGTAACAAAGTACAGGCTTGTAAATTTACTTAAAGTATAAAAGTAAAAGTAAAAAGCACTTTTTTCATGCCGTTGCCTACATTTGCCGCCAATGAATACCGCCGAATCTGTCGATTCATCTTGTAGTGGTGCGTCAAATTCAAGGTAGATTCCCATCCAATTTGATGGAATTTGGTATTGATGACGTGAAAAATGGTAACGGTAACTCCATTGAAATGATTCAAAACTAAAGTAACGAGCCAATTTTTTAAAATGTAAGGAGTAGAAAGTACAGATATTTGTGTAAAAATGTAAGGAGTAGAAGTAAAAAGTCGCCATAAAAATAAGTAGTAAAGTAAAGTAAAAATATCAGAAAAATCTACTTGAGTACAGTAACGAAGTATTTGTACTTCGTTACTTCCCATCTCTGCTGTGTAGTCTTCCATTAGCTCTCTACTGTGCAGATGTTTTTATATCTAGGGGAAATTCCAGGACATTACAACTTATTTCTTTTTTTTTTAATCCTTTTTTGTACTATATGCACTCTTTTTATATTGTCTGTCATATTTCTGTCTTTAATGGCACCTTGCTCTAACCATTTGTACTCTATATAAGCTACTGGAACCAGAATTCCCCTGAAGAAGTGAGTAATCCAAAGGGATAAATAAAATCACATCTTTTCACTTCTGGGGGTGTGAAGCTGCATTTTTATTGGTCAATGCAGGTGCTAAAAACATTTTTTTTTGCTGCTTGAAGTTAAAAGAATGCAATCTGTGATATGCAATTTTAAAAACATCTAACTTGAAAAACTAAAATGTAAATTAAATGTAAAATAGAAAAAAAGAAGTTCCTATAAAACCTGTTTCATTTCTGGATTAATTCAAATTTCTGTTGACAAAACTTGTAATTTGCTCGCAGCAATAAAGGAGCAAAATTCCCTCCGTCCTGCACTTGCAGATATCAGTGACAGTATGCCTCCATTATCAGACCACCAGCAGATTCATAGTTGGGGGGTGCGTTCACATATGCTAATAAAGCAGATGTCCTCAGCACATTCCAGGCAGCCTATAAAAACAAAGCCTCTTTCTTTTTCCCCCGAGGAGCAATGGCACATCTCTGAGTGTCTCTGACTGTCACAAAGCTTCATAGAAACATTGAGTGTTATAACCAGAGCACCCCCCCCCCGTCCCAGTACCTTCCCACCGTCTCTAAAACAACCACAGCAATTTGATCTCTCATTTTGGGAACACTCTGCATTGTTTGGCCAAGGTGTTGGTCGCCTGTCTGTAAAACTTTCCATGACACTGGAAGTTTCGGGATACGACTCTTGTCCAGTGTGCGCAGCTCCCTGCTGAAATTCATCAGCCATTGTTGTCTCTGCACAGGCATTTATGATGTCACTGCAAACATAAGCTTTGTCCTCAGATGAAGGATCAGCCAGGGTTCATGCCCCTACGGGGTCAAACAAACAGCAAATATGGACAGGCTAGGACTTGGATCATGAGGCTGAGTGGACATTATGGTGGCAGGAAGGGAGACAAGAGGGGCGGAGCCACATTTTATTTAGATGCCCTGTGTTAAAATGATGCGTAAAGTCATTCTGGAACCCAAACTTCATAACAGAACATCCGCTTTATACAGCATTTTATATTAAAGAAAGCAAACAATCATAAAGATCCTCTTTAAAATGGAGGAAAAACTTGGAAATCTGGAAGAAAAGTGCCAAAGTCCAAAAAAATAAACCAAAATAAAAACATCAATCATTATAAAGCCCACATTCCTCAAAGTTCTTCCAGGCAGCTCCAAATCCTCTTTATCTTCTCAACGAGAATTAATGTGGCAGCAGTATCTCTGTGCATTAAAGCGCTTTGGAAGAAGCAAAGTAAACACTGACTAAAGATGCATCCCCCCCCTTTATACACACCGGCAGAACAATGGCTCGTATGCGTAAAGATCAGATTTCCATCATGTTTGTTATTTTAGGATAAGGCATGTGTGAACAAAGAAAACAGTTTGCTTGCTTGTAGCTGTTTGTCGAAACTTGTGGAATGTGAAAAACTGCGATGAGGATGTGTGACTGCTTTCGTTTGGATTCAGGTTATATGAAATATATTTGTTCTATTGGGTCAGATGAGCCTCAGAGATGAGATTGAGTAACACTGTGTGAGTTTCATGCAAAATCAGGCAGTGTTTCTGATGCTACAGGCCTGTTTCTCTTCCAAAGGACTTTGAAACCAGGTTCAAGTGTTTGAAATGAGCAACTCCTTAAAATACCAGGACATAAAGGATAAATATCTTGTGGCTGAGACTGGTTGGGATTTGTCAACAGGGTAATAAAGAGTCCCCAGACCTTAACCCTACAGATGTGTAGCATAAACTGGAGAGAGGAGAGTAAAAGAAAAGCAAAAGGCAGTGGTGGATATAAGAAATGTAGGGCCCAAGGCGAAGGCAGGCATGAGGCCCTCAGACAACACGAAACAACAGCCAAAAATACAGATACAGATATTTAAAGGCATACTATGCAACATTTTTCAGTTAATTAATGTGTTCCATAACGTTTTGGATGATTAAATGAGTAATTTCAGGTCGAACAAAGGTTTTCTCGGCCGCCCTGGTGGTCTGTGGGGGAAATACCGTACTTGCAATTGCAGGAGCCCTCGGCCCGCTCAGAAGTCTCACGCATCGCGAGAGTCGGTCTTGTTACACGCCCCCAGTGAAAGGCATGCTCGTTGCTAGCGCAGCGGCGATATTTGTGCAGTTATCATGGCGGAACCAGCGAGAAAACAGCGAAAGCCCATGCATAACAAATAATGTATGAAAACATGCAAAATTTTCAAACTCGAAAATTGGAACAAAATAGTCACTTAACGCAGTAGACATGGGGATTCGTTGCGTTCGTCTGTCTGCTAAGCTCAAAACAACCGCGCCTGGCTTGACGGAGAAACCAGGAGAACAGCTGTGCATATTTACGACAGTGCACAGCCTGGCAATGTGACAATAAAAATAATTTTTGATGCCAAAAAGAGCCCAACAGATTTTACTTCACAAGTGGAGCAGTACGGCTATCGCCACGGTGTTCCGCTTGAGTTATGAATATAAATAGCTTTATTATAAATCATGCAGGGAGTATTAGGGATTATGTGGACACTGTATTGGGAAAGTAGGACAGGAAAAGGAGAAAAGATGAAAGAAAGAGGAGATAAAACCGAGACAATGATAAAACATCTTCAGTCAAAGGAGCATTAAAACTGGGCAGTGACGCTCAAAAATTTCCATTTACAAAATATTTGTTTTTTGCTTGCAACAACAATGGAACAGAATTTTCCCCCATAAGCTTAAACATTGTTAAAACTAAATGAAAGGAGAAGATATGTAAATTAAATAGGTTTAATCATATTATCTGGTTATATACATCATTAGTTATAACTTTGTACATTTTGGGGTTTGACTGAAATTATTTTTTTTCATTCTAGGTTTCACTTTTAACATTTAAATGTCTCAGAATGAAACAAAAGGCCAACCTATAACAGCCTGATTTGCAAACTGATGGAGGAAGACTCCCCTATGAGTGGGAATAATCTGAGGCTGTCACTTAACACCCTCATCTAACCCAGAGTCATACTTAGCAGGAGTTCCCAACATAACACAGCATTCTACTAAATATGGAATAAGCGAAAACAATTGAGCAATTGTTCTGGCTTCAATGCATGCCACCGTGTGCACGGCCAGAACCCTGCAAACACGCATTTGTTTAGAGCTGGTGACACAGAAACAGGACTAGAAAAACAGCAGCCAAAAGTCTTTGTTTCTGAATCACAAAAGCTGATAGCTGCTTATTTGCATTCAGAGGATCACAGTTGCTGTCAGACAGTGAGACCCGCAGTGTCATAAAGAGGGGAAAAGGACATTATTATACGAGGCTGTGGCTGTTTGCTCCGGGGGATGAGATACTGGAGCGTTCTCCTGTACGGCACTGAATTTAGGCTAATTTTTCTGCTCCCTGAGGAATGATTTAAGATCAACTTTATTCTTAAAGAACATTAAACTACTTCCTCATAACTAAAGAGAGACATAAAAATGGCTTAAAATGCTTCAAAGCAGCAGAAAGAAAACATTTCAAACCTTATATATCATGAATCTCCCAGATAAATTAAAACTTTTTAGACATGGAACAGTCACACAAGATGCTTTTCTGGTTTAATAATACAGAAAAAATAAAGTGAGAATTTCTATTTTACCCTAAAGTTAAGATCATTTGTTTTTGCTGTGAAATGTGGAAATATTAGTCTCATGTATCGTTAAATCTGCAATTTTGATTTAATGTTACACTTTGCTGTAGGATGTCAATAAAGAGTCGTATTTATTTTCATTAGAAATTAATAGTTACTACAACTAATAGTGAACAGCTGTGGTCAGGTACTGACAAGCGGTGGCCTCGTGGTTAGACAGCAGAGCATTTGCATAAAATGTTGTCAGTTTGAAACTCAGACCATTACTGTTCCTGAATCAAAAGGGTTCAATTCAATTCAGTTTATTTCTATAGCGCCAATTCACAACACATGTCATCTCAAAGCATTTTACAGTTCACCAGATCATACAGTCAGATTGATTCAAAGTTTTCTATCTAAGGAAAACCAGCTGATTGCACCGACTCATTGATTCGACGGCAATCCCTCACTCTAAGCATGCTTGTAGTGACAGTGGAGAGGAAAAACTCCTTTTAACAGGAAGAAACCTCCAGCAGAACCAGGCTCAGTGGGAGCAGCCATCTGCTGAGGCCCACTGAGGTTCAAGGAGACAGAAGCAGACATACAGAAAGAGCTGTCCGAGCTCCAACATCTATAAACAAAGGTGTTGATGGCTAACCTGACTCCACCAGATGGATTTGCTCCGCATATCCATCTGGAAACATTCCGTTGAAGTAATTTTGGGAAGGGGCGAAAATACTGGTTAGCTGATTGGCCTATGTTGGTGATAGACGGGCCAAATAAACCAATCAGATCAACGAAGCATATGACGTACTAACAGAGCGACGACGAAAACACAACCACAAGCCAGGCTACTCTTGCCAAAAGCAAGAGTTGCTCTTGCCAGAGCAAAAACATCTTTTCCTCTGAGAAAAGCCTCCAGAGTAGTGTTTTGCTCTTCTTTCAATTCAATTTCAATTCAATTCAATTCAGTTTATTTCTATAGCGCCAAATTCACAACACATGTCATCTCAAGGCACTTTACAGTTCAACCAGATCATACAGTCAAATTGATACAAAGTTTTCTATCTAAGGAAAACCAGTTGATTGCATTGACTCATTGACTCAAATACAATCCCCCACACTAAGCATGCTTGTAGCGACAGTGGAGAGGAAAAACTCCCTTTTAACAGGAAGAAACCTCCAGCAGAACCATGCTCAGTGTGAGCGGCCATCTGCTGAGGCCGACTGGGGTTCAAGGAGACAGAAGCAGAGATACAAAAAGCAGCTGTAAAAGGCGGCCCCGTCCAGGAAACACGCAGCCAGGCAGACGAGCTCCAAGGCAGCTCCCATGCCAGAGGACGAAGAGAGCACATCCACTCAGTCACGGTCAGAGAAACAGGACCACACTGGAAAACAGGCCGATCTCCAACATCTATTAACAAGGGTGTTGATGGAAGCAGCACAGCTGATGTTTTTTTCCAGGATGACGTCACAGCCAAACAGGAACAGACGAGGCAAAGCTACTCTGAGGAAAAGCAGAGAGAGCAGAAGGTTAGAGATTGAACTAACAGATTCTGCAGAATAGGAGAACAGAGAGAGAATGAAGCAGAATGATGAAATGGGGGTCCCTATGTCCTCCAAAAGTCTAAGCCTATAGCAGCATAACTATAGAGATAGCTCAGGATAACCTGAGCCACCCTAACTATAAGCTTTATCAAAAATGAAAGTTTTAAGCCTAGCCTTAAAAGTAGACAGGGTGTCTGCCTCACGGACTAAAACTTTCAGTGAAGAAATACTCTGTAATTCCGATAAAACTTGCTCGATAGCCACGCTAACGCTAGTTTCATCGGCTGAAGCCGCCATGTTCTTTAGACTGAACTGTCGCGCTTCTCGTTGCGTCACAACTCAACCCGCCTCAAAGCCAACGCTGATTGGACGTTCGTTTGGTGAACGGCTCCAAATTTTCTTCAACGGAGAGTCTCCAGACTGATCTGCGAGTGAAACCTTGAAAGCTCGCGAGATCAGGATGGTCTCACGAGGCTAAGTTGATGGCAGCAGCACAGCTGATATTTCTCTCCAGGATGGAGTCACAACAGGAACAGACCAGATGAAGCTACTATGAGAAAAAGCAGAGAGAACGTTAGAGATTGAACTAATAGAATGATGAAAAGGGGTCCCTATGTCCTCCAGCAGTCTCAGCCTATAGCAGCATAACTATAGAGATAACCTGAGCCACTCTAACTATGAATGTGTCATCTGATTAAAAAATACAATAATGATATTTTAAGGATATGTATGATATTTTTTTTTGAGTAAAATCTCCTCAAAAGAAGAATAACAATCTAACAAAATCTGCTTTTGTTTAGTAAATTCATCTCAAAAGAGGATAAAATAGACTTTTTTTGCTAAATGTAAGATCATACGACTTCGTTAGATGGACAGTTTTTTTCCTGTGTGTTGAAATATCTACAGTATTTTACCCTTTTTTTTCTTTTAATGATCAAAGAACAAAACCGTGTAAGCTAATAGATAAAACCACCCACAGAGTCAATGTTATCTTCAAACTAGAGTTTGCCCTGCTGTGATTCAATGGATTCCACATGTAGACTAATAATGTCTCAGCAAATAATCACACTGCATTCAGAAAGGCAAATTACAGAGCATTTTTTTTGCCTGTGTGTTTGTTTTTGGTGGCTGGCTGCAAACTGCTGATCAAATAGCCCTATCATCTTGAATTTCTATCACACAGACAAAAAGAATTGACCAGAGACAAGATAAAAGCCTGCAGTGCCCTGACAAATCTAAACTCACTTAAGACGTCAATAGTGTCACGCCGAAAAGATGCCTGCATCGAAAAAAGAACCTTAGAAATCCATATCAATACTTTGCCAATCAGGTAATTTCATTAAGGCATTCAATGCCATTTACTGATGGGATAGCAAATTGTGTGCAAACAAAGCAAAGGTCAGGAAAGTATTGTTGAAGTAAGTGACAGATTGCACCTGGAGGAGAGCAGAGGGGCAGAACAACGCGTGAAGTCGCTGATTAAAGGAAACAACTTTCTAATTTCACGGGAGCCAAAGCTTTTGGACCCCTTGTTTCTGTCTGGATCTGCTTAAAAAGAACTAAACAACTTAGGATTTCTTTAAGCAGCTGTGAGTGGAAATTGCTTCTTTTTTGGTGTGTGTTGGGGGGGGGACTTTTATGGCCCCATTCAAAGGCTTACATCTCAAACACAGGAAGGAAGGAACAGAAGAAGGGCCATACAGTATAAAGAGGTTTGTTTTTTTAACTGCTGCTTTCCAGACAGGACGTTTAAGCGGAGCATCATTGGGGTTCGACTGATACAGCAAATAAATTAAGATATCTAATATAAAACCAAACCGAATACGACAAACCCCCCCCCCCCCCCCCCATGGTTATCCAACCCTCGTCCTACTGAAGACATACAGTGGGTTTTAAAGACTCTCTGGGGGTTCAACCCCCACAGACAGCAGCTCTGATGTCACATGTGGAAGAGGGAAACGAGTGGACTCGGGGGGTGGGTCTGGTGGTGCGACCGGCTCTCAGGATTATGGCCTGGAAGCATGTTAGATAATAGATCAAAGAGATACACCGGAGACCCCTTCTTGTCTTTTTTCCTTTTTTTCCCACAAAACACAACTTTTTTTATGATGGCTGGTGACTTCTGGCTTCTTTTATTTTCATCAAATGGTGCTACGCCCTCAAAAGAAAATAAATAAAAACCTACTGGTTTTATTGAAGGGATTTAAATGCTGCTTAGAACGGTGTACTTTACATAAAGTAAACTACTGTACCCTTTGCAGTGTCTCTTACTAGTGACTAATAACACTAAGAATAATTGTCTTGATGCCAAAAAGAGCCCAAAAGATTTTACTTTCACTTGTTTCATGCATATAAATTGTTTTATTATAATTATGCAGGGAGTTTTACAGTTTATATGGACACTGCAATGTAAATAGAGCAGAAAAACAGAAGAAGAAAAAGGGAAAAAGAATAAAAAAAGAGAAAAGATGAAAGAAAGAGCAGATAGAAAGGAGACAATGACAAAACATTTTCAGTCTCCTTCCTGACCTGCAACGAGATGACAAAAGAATAGCACAACCGAAAGACATGGTACGAGACATGCAATAAAGCAACACCTTTAAACTATCGCTGAAGTAGTATTAATAAGTCTGACATGTACTCTGTGTTACCTGAAGTTATGAATGTGGGGTTTCTTTGACTAGTAACACTAAACAACCAATTAAACTTTAGCCTCACAGTGCAAAAATGTAATATACTCTTGAAACAAATATATTTTCTAATTTTAATTTGTAAAGTAAGAAAATTAGCCAATGGAATAAGATCAATTTTGTGCAAAATAACCTTATTTCAAGTGCATATTATCAGATTCTCTTATAATAAGGGGAAAAATACTAATTCTATATAGAGATAATCTTAATTAGCGGCTCAGATTAAAGGAAAATCCTCCTATTTTAAAGGGAGCCTCATCTAGTTGAACACGATGGACTAAATATGTTGCTATTTTCCTTTTATACAATACGACTCTACAACGGCAATAACTTGTGCAATGTATGATGTGCAATTACTATTTGATACCCTGTGCAATAACCTGTTTCTCTATATTTGAAACCAGTGCAATAACTATATATATATATAAATATTCCTCTATATATATACCCATGTAAACACACTGTGCAATAACCCTGTATAATGATCCTACTATATATATAAAAAAAGCTGATATATATAGACGCACTGTATATATCCCATGCACCTATTTCTTCCTGTGGCACATTCTTTTTCTTTAAATATATGAGCTGATGTAACGACTGTTTCCCCACTGTTAGATCAATAATGTCAATCAATCAATCAGTTAACTTACAAACTACCATAACATGTACAATTTGTTCATAAATGATCTACCCTTTGCTATGGGTCGCAGGACCCATGAAGGTCCACATTTTTTTCACATGCAACTTCATCTGACCAGGAACTACAGAGGAAAACTAGCCTTTTGGGTAAACCTGGCATATTTTACTCCTCTACTGTGATGTTATTATTTATTAAAATGTTTAAGCACTGCATAAGCACGTCACCAATATCCCTCTAAGTGTACTTTTTACAATCTGCGGTTGTTATTTGTGGTGGGTCAGTAATGGAAAACCAGTCACATGCTGTGTTTGTGCACATAGACATGGCCAATAAAGTTAATGAGTTATAAAGTCATCAAGAAGAATGTTTGGTGCCAGAAAAAAAAAAGATCACAAACAAAGATACCTAAAAAGGCATTAAGACCCTAATTTCAACAGTGAAGCATGGCAGTGGCAGCATCATGGTTGGGAGATGTTTTCCTCCAGCTGAAATTTTTGTTTTTGCCAAAGTGGAGCTAATTTAAAACTGTTCCTGGTCTAAATACCACTCCATGCTGGAAATTTAAATAACAAAAAGCTACTGTGTTCATCTTTAAGACAGGAAGCCCGTCTCTCAGTGAAACAAAAAACATCCAAACGGCTCAATAAATACTGGTCGCTGTCCCTCTGCACTGCAAAAACATTCTACAAATGAGTCAAAATGTCTTAAAATAAGTGTATTCACCTTTAATTTAAGCCGGAAAATAAGAGGATCTGCCAATGGAATTAGCGTTTTTACCCTTGAAATAAGATAATTAGATATTATGCACTTGAAATAAGAGATTTCAGTTGTTTTTTTCTTATTTAAAATGTTAATGGTCTTATTCCATTGGCAACGTGTCTCACTTACCTGCTCAATTTAAGAAAAAATCCACTTATTTTAAGAAATAATTACTAACTTAGATTAACATTTTTTGCAGTGTGCACATCTGACAGGATGCAGGGCTTATTTTACCAAGTCAAAATACAAATATAAGCTTGTCAAAAAACATTTTAAATCCTTTTCTGAACAAAGCAGATGGAAGGTTTTTCCTTTTTTTGTCTCCTTACCAACTAAAATAACACACAAGCTTATTTGTTTAAACTTATCGGTATATTTAAAATGAAACCGTCACACATGAGGAGGAAAAAGCATCCTGTTCTGGTTGCCTGCTGATAAAAACTAACCCAGCTAAATTAAATGCTGTGGTTTTGATGAATTATTTTGATCTTTGATTTCACCCTAAATGCAAATAAAAGTGGTTTGCTGCGAAAACAAATAAAAAAAGGAGGAAAAGTTCTCAAAATAAGAGCCTTTTCCTTAAGTTTGAGAATGTAAATAAGATGATCCACCAATGGAAAGAGGAGTTTTGCCCTTAGAACAAGATAAGGTAGCCTTAAAAAAAAAAATTATATGTAAAATGATCTTGCTCTTTTGGCATTTCCTCACTTCGGTGCTCAAATCATGAGAAATGCACTTATTTAAAAGAAAATTGATATATTTAATTTCTTATTTTGCAGTGTTATAAAATGAAGAAGCAAAAACAAGTTTGCTAAAGTGCAGCTGTCTATAACCTGAAAAGCCTTTATTTCCTGCAGAGATTGACCATATTTATCAACATACACTTAAGTGATAATAACGATTTAAAAAAAAAACCCTCGGTAATTATTCATCAGAAAAGATGAAAGGACTCTCATATGAATCAAGAATTTCCATTAGGAGCAAATTCATGCTTCCCTTTGTCAAAGACAAACACCATGTTGACAGACATCTTCATGAGGAAGAAACTTTGCTGGAGTTTGTGGTCCTGCTGAGCCTGAAAATGCAGCAGCGCGCTTCAGCAGATCCATTAGCGTCAGGATGAGAGAGACAAGGGAGGAAGAAATCAATTCAGGGTGGCCTCCTATTCAGGTGCAGCATCATCTGTCTGTGAACACAGAGTGCTGACATCTGTATGTGAAAAAAAAAAGAATAATAGATGGCAGCAAGCAAAACAGGCACTTTATTGAAAAATCCATGTAGCATGGCTTTTAGACTCCTAAAACCTGACAATTGATCTAATGTTATTTACATCTGTTTTTCAGATCAGGGACTTTAAAAAATGCACATAGTTTGTAGAATCATACAGTTTAGCTCAGACAGCTTCCGACTTCACTTTTGAGACTTTGCTGCCCCCTTAAGGACAAACCAGAACAATGCACGAGCCCCAGAATCTGCAAAGATTTAACTAAAACTGAAATAAATCTTGGAAGAATCATCCATCCATCCATTTTCTGTCACATTTGCTATTTTCCTCACCTTTATATGTTTGTTTTTTGTAATGGAGAGCTTCATTTGGCCAACTTTTTCTTTTATTATTTTCCCCAGAGGTCAAAATTATACTAATTAAAACCAGCTTTAACCATTCCCATGTGGAAGTTTCCACCTGCTTTTCATTGATATGATTTTCTTTTATCCAGAACATTTTCAAACGTCAATAAGGCTTAGAGTCAAAGAAGATTCCTGTTGTAACTATTGAGCCTCGTTCACTGCGGCGCTGGTTGCGTCACGCTGACCTGCCGCTGGTATGAGAGGTCAAATAACTAGACAGAGTTATGACAGCACTTGTTGATGGCCTCTGTTTCCTTTGTTCCATGCAGTAAGATCTGAGCCACTGAGTCCTGCACCCCCTGAGGTGCTTCTATTATGTCAGGTTGGGTGGAGGTTTACGGAGGACCCAAATGCAGAGACTGAAGATGAAGTGGTTTCTTGCAGATTTAATAAGAAAAAGGGTAATAGAAGGAAAAATCCACGAACATATGTAAGTCCACACCAACTGAGAACCAGGAATACTCACAACAAGGGGCAAAGAAATGACAACAAACCGACAATAGTGACTGAACAGGAGGTGTATATATGGGAGACAGAAACAAAGACCCGGCTAATTAGCAGATTGGGAGCAGGTGTGAAAAGAGGAGCCTAGATGGGAAAAGGAGACTTACACAAGATGGCAACAGAGGGCAAACAAGAAATACCTAAGAACTCAAATACAATCACAACGAAATGGAAATAAAACCAATGAAAACTTAAAGATAAAACTTGAACAGAGCCAAAACCATGACATATTATGTTTCTGTTAGAAGGAGCACACAATTGATTTCACTATTCTGTTGTAAGGATACGTGTAAAACTGGGAGGAGCTTGTTTCATTGCGATTTGGCCATTTTGTGTGACCCCATGTGCGGAGGAGGCCGCTGTTCAGCTCCGCTGTTCCTCCCGTCTTACTCCGCTCCGACTTCCTCTGAGCTCGAGGAGAGCATGCGCGATATTATTGTTCAATTTATAGGCCCAAACATACAGAAATTAATACTTAGATGTCACCATTGTGTGCATCAAGGACGGACAAGAAGATGAGTACAGAGAGCTGGAGAACCGCTTTGTGGCATGTTGTGAAAACAAGCATCTGATCCTTAATGTCAATAAAAAACAAGGAGATGATTGAAGTTTTCAGAAGAAACAGGAACAAGTTGAATCCTGTTGGATACCCCTGGCTTAGAACCTCTTCTTCCTTTTAGAGTAATTCTTGTTAAACGATGTCCAACGCTGAATCCTCAGATGTTGGTAGATTTTATGATCTGCAGATCTGGTATCAAACTTCACACTCTACAGATTCATAACACTGATTTTAGGGTTCTGGCCTGAAAAGATAAAGTAAAATGAACTTTTGATTAAAAAAAAAAAAGTTTAATGACAAAACTAGCAGGGAACCATGAGGAATAAATACCATGGAGCTGGGAGCCTGTAGTGGTTCTGAAGGTTTCCGTAAACAAACCATAAGACACTGTTTAAACATCTGAATGGAGAGAGCTGAAGACAAAATAAACAGATAAGACAACAGAGAAGGGAAGCAACCCAACAAGTAAAGAAACATTACTAGATCAACAGCAGCGAGTAGTAACTAGTTACATTAACTTAAGTAACTTAAATCTTAAACTAGGAAAGTTACCACTGAGATTAAAAATCTGTTTTTCAGGGGAAAACTACCTTTATAAGTAATTATCCTTTACTTTTACCTAAGTAATATTCTTTCACAGGAATATTAATCTAGGTGTAATATTACTTAGGAACATTTATCTTCCTGGGTATATATTGGTTATTTATTCTCCAGGTGCACAGTATTTATATTAATTATTCTTAAATTATTAAAGTCAGAATTCTGAGATTAAAGTCAGAATTCTGAGAGAAAAAAAATCACGATTCTGAGATTAAAGTCAGAATTCCTACTTTTGTCCCATGTTAAACTGAAATTAAATTTAAAAATCAGTTTACTTTTTCCTTTTTTAGTGGCCCTATTTCTCTTCCGTGGATAAGCTTCCGTGTAATGATGTCAATAACAGTAGCTGTAATAAAACCTGGTCTAAATTTATCCTACACTGGTTGTGTATATTATTTTAAGTGAATTTAACCTTCAAAGTTTACCAAAATGTCATTCAAAGTGCACTTACTTTTCACTACATTACTTGAGTACATTTATTTTTACAATAATTCTGATACTAAAGTACAAACCATATTAGATACTTTAAGACTTTTACTCAAGTAACATTTCAGTCGGTGACTTGGACTTTTACCAAAGTCATATTTTGGGGCGGTATTTATACTTTTACTTGACTCCGAGATTTCAGTACTTTATACAACGCTGCTTTTCTATTCTATTCTATTCTATTCTATTCTATTCTATTCTATTCTATTCTATTCTATTTGTAACAGTTATGGGCTAGGAAGCTAACTGCGGCCACAAAAGCAGCATCAGAAGAGTGTCCTTTTAAGGAGCCTGAGGAGTGAACAAAAACAGAACGCAGTGCTTTTAGGTTTGGTGGATGTATATTAGGTGGTTGAATAAAACAGAAAAATTACAGCAACACAATATGACAAGAGAATTGACTCAAAACAAATTAATTTTAAAATCATAAAGTCCATAGTCCATTACTAGCTCGCCATCTTTAGATCCAGATGAGGATCTGATCCAAAGGGGAAAGAAGAAAAAAAAAACCCCGGCCTTTTCAAAGAGAGTGGGGTGTACTTAGCCACAATCAGCTCTGGCAGAATCCCAGCGATGGTCCAGGAAAGCAATGCCAATAATTCCAGCAATCAAATCAATAGGGTTAAAGATTTCAGTTGGAGAAATGCAGAAGACACCAGCAGCAAGCCACAATCACAGTGGAAACAGGTGAGGCTCCTTAAAGGAATAGTACACCCAAAACATGATTAGCCTTCATTTTCTACTCACCCCCATGCTGAACAACACTCTGGAGTACTTTTTTGATATCTCAAATGCATCTGGAGATCTGGGAGGCTTCTTGCTGTCTGCTGACATTCAAATAATGGAGGTCTATGGCGCCCGAGGCAGAAAGGTCCGTAAAAGTCCACAAAAAACGTGTCAATATTCCTCCATACTGCTCGTCCAATGTATTCCAAGTGTCCTGAGTGGGTAGTGTCCAGAATTTACTCGAAACGAAGTCATTTAGAATGTTTTTAGAGCATAAACAGTAGTGTATAGGATTTCCTGAAAGCGCGTTCACGAGTCTACGGAAACCGCTGCAGACCAAACCAGATGAAAGTGCGCATTCAGCGTCTGCTCTGCCGATAATGCAAGCGTAGAAGAAGAAATGTGCTGTTTACCTGTGCAAAGAAAGAAACAACGAAAGAAAAATGTCTGAGGACTTCAGTGTTGAGGAAGAGCATGAGTTCTTTGCCGAGCTGAATGCGCTGGTTTGGTCTGCCGCGGTTTCCGTAGCGTCGTGAACTCGCAGGCGCGCGCTTTTAGGAAATCCTATACACTACTGTTTATGCTCTAAAAACATTCTAAATGACTTCGTTTCGAGTAAATTCTGGATGCTACCCACTCAGGACACTTGGAATACATTGAACGAGCAGTATGGAGGAATATTGACACGTTTTTTGTGGACTTTTATGGACCTTTCTGCCTCAGGCACCATAGACCTCCATTATTTGAATGTCAGCAGACAGCAAGAAGCCTCCCAGATCTACAGATGCATTTGAGATATCAAAAAAGTACTCCAGAGTGTTGTTCAGCATGGGGGTGAGTAGAAAATGAAGGCTTATCATGTTTTGGGTGTACTATTCCTTTAACTGCATGCTTGAGGCGGGGCTTTAAAGAAGCTAACTAAATTGGGGCAACACAGGAAGTGGGCCTGAAAAAATAAAAGTCTCTGACTAATTGTGGGTTACATATTCTATTCTATTATTCTATTCTATTCTATTCTATTCTATTCTATTCTATTCTATTCTATTCTATTCTGTTTACTTCACCAACCATTAGTAACTAAAATGATTTGGAGTTCTGGTGAAAATGCTGTAAAAATGTACATATTGTAACTAGAAGTTCTTTATCCTAACATGTCTGTTATCTACTGTAATAATTGATTTTATCAGTCAATGCTGAATAAAATATGACAAACGTTTCTCTATCATATCCTCCATCCAAATGCGGGAGCAGAAACTATTTGCAAGGTTAACGCAAACATCCTGTTTACACGAAGAACGCCGCGACTCCAGACGAATGCTGAAGAACTGATAGAGAAAGTCAGTGAGATGAAGATTTCCTGGTAGAACATTTCCTGCAGAGACTCTGCGTTAAATTGTTTAAACATGTTTGAGAAAATGTATAAATTCCTCAGAGTCCTTCTTTACAGTATGAACCCAGAGGCGCTGTTGGCGGCGTTACCATCAGGATGCATTAAACCTATTTCCTCTTGGATCAAAAAACTCATCTTACAGGAAAAACAAGTTTGCTGCACTATGGTGCATTTTTTTGCTCTTTGAGTGCATGTCATATTTCAGAGCTTCACAACTTTACATTCCAGAATCCACTGAAGTGTGAAGATAACAATGGTCCTCCTTAAGCTGATGTATTTTATATAGCAGCAGGATAAAATAACCCAACCTGTCAGTATTTGCCTTTCAACAAATAACTTCATGCTAAGAATGAAGCTGTTTAATGGTTTGGGAAATCATGCAACATGTCAACAGAGCCGCAGAAATAGAACAGGTTCCTGTTAAAGCAACATATTTCCTTGTTGCTCAAAATAAAACATGAGGTGTCACCATACATGTTGATCATTCCAGATTAAAGACAGCCCCCAGTTTTTAAAGCTCCTGTCCTTTCTCTTCACTGGGTATCTGTTTGAGGATTACACACAGCAAAGGTAACATCCAGCAGCCTCTCCATTTTATTGCTTCACCTCAGATTTTTTTTTACGTTATTTTATCCATCGTTAAGGTTCTTTATGAAATCAGGACTTTAAACATTGTCTGTCCTCAGATGGCATCTGCTTTACATTTGGTGTTCCTCCTGGGCTCCGTCATCGGCCTCCTGACTGTAGAAGCTGTGAGTGAAATTAACTTTGATTACTAACAAGGAGCAAACGGTAGAAAACTGAATAACTTTGGACCAAAAGCAGGAAAGGAAGGAGACAAAAGATCCAACTGGTTTCTGGTTCTAACTGTGGTTCTGTTTTCACAGGCGCCTTATCCAGCTGAAACCCTCAGGGAGGCAGGTTGGTTCTTCTCTCTCTTCTTTCAATTAACTTCAGAATCAGACCTTTTATAGATATGTAATATTAGATCATTTTTATGAAGTAAATTCTAAAGAATTCAAAGGCAAAGAAGTTCTTTAGTCATCGACTAATGACAGATCTGTAAAACATGAAAGTCTGGCTAGACATGAGGAAAATAAGTCATATTTTAATCTGTGGGTTCGTTAGCTTTGTACTTTAAGTTGATCTTGTAACTTAATGTTCACGAAAGAAGATACTGGTTAGCTGATTGGCCTATGTTGGTGATAGACGGACAAAATACACTGGAAAAAAAATCGAAATCTAGAAGAGTCGTTTTATTCTTAAAATAACTGCATCTGTTCTGGAATTGAGGACGCAAATGAGACATTTTGCCAATAGAACAAGACAATTTACAGTTAAAATAAGAAAACACAATTACATTGTTTTATTTCAAGCGCATATTATCTAATCCTATGTTAAGAGTAAAAATACTCATTCCATTGGCAATTAATCTTATTTACCTGCTCAAATTAAGCGGAAATACACACACATTTAAGACATTTTTACATATTTCTAGATGGTTTTTCCAGTGTAAACCAATCAGATCAACGAAGCATATGACGTACTAACAGAGTGACGATGAAGAGGAGCAAATTGATAGATCAAACTCTTGCCGAACCCAGTTGAGAAAAGAGCAAAAACATCTTTTCCTCTGAGAAAAGCCTCCAGAGCAGTGTTTTGCTCTTCTTTCAGTGAAGAAATACTCTGTAATTCCGATAAAACTTGCTTGATAGCCACGCTAACGCTAGTTTCATCGGCTGAAGCCGCCATGTTCTTTAGACTGAACTGTCGCGCTTCTCGTTGCGTCACACCTCAACCCGCCTCAAAGCCAACGCTGATTGGACGTTCGTTTGATGAAACGCTCCAAATTTTCTTTAACGGAGAGTCTCCAGACTGATTAGCGAGTGAAACCTTGAAAGCTCGCGAGTTCAGGATGGACTCACGAGGCTAGGATTTCATAAGGATGAGTTGGAGAGAACCCAAACAATAGCTACTGATAAATAAACCCAAACTTCTTAGCTCTGCAGACAGATTCAAACTTCTCCTCATGTCTCTGTCTTGAGTTATAAAGATATAAACATTGTTAACTAGTTATTACAGGATGCATTTAAATCGTTTCTGTTTCCTTAATATTTTATCCTGTTTACAATCTTCTTTTACTGCATTAAACCTCAAACTTTATGCTATTCCGGACATTTTGAATTGAAAAACCTTTTTGGATGGGTAGCGAAATGTTTTTACATTTAGAAAGAATGTCCAGTAGATTTTTTTTTTACTTTTCTGGAATGACTATGACCTGGATGACAGGGAATTCTCACCAGCAATCTTCTTTTAATTGCAGCTGCTGTCTGTCCTGCTCCTTGTCCTCCTGGTTGGACACAGTTTGGCTCTCGTTGCTTCATTTTCTACTACCAGTCCAGTACATGGACTGATGCAGAGGTACTGAACAGATCCCCAACTTTACTGAAAATAGTGGTTTTTGTAGATTGTTTTAGCTTAGATCTAGACTTGTATTTGCAGATAATCTGATGTTATTTTAAAAATTATTTCCTGGTGAAAATGAATAAACAAATCTCTATATTTCTTGTTTACTTGCAGTGTCTCATCTGTTCCTTTCTTTTAGAAATTCTGCATTTCTATTGGTGGGAATCTGGCCTCGATCCACAACGCAGATGAAAACATCTTTGTCAGTGAGCTCGTGGAGAGAGTGACCGGCAGTAGTCGTGACACCTGGATTGGAGGCTACGATGCAGTCACTGTAAGTCCTGTAAACACAGTGTTGTTGTTGCAGTGTTCTATTGTGCCTTTAATCTATCTGATGATCTCTGTCGTCAGGAGAACACGTGGCTGTGGAGCGACGGCTCAAGCCTAGAGTTTGTAAACTGGTATTACAACCAGCCAGACAATGGTCACAATTCAAGAAATCAGCACTGCATGGAAATCAACTATGCAGGTAAATAAATATTTACTGGACTTTAAACTTTTTATTGTATAATATAAATGAAACTTTTTTCTTTTGCCTCTGGTGCATTTTAAATGACTTTTTATTGTACAATTGCTGGTGAAAATTCTCAGGCATCCAGGTTATAGTCGTTCCAAAAAAAATGTGAAACTGTCACATTTCCAATTCAAATTGTGACACTGCACACTTGGCAACATTTACCACCCATCTGCATGTAGATATGGCACAGAAATCTCTGATAACTCATTATATGTGCAATAATATTTAGCTTTTAAGTAGTCAAGATTAACTCTGATGCAAATAAAACATAGGAGGAACACTCACCAGTGGAACATTCAGACAAACAACGCCTTGTTTTGGCTGAGAAAAAGCATGTTTTCTCAGCCAAAACAAGGCGTTGTTTTGGTCCACTCTATAAAGCCTCGAGCTCAATGCTAATCCAGACGTTTCGAATAGAAAACGCTTCCTGCATGGGAAGCGAAATGTCTTCAAACTTGGAAACAAAGTCCATTGGGTTGTTTTTTTTTTTTTACAATTTCACTTAAATAAAACTAGTGAGAAACAGATATAAAATACAAACTTAATATTTTTTATATTGTTTTGTTCCCAACAGGACAACACTGGAATGACATGCCATGCAGCACAAGGATGCCTTTCATTTGTTCCAGGAACCTCTGAAGCGTCTGTGGACCACGAATCACTCCAGGCTTCATCTGTCAGATCCACACAGAGCAGCTGCCTGCTCTAAATTCGATCATTTTGTTAGATTCCTCTTTTCCTTGATTAATTAAAGTAAATATCAACTTTTGCTTGGTGGTTATTTAAAATCATGACATTATTTTGATTTTCTTTTGAATAATTTAAGTAATTAAATAAGAAACAACTAGAAACATGGAAACAAAACAGAACTCGTCCAGTCATCCAGGGTCATTTATTTGTCCGGGAGAGGATGTTCTTTGTGATGCTGATGTCCTCAATGCATTTGTTGATGTAGGCTGACCCTGTCATGGCATACTCATCAATATTGACCTTGTTGTCATATGTTGCTGCAACTTTGAACATGTTCCAGTCGGAGCATTCAAAACAGTCCTAGAGTGCCTCCATCGCCCTCTCAGTCCACACCCTCATCTGTTTCACTCCAAGTTTTGCTCTAATAAGCAAGGGCCTGTATGCGGGAATTAGCATAACAGCTAGGTGGTCATAAGAACCGTAGTGGGGGCGGGGCCTGCTCTGAATGCATCTTTTATGTTAGAGTAAACCAGGTCTAGAGTGTTGCTTAAATGGTCAAGAATAGTTTTATTTACAGAAAAAATACTCCAGACAAAACACTGGAGGACCGTAGCTCCAGCAGGCATTGGCGGTCATCACACTGGATTAATGCATAGTTTGTAGCGTGCTAGGCGGCATATTTGGAAGAAATGCTTGCAGATTGTCGAAGAGCTTCAGCATTCCTGCCTTAAAGGTGCCACCGTCTTGGATAATTTGAGAAAGTAAAAAAGCAAAAACTAAATTTTACTGGTAGAAATTAAATTTTATATACCTAGAAATATTTACACATTTTAAGAGGACATTTTGACATTAATCAGCTAGAGATAAGGACCAGCACACCTCACCACCCCAGCTGGCATAAAGCATGACGGAAAATGGATGGATGGATAATACAAATTATGACCAGTAACAATAGGAATGTGGAGATCTTAAATTCATTTTTAGATGTGCAGAATGTTTGTTTTAGCTATAAAGGATGTAATTTTGTTTAATATCAAATAAATATCAAAAATGCCTATTTAGACTAACTAATAAATATCTAAGCAGCATGCCATAGCCTGTTCTAATCACAAAAACATTACGGTGGGAAAAATACTTCTCTGGTTGATTGGTAGTGTATCCATAAATTATATTTAGGTGAAATCTCAAAGGAGAGAAGCGTATCTGTCAGCAGCTGAAGATAAAGAATAAACAAGTTGTTCAGAACAGATAGGACCTGTGCATCATTTAATGGGGTTCCTCCTCATTTTAAAGTTATACAGTAAATAAAAAACTGTCTGACTGTGCAGTGTTTTTAACAATGCTGTTTTCACACAGCAGGGTGCTTTCACCAATATTAATTACTTACAGATACCTGCTAATAATTCAATGCTTTATATTTGAGGACGGATGAGGTTGTGGATATAGTTCAATTCATATATAATAGCGCCAATTCACAACACATGTCATCTCAAGGCACTTTACAGATACAGTTCAACCAGATCACACAGTCAAATTGATCAAGTTTTCTAAGGAAAACCAGTTGATTGCATCGAATCATTGACTCGAAGGCTATCCCTCACACTAAGCACATGCTTGTAGCGATAGTGGAGAGGAAAAACTCCCTTTGAACAGGAAGAAATCTCCAGCAGAACCAGGCTCAGTGTGAGCGGCCATCTGCTGAGGCCGACTGGGGTTCAAGGAGACAGAAGCAGAGATACTAAGAAAGACACAGCCAGGCAGACGAGCTCTGAGCCAATTCCATGTCACAGGACGAAAAGAGCACATCCAGTTAGTTACAGTCAGAGAAACAGGACTACAGAGAAAAAATAGGCAGACCTCAAACATCTATAAACAAACATGTTGATGGCAGCAGCACAGCTGATATTTCTCCTCAGGATGGTGTCACGTCCCATAGGAAAGCAAAATCCAAGAAGAGATCTCATTGTTGTTTCTTTCATTTCTCCTAGACACAAATGAGCTATTTTTGATACTAAGGTGAGACCAAAGGTTTTTTCTCCTGCTTCTCAATTTCAACCCAGGAGAAACAATCACATATAATCTCATGTTTGATCAAAACAAGAGATCTCTATATGATGTGAAATATGTCTAATTTCAGCCTCCTAAACATGAGACCATGAGATCAAAGACAGAACTCAAAGAAAACTCAGCTATGACTCCCAAGATCTCATTATTCTTCTCAAATATGTCTCAGTTTTCTCATAGTGACCTCAGAATAAACAACCAGAGTGTGTCTTACTCTGATAAAAAGAAGAGATCTCTAAATGATATTAAATAAGTCTAATTTAAGTCTCCCGAACATGGATAAGAGAAGCTCCATGAAATCTCATAAATAGAGTTACTTGCATGAGTATTTTGATTTTACTGGACATACTACATTTCAAATTTTGCATTGTAATTATTGTATTATATTACTGTAAGTTCATTACCTTGTAACTTAAAAGAAAACAAGACAGAAAATAATGCACTTTTAAATTCCAAGTTTTCCAATTTATTAATAAAATAATAAAAGTCAACATAACTAGACAACCAACCGCTTCAGTATTATCTTTAGAGATTAATGCAAATTCATTAAGGATGCATGTAAGTACTGTTAGGTGAAACAGTAGCGCTCATAAAGAAAACTGAATATGAATCTACATTTATACGCGATCTGAGAACCCTCGCATTATATGCATGTAATTCTCTGCGAATTAATGGCGCTCATTTTTTAATCTGCTGATTATATCATACAACATGATTGGCTTTAAGAGAGTGGAGATAAAGGACGCTGAGTTTATTGAGGAAAGTCATTAAAATCCTGACCAGGTTATTTAGGGAGAGAATGTTACCATGGTAACAGAAACATTGGTTGAGTAAACTGTCTTTGTCAGGCAGAAAACTCAGCGTTTCCCCAATTTCAGGTTTCCAGTAAACCTGCTTTGTGAAACGGAGCCCAGTTTAGAGTTATATATCATGGCCCATGTCACTTATATAAACACAGCCTTATATCCAGAAAACCGCTAAAGTCTGACTATAATCAGCTGATGTATTCCTGATTGGTTGAGGTTAAAACAGGTTAACATCATTTACTCCTGTTTTATAATCCTTTTTTATATGGTTTTACTCAGTTAGAGTTAATAGTAGTAAATAACTTGCTCCCAAGTAAAGAAGCGGTAGGGAAGTTCCGAGGCACGGCTGCCTTCAGGGGGACATTACTTCCATATTTAACACTAACCCGTCAGTATTTGATTTGACGGAGAATGCATGTATGGCAGTTTGCCATAAGAATCCAGAAGCATATCGGTATCCGTCAACATGTTCCTCTTACAGAAAATGTTTCCTTGTCACTAAAAATAAAATGTCTGCATGGATGTTCAGCATTCCAGATCAAAGATAACGACACGTTTAAAAGTTTCTTTCCTGTCACCATACATGTTGATCATTCCAGATTAAAGACAGCCGCCAGTTTTTAAAGCTCCTGTCCTTTCTCTTCACCTGGTATCTGTTTGAGGATTACACACAGCAAAGGTAACATCCAGCAGCCTCTCCATTTTATTGCTTCACCTCAGATTTTTTTTTAACGTTATTTTACCCATCATTAAGGTTCTTTATGAAATCAGGACTTTAAACATTGTCTATCCTCAGATGGCATCTGCTTTACATTTGGTGTTCCTCCTGGGCTCCGTCATCGGCCTCCTGACTGTAGAAGCTGTGAGTGAAATTAACTTTGATTACTAACAAGGAGCAAACGGTAGAAAACTGAATAACTTTGGACCAAAAGCAGGAAAGGAAGGAGACAAAAGATCCAACTGGTTTCTGGTTCTAACTGTGGTTCTGTTTTCACAGGCGCCTTATCCAGGTGAAACCCCCAGGGAGGCAGGTTGGTTCTTCTCTCTCTTCTTTCAAATACCTTCAGATTCAGACCTTTTATAGATTATGTAATATTAGATCATCTTTATGAAGTCAATTTCGATGAATTCAAAGCAACAGAAGTTCTTTAATCATCAAATAATGACAGATCTGTAAAACATGGAAGTCATATTTTCATCTGTAGGTTTGTTAGCTTCGTGCTTTAGTTCATCTTCCAGCTTAAGGTTCATCAAAGAAGAGAAGAGACAAAGTAAAACATCAGAGATGTTGAGTTTCTAATTAAAGCTGGATTTTATAAGGATGAGTTGGAGAGATGTAAACAGGAAACTAAACTAAACCCCAACAATATCTCCTGATAAATAAACTCAAACATCTTAGCTCTGCAGACAAAGTAAAACATGTCTGACATAATCTATGTACGGAAGACGATTAGGGCCACTGAAAAAAAAAAAAAGTTAACTGATTTTTAAATTTTTGTTTCAGTTTAACATGTGAAAAAGTCAGAATTCTGACTTTTTTCTCAGAATTCTGAGTTTAATGACAAAAAAAAGTCAGAATTCTGAGAAAAAAGTCAGAATTCTGTGAAAAAAAGTCAGAATTCTGACATTAAAGTCAGAATTTTGACTTTAAAGTCAGAATTCTGTGAAAAAAAGTCAGAATTCTGACATTAAAGTCAGAATTTTGACTTTAAAGTCAGAATTCTGTGAAAAAAAGTCAGAATTCTGGGATTAATCTCAGAATTCTGACTTTTTTTTCCACAGAATTCTGACATTCTGTGAAAAAAATAATTACTATAACTTTTTTTTTTTTTCAGTGGCCCTAATCCTCTTCCGTATCTATGAAGTTATAAACTCTGTGGTTATTATTGCATGTCTTTAACTGGTTTCTCTTTCCTGAATATTTTCTCCTGTTTACCATCTTCTTTTAACTGCAGCTGCTGTATGTCCCGCTCGTTGTCCTTCTGGTTGGACACAGTTTGGCTCTCGTTGCTTCATTTTCTACTACCAGTCCAGGACATGGAGTGATGCAGAGGTTCTGAACAGATCCCCAACTTTACTGAATGATAGTGATTGTTTTAGTGTTTATTGAAATAGAGGAGCTGTTTGATGTGTGATTACAATTTTTGGGGAGTTTATACATATTCTAACCGCAACCTTAGGCAGAACAGGAAGAAACATACCTCAAACATATCATCGTTTGGTTTGTTCAAATTATGAACATCTTTTGCAGTTTGTGAATTAGAAGGAGATTGATAAAAAAAAATGCTTTTTGGTTCTATTTGTTAATGTGTGGTGGAGTGATATTTACAGATCTTAGAACAACTGATATTGAATTACAGAAAACCTACAGAGCCAAAAAAAAAAAAAAAAGAAGAAATGTGACCCCTCTAATCAGCATAAAAAAATGAAGGAAACAGTTTCAATGGTTTTGAATAACCAAAAAAAGTTCAATTTTCTTCAATTAATTTAATAAGAAGTGTTTTCTCATCCATTATTTTGTTGTTTTTCTTTAAGGAAAAATAGTTGTTTGGCAAAAAAAAGAAATCTCTGACAGGAATTTGTCAGATAAATATAATAAAATTGTTCCTTTATTACTAATATCACCTTTACCATCTCGCATGCTGCTTCATATCTAATAATAATAATAATAATAATAATAATATAATGATGCTTGTCAAACTGAAGAGATCTTTGATTAAAAACCCTCTTGATTTGGTCTAAAAAGAATTATAAAATAAATAAAAAATGAAAAAAATGGATAACAGTTAAAAATCAAACCGAACTTAGAACTAAACTTGTATTCAGAGAAAATTAGATATATTCTTTTTTTATAATAGTTTCCTGGTGAATAGGAATAAACTATCATGAAGCGATGTTGGGTTGAGGACCCAAATGCAGAGGCAAGTTGGCAGAGGTGAATTTTGGTGGGTTTATTGAAGTTTACAGATACGGAGGCAGGAATCAAAGATCCAACAAAAATAACACTAACCAGAACCAAGGAGACATCAGGGGAAACCAAACTCTAGGAGCCAGGGAAAGACGAGGTAAGCAGACAGACGTTTTGACGAGGATCCAGCAAACAGGAACTGAAGAGGGAGGGCTTTTAAAGGGGACAGAGACAAACAGAGAGAGCTAACGAGGGAATTGAAAACAGGTGAGGGCAGAGCAGAAAACAGAGCAAGGGAAAGAGGACACAAGAGGGCAGCAGAGGACAACATAAACAAATCTTTTCTAAATTTCCTCTTTAACTTGCAGCGTCTCATCTCTTCCTTTCTTTTAGAAATTCTGCATTTCTATTGGCGGGAATCTGGCCTCGATCCACAGCATAGAAGAAAACAACTTCGTGAGTGAGCTCGTGCACAGAGTGACTGGCGGTAGTCGTGACACCTGGATTGGAGGCTACGATGCAGTCACTGTAAGTCCTGCAAACACAGTCTTGTTCTTTCAGTGTTCTATTGTGCCTTTAATCTATCTGATGATCTCTGTCGTCAGGAGAACACATGGCTGTGGAGCGACGGCTCAAGTCTAGAGTTTGTAAACTGGTATCAGGACCAGCCAGACAATGGTCACAATTCAAGAAATCAGCACTGCATGGAAATCAACTATGCAGGTAAATAAATATTTACTGGACTTTTTAACTTTTTATTGTTTTGACAAAAAAAAACTAATTTTCTTTTGCCTCTGATACATATAACAAGAACTTTTATACAAAATGTAAAAGATCCGTCCAGCCCAGCAGTCTGTGGGGGAGGTGGGGTTCCCTCTGGACAGGTCGCCGCCAGTCGAAGGCAGAAAAGTCTTTCATTTCTATATTTTTTGTCTCCAACAGGAGAGTACTGGAATGACATGCCATGCAGCACAAGGATGCCTTGTGTTTGTTCCATGAACCTCTGAAGCATCTGTTGCAACGAATCACTTCAGATGATTATTTTCTTGGATTTTATTAATCAATTAATTAAAGTAGATCACTTTTTCTTGGTGATTATTTAAAACGGTGATATATACTATGTATTGTTTTGATTTTCTATGGATAATTTAAGTAATTAAATAAAAAAGAACTAGAAACATCATTATGTTTATCTCAATCTAAACCTGTGATACTTTAAAAATCCATTGTTAAAATAAACCCTTGACTGATCATGATTCTTTGGTTTGTTGTTGCTCCAAAAATTAAACAAGACGTGTGATACATCTATATCTTGTATATATATTGATTCATACAATAGGAGGGATATTTCTGGCCAGACATCAGCAGATTGAAGACCAAGTAAGGACCCAGAGAGCAGATTCTTTGCTAGTTAGACCTGAATTATATCTATATAAGAGGAGATGAGGAATACTGGAAATAAATAATGCACAAAAACAAAATCTGAATTGTTAATTTTCATAATTCTGAAAATAATCAAATTTTTTTTTTACTTTAAAGCTATTGGTAATGTTCAAGATCTAGCAAGATGTGAAAGTTTTGAAGGACAGGACCATTGTATCCTATGCAGTTTAAGGTATCCAGTAATTCATTAAGAGTCCAAGAAAGCTGGATGCTCCGTAATAATATCATCTTAAATTCATGAAAATAGTTCATTTAAAGATATTATGAAGGATTTTCACGATTTTTTTAAAAGATCCACCCTCTCCACTTTTCGCACTGCAAAAACCATCTAAAAATAAGGAAAAAATTCTTAAATTAAGAGTATTTACTATTAATTTGAGTAGGGTAATAAAATAATTTGCCAATGGAATGGGTATTTTTAGTCTTAAAATAAGATGATTAGATAATATGCACTTGAAATAAGACAATGCAGTTGTTTTTTCTTATTTTAAATTTAAATTACCTTGTTCCATTGGCAAAGTGTCTCAATTACCTCCTCAATTCAAGAAAAAAATGAGTTATTTAGATTAACATTTTTTGCAGTGCGGACAGATGATCACTTCCCTGTTGGTCATGTTACTCCTCCTCCACTGCGTGGTGCCTGCGCTCTCTTTGTTATTAGTCGCACACTTCGAAGACACTTTGTCTATTATGACCTTCGGCCATTTTCAAAGAACCTTGGTGAGAAAGGTGAGCTTCAATGACTGTCTGAAACCACGGATATACGCCTGAAAGTGCGCATTCACAGAAAAAGATAGCTAAGGGGACGAGCTGGTTGACAGTTGCCTTTTGTATGTCTGCTTCTGTCTCCTTGAACCCCAGTGGGCCTCAGCAGATGGCCGCTCACACTGAGCCTGGTTCTCCTGGAGGTTTCTTCCTGTTAAAAGGGAGTTTTTCCTCTCCACTGTCGCTACAAGCATGCTTAGTGTGAGGGATTGCTGTAGAGTCAATGAGTCGATGCAATCAGCTGGTTTTCCTTAGATAGGAAACTAAATCAATCTGACTGGATGATCTGGTGAACTGGAAAGTGCCTTGAGATGACATGATGTGAATTGACGCTATAGAAATAAACTGAATTGAATTACATCTGCTAAGTGATTTTAAGCCAGTTTTTTCATTGTCTTCACTCACTCAGACTCCATGTAGATGTCTCTGAAAGCAATGACACCTACGGTACAGTTTCCTGTCAATCATGGATTCATATTTAAAATTTCAAAGAGAGGAAGATAATCCAGAGTGTACACAGATGGTCAATTTTATCAGAAGGGGGACTGCATTAAATGAATCCCCATTCAGTTTGTTCAAAGCTCAGAGAAACCCAGCAGCTCCTTGTTATATGCTGCAGTCCATAGTTGGCATTTTAATAGATAATATGCCCAAAATAGCTTCACAAATACAGATAAAGAGCATAGTGTATCAGTATAAACATCTAAATCTGGCACGGTGATCAAAGGGTTAACATCGTCGGCTTATTTGGAGTCTCAGAATCGGGAAAACATGCAACCTACGGAATGGAGGCTTAACTGCAAGCAGAAACATTCAAACTTATTACATAAAAGAGCCAAGGTGGAGAATCAGCGTTCCTCTCAAAGCTGCTGCTAGGAGGAAATGCTCCTGTGTGTTTGTCTACCAGGTAAATTTCCAGCAAACACATGCCAGTCATTCCTTCACATGGCAACAGCTCCTCAGACATGTTGGAAGTGCTGCCAACTAAATTAGCCATGACAGACACAACATTGAGTCGTTACTGGAACCCGTCCCAAAAACATCTCAGCTTGGTGGCGGTGGCGTTAGCATAGTAGTATGGACGACGAGATGATTGAAAATGAACACAACGGAGATCTAGTCCTATAGGCAGACATCCATTTAAAATGTAGGCAACGACATGAAAAAAGTGGTTTCTACTTTTACTTTTATACTTTAAGTAAATTTACAAGCCTGTACTTTGTTACCTTTACTTGAGTAAAGAAGTTAAATCAGTACTTCCACTTTTACCAGAGTATTTTTTAACACAAGTATCTGTACTTTTACTCAAGTACGGAAAGTGAGTACTTTTGCTATCTCTGATTATGGACGCTACCCACTCAGGACACTTGGAATACATTGGACGAGCAGTATGGAGGAATATTGACACGTTTTTTGTGGACTTTTATGGACCTTTCTGCCTCGGGCACCATAGACCTCCATTATTTGAATGTCAGCAGACAGCAAGAAGCCTCCCAGATCTCCAGATGCATTTGAGATATCAAAAAAGTACTCCAGAGTTTTGTTCAGCATGGGGGTGAGTAGAAAATGAAGGCTAATCATGTTTTGGGTGTACTATTCCTTTAAAGTGAGTCAGAGTTTGGTGCAGTAAGTAGATGATTGCATCATCTTTGCTTTGCTTCTGGTGCTCATGCCCTCCTGTGGTATTTGGAATGCAAGTGACTTTGACATTTCATTTGCCCAGAAACAATTTTTACTTGCTCAGTATAATGTTTGATAAATATAGTTCCTAATATTCATTTTTGTATATATATATCAATGAAACATGTTTGTTTTTTAAATGTTTTTTGTAATTCAGTACGTTTCCAGGTTCCTGGTGTGTATCTGCATGCGTCAGATAATGAACTCAAGCCTACATTACCGTGTTAACATGCTTTTCAATCCTTACTGCACATTCTTTTCAAACTAAACTTTGCTTTAAACTGTTGTTTGCTTGGAAATATATAAATTCTAATGTTAAAAATCTAAAACTTACACTACTACTACTCACCAATTTAACATGTTTAGCTCTATAACATTTAATGCACCTCTCCAATGTCTAAGAGAAAAAAAATTAATGAACATTTTTAATGTATGACCTGCATCACTGTACAGAAGACTGCCATATGATATAATTATTATTTTCCTAATCCCTGACTGATCATTTTTAATCTAGCGTGTATTCAGTGTTGGGTAAGTTACTTTAAAAATGTAATCCGTTACAGTTACAAGTTACCTTGTTTAAAATGTAATTGTAGTGTAACTTTTTCGATTACTTTTAAAATATGAAAAATTTAAGGCAATAGATAATTTTATTCTCAGATCAGACAGACCTGAATCCTGCTAACTTATTGGAAACTCTTACAACTGATCTTACAACAAATGAGCAAATCCCATGATGAATAGTAATAGATTTTTTCTCAATTCTATAGAAGATGTTATCTCTTTATAATCGTAAGCGTGGAACTGTGGTGGGAGAAAAAAAAATCCCTTTTACATATATTTATGTAGGTATATATATATCTATATAAACATATATAGATATATATATATACAGATTTATGAGTGCTGAGTTTTATTCATTCGGCCTCAGAGCACCAAGGCTACAACATGGCCAAAATTTAGACGTTGGAGATTGGCCTGTTTTTCCAGTGTAGTCCTGTTTCTCTGACTGTGACTAACTGGATGTGCTCTCTTCATCCTCTGACATGGGAACTCGTCCGCCTGGCTGTGTGTTTCCTGGACGGGGCCGCCTTTTACAGCTGCTTTTTCTATGTCTGCTTCTGTCTCCTTGAACCCCAGTCGGCCTCAGCAGATGGCCGCTCACACTGAGCCTGGTTCTGCTGGAGGTTTCTTCCTTTTAAAAGGGAGTTTTTCCTCTCCACTGTCGCTACAAGCATGCTCAGTGTGAGGGATTGCATTTGAGTCAATGAGTCGATGCAATCAACTGATTTTCCTTAGATAGAAAACTTCGAATCAATCATACTGGATGATCTGGTTGAACTGGAAAGTGCCTTGAGATGACGTGTTGTGAATTGGCGCTATAGAAATAAACTGAATTTAATTGAAACATGCCTGAGTGTTTGGATACAAGAAATACTTATTCCCATGACAAGCCAGATCATTTCTCAAGGTTTATTCATACCATGTTACCATTGAACCAAAGTGTCTGTAATTTATTTTGACAGTTTATTTTCCATTATTGTAAGTAAGGCAAACAAACGCCGTCCCACTCAGAACAGGGCTGATTACCATGCAATGCTGTTCTCTCTTTGCAAAGATGAAATAAAATGCAAACTGAGTGAAATCCATCGTTTATTTAACTGGAGTGAATAGTTGAATACTTTTTACCCGCAACAATCAATAGCAAAACTCTCCCGGCCTCCTTATTTTCACGGACCTCCAAGGACCAAGTCCAGGTAGAACACAGCCAGCGTCTGTTGGTCTGCTGGACGTTAGCAACATTTCTATTCGTCAGAGCGAGTGTTTTTAATGGGGTTTATAGAGAAGATAATGTGATCGGTTTGAAAAGAAAGATATTCATAATACTACAACTGAAAAAAAAAAAAAAAGATTTAAACATAAAAGCAGAATTGAAGTTTAAAAAATATGAATTAAAAACAAATACTGATAAAACGATTTTGAGAACTTTGCTTTTTTTTCAGATTTTTGTCTTTTTTTTTTCAAACTTTGCTTTTTTATGGCCCCAATTTTATATTTTCAGTTTATTTTTTCGAATTTCCTTTTTTCAGATCCATTTACACAAATTGAATTCTTTTCAAATTGTGTTTTCAGATCATTTTATTCTAAGATCAGACAGACCTGAATCCTGCAAACTTATTAGAAACTCTTAAAACTGATCTTACTACAAATGAGCAAATCCCATGATGAATAGTAATTGATTTTTCCTCAATTGTATAAAAGATGGTATATCTTTATAATCGTAAGCGTGGAACTGTGGTGGGAAAAAATATGTCCTATTAATTCCCTTTTACATATATTTATGAAGGTATATATCTATTAGGGGTGGAACGGTTCACAAAATCCACGGTTCGGTTCGGTTCACGGTTTCATGGTCACGGTTTTCGGTTCATTTCGATATATGTTGATTGTTACACCGAAATCCCATAAAAATTTATGAAATTAATGAAAAAATCCCCCCCAAAATAATGGATTGTAATTATTTTAAATGATCCGCGGAAACCACAGCGGAGGCTGTAGGCTTTGCTTTGAGCAGCCGGTCTGGAGGACAGTGCTGACGGAGTATGTGGGATTTCGGGGTTAGCATGACATGTTGGTCATGTTGCTGTTAGCATAAACAAAACGTGTTGCACAATGCTTGCACACTGTTGCACTTTTATCCACAGCTTTCTTTCCGCCGTCATCGTAGGTCACTCTAAATGCAAAGCGGTCCCATACAGCAGACCTATAAAGTGCTGCTGGCGCGTCTTCCAACTCCTGTTCTTTCCCACTCGCCATACCCACACAATTCTCCACAACAACTGATTTTTTTCTGCTACACCCGGCTACGCTGCTTCGCTTCTTCTTCTTGTTTACTACTGGTGGTTGGCTTTAGTCGCAGTACCGCCACCTTCTGCTCTGGAGTGTAAACGCTTCGCCTATGAGAAAAAGGAGCAGCGCATGAACCGAACGCAACACACGCGAACCGAACCGAGACAGTCGAACCGAACGGTTCGGACGGTTTTCATAAGTCGTCCCATCCCTAATATCTATATATACACATATATAGATATATATACACAGATTTATGAGTGCCGAGTTTTATTAATATGACCTCAGAGCTCCAAGGCTACAACATGGCCAAAATTTAGATGTTGGAGATTGGCCTGTTTTCCAGTGTAGTCCTGTTTCTCTGACTGTGACTGGCTGGATGTGCTCTCTTCAACCTCTGACATGGGAACTTTTCATGATCACATTCTCTTAACTACAAACAATGGCGAAAACTAATGATTATTTTGCAAATTGATCAATCTGTGAATTATTTTTCGATTCATCGTTTAATAATTAAAGAAGAGTTTTTGCTAAATGAAACCAAGTAAAAATAAAAGCTATTCCACTTGAGTTCTGGCTAGAACTTATTGACAGCGAAAAAATAATTTTATCTTTAATGTTTACACATTTTTTTTATTTATTTTGGTATCATTGCTGCTCTAATTGTGTTCCTCTGTCAGCTAAATTTCATTTATAGAGTCTTTATACTCCAGGTAATGATTAATGGATTAATAAATTAGTTGTTAATTATTTCTATAATGGATTGTTTCAGCCCTAATATAAACGCTAACATCCAGCAGACCAATAGAAATGCGTCTCTGCTTCTAGACAGAATCCCGCCCCCAGCAGAGAAAACTGCAATCCGTGAAATTCAATCTGAAAAAGAGAAATAAAAAAAATAAAAAAACCATCTGAAAATATTATTTTTTTTTGGAATGAATGGAAGGAAAAAAAATCCACAATCAATTTTAATGGTGCACCAGTCTGTTGCTGGTTCAAATAAATAATCTGAGTCTGAACCAGTAACCGATAGTTAGGCTGACCCTCGGGTCATTGCGGCGTGCTCCCTGCTCCGTTCGCTTCTGCGTAGAGTCCATGTGGAGTGAGCTGCTCCACGGCGCCCTGCTGTGGCTGAGCGCACACTATCAGCGGAACGCTCTGGATGACCACGTTCTGGCCGCCCACCACCAGGGCAGCTTCCTGTCCGGCTCCGGCAGCCTGAGAGGCGGCGACGTCGGCCGGAGGCAACAGGGAGCTCCTCTTGGCCAGAACTCTAAGCTCAGCGCCGCCATCGGGGATGAAGGTGCTGAGGCCGTCCAGGTCTGAGCTGTAGGTGATCAGAGTCTGCCTGCTGCTGCTGGGCTCCTGGGGGGCGGGCTACTGTCTGAGCTCAGATTGGTCAGCAGCACAGCCTGAGGTTCGGTGCCGACGGTGCTACGCTGAACCGCCGCCACGAGGTTGACTTGTTGGATGACGGGACTGACGACCTCATCCTGGCTTTCCGCGTCCAGAAAAACCATTTTGGTTTTGCCGCTTCCGTCCTCGTCGGCGGCGATTAGGGAGCCGTGCTGCATCAAAGGCTGCGGGACCAGGATTTTGATTTGCGCGTTACCGTAAGACGGGAAAGGAACTTCGCTCTGAGCCACCGTAACAGGAAGCAGAGCGACGGCGTCCGGCGAGCCGGGGACCTGCGTCTTCTGGGCGTCTCTGTGCTGCTTCTTGTGGCTGCGCAGCGAGTCCTCCCTCACAAACGAGGCGTCGCACAGGTCGCAGTGGAAGACTCGGGCGGCGTCCAGCTTGGCCCGGTAGCGGGAGCAGGCGGGGTTGGGGGAGTTGGGCCCTTTTGTGCGGGCCATCCGGACCCCCCCCTTCGCGGCCTTGTCCGGGTGGCACTGCTCCCTGTGGCTGATCAGGTAGCTGAGTCGCTTGGAGGCGAAACTGCACAGGTCACATTGGAAGGGCCGCTCCTCCGAGTGGATCCGCTCATGGACTCGGAGCGCCCCCTTCCCGGAGCACGAGTACGAACACTTGGAGCACTGAAAGGGTCGGCTGGGCAGGTGCTGCCTGGCGTGCTGCCTTAGCGCCAGCCTGCTGGCGGACTTGTAGTCGCACTGCTCGCACTGATACAAGTTCTCTGTGCCGTGTTTGATCCGAGTGTGAGACTTCAGGTTTCCCTTCATGGCGCAGCAGTAGTCGCAGAAGTCACACTTGTAGGGCTTTTCACCCGAGTGAATGCGGAGGTGCCTCTTGAGGTCCGAGTTGATCTTGAATTTGGCGTCACACTGCTGACACTGGAAGGGTGCGTCTCCTGAAAACCAAATAGAGACAGAGTGAGAGAGAGGCCCGCGCCGGCGGACGTGTTGGCTGTGTGGCGTTCAGGGACCTGTGTGAGAGCGCAGGTGCACGGTGAGCTGGCTGGAGTTGCGGCTGGCGTAAGGGCAGATCTGGCATTTGAACGGCCGCTCGTCGTAGTGGATCCGGAGGTGCTTCTTCAGGCTGCTGCTGTCGGCCGCCGCGTAGGAGCAGTGCTTACACTTGTGAGGCCTCTCGCCCGTGTGAGAGCGGCTGTGCATGTTGAGCTTGTCCCGCCGACTGAAGCGCTTGTGGCACAGCTCGCATTCGAACGGCTTCTCTCCTGCTCCAAGCAGAGGGCAAATAATTAACTCTGACCGTCGCTTATGGAGAGAAATTTGTTCCATTATTGTTGAAAGCAAATAAACTATTTTGTAATCCAAAAAAAAACTCTTTAATAAAAAAAAAAAATTTAAGAGTGACTTTTTTGTTTTCTTAGAAATCCTTTTTTTTTATTTTTTTTATTTTTACATCATTTCAAATATCTGGATTTACGTTCTATGCATTTGTCAAATTTCTCTTTTTCAGATTGAGTTTTATGAACTGGATTCTTTTACTTCTGTTAGACGTCTGCATTGATGTCAGCAATATTTTTTTGTGAAGAGCGAGCGAGTTTTATTAGGCTAAAATTTTTAAATATAAAATCTGTAGAAATATAATAAAGTTGTAAAAAAAATTATATTTGAAAAGAAAACACAAAAGTGTTTTGATACAAAAATACAAAAGTCTAAGAAAACGGGAAAGTTATTTTAAAAACTTTTTATGAATCTGAAATCTTAAGTTTTATTCCTGGATTGTATTTTGTTTTCAAAATCTCAATATAAAATCTTTACTTTCAAATAAAAAAAACAAGACAAAAATATAAAAACGAGAAGAAAAAAAAGAATATGAAGAAAAAAAAAAAAAAGAAAATCTCAGATAAAAAGCAAAAGTACTCTTAAAACTAGGGCTTTAACTAACGATTATTTTGCAAATCGATTAATCTGTTGATTATTTTTTCGATTAATCGATTAATAATCGGCTAGCAAAAGGTTCCTTAAAGAACAATTTTTATGAAATTAAACCAGGTGAATCTAAAAGGAGTTCTGGATAGAGCGTATTGACAAATGACAGATTATCACAAATGTAATTTTGGTATGATTGCTGTTGATCTGTCACGTAAAGGCCTGTTTTAGTCTCTATATTCCAGTTAACGATTAACCGATTAATAAATTCATTGCCGATTATTTAAAAAATCGATTTATCACCATGAATTCGATTAATTGTTTCAGCCCTACTTAAAACATTTTCTAAGTTGCATCATTCTCTTTCTTTTTTTTTATTTCAGTTTCTAAGTAAATTCCCTTTATGGTCCTTCAGGTTTTTCTGCAGCTCATCTGACAATCGAAGCCGGATCTCCTTACCGGTGTGAGTCTTCAGGTGTCGCTCCATGTCTTTCTGGCCATACTGGGTCTTAAAATTGCAACCTGTAGATGCAGAAGTAAAGTTATTTAGAGGCTACCTTGTGCTGCGATGAGGTACTTGTTTTCTTTACTGATTTTGGCATGCTGCAGGAACACAAGACCTGGGTTAACACATTAAATTACATGCAACATGTGGATGTCAACACACCTTGCCACTCCCGAATGATCTCTAACAAGCCGAAACAACTCTGTTTACATTCCATAAACATGGAGCAGCTCTGGTGAGAAGGATTCAGACAGAAAATAGAGCAAAACAATAAAGAACACCGACTACGCCCCTGGCTCTCCATTGTTTACAACCCTGATTTTTGTCGTACTGGTGACATCATCAACGCTTAACCAGCGTGATGATGTCACCAGACACACAGTGGCGGGGGGTACAGAGGACTATGCAACTTGCCAGCGAGGGGACGTTTTGTATCGATGTATTGATCCAACTGCCGACGATCCGATGCATCAATACGTCCACAAGATAATCGATTCATTTTTTTTCCCTCCGTCTATTTTTATCCATTTGCTCCTGGGCGTAATTCTCCCTCCCGTGCTGCGGTGGCGCTAAACCTATTTTGCCCTCCGACCTCGCTTCCTGGTTATCCTCATGCAGCAGTGTGTTGCAGTGAGCTTGACACAGACATTTGTAATTTATGCTCAATATTGCAGCGTGGTCTGTGCTACACGCTGTGGGTCTAGATACGGCCGAGGCGGCGGGGAAGTGGGGGTGAGTTTAGCCCGACGACGGAGGGACATGAGGGCCAAAAAGAGCGGAGATCCAGGTGGAAAAAGGGTCCCAGCGTTCTAGTGCACCTCGCTCTTCTAGCGGGTCAAACTTCACGAGTTGTTTTCTGCAATTTCGGTCATAAAAACAAAACAAGCCGGCCTCCTGTCTGCGGCACTGTCTGCGGTCAGCTACAATTTGGGAGAGGAGCAGCGGAGCGTCTGTGGAGTGGGCGGGACGCCTGGAGCCCAAGGTATTGAATTGCACTCATTGCACTGATTTTCTGCAGTATTTTTTTATGCAAGACCTTTTAGAATGTATAACGCAGGGATATTATTATTTTTCAGTGAATGAGGTTTTAATAGGAATAGGTGGAGCACAACTTTTCTACTTCTTTTATTTGCTGTTGTTTCTAAAGAAAAAAAAATGCAAAACGATATTACAGCTTTCATTGATTTATTTCAAATTTGAAACATTGTCTAGCCTGTAAGGTGTAAAAAAAAAAAAAAGAAATAGAACCAAATAATCAAATCGAATGGTATCGTGGTGTATTCTTGAGTGTCGAAAATAATCGAATCGTTGGGTCAGGAAATCGATACTGAATCGAATCGCCATGATGGATGTGATTTACACCCCTAATTACATCCACAGTAAAAATTGAATTTCTCACTGAAATTCTATTTCTCTCATAGCTTCTCTATTTCTTCCTATCGTATTAAGATGTAAATGTTTCCATTTAATGTCATAAAATTATTTCTCCACCTCTAAATATTCTAACTTTGTAGTTTACCTTTTTTTTTAAATTATTTCCTGGATAGTCGTGGCATTAAAAGGCAGTTTGAGAGGTTCATTTTTCAAGCTGTAAGAGGTGATTAAAAAAAATGTAAGTGGATCTTATTGTAGGTGAAACTGTTTTAACCATAAGTTTAGTTTTTGTTAATCAAGAGTATAAATAAATTATTCTTTTGGTACCTTTCTTTTAACTAAGTTTTTCTTTAGTTTTTGTCTCATTAAAGCTAAAACAATCACCATCCCTGCTAAGTTTTATCATCATTACGCCAGTGAAGGCTTTTCCAACTTCAAAATGGTCTAGATAAACGGTGACATGGCATTTATTGTTAATAAATAATGGATTGTAAAAACTGATTCAGTGGATCTTACTAATGGTTCCTAGAATTTCTAAAAGTAGAACTGGAGGCAGATCTTTTAGTTATCAGGCTCCTCTCCTGTTACGGCTGCAGTGGGTCTCTGCTTTTTCTCCTTTCAGGGTCCTGGAGGCAGGCCTTCTGAAGGTGTTATGTTTTTTCCCTGATTGGTGCTCTGCTGCTTTAAAAGCTGTCATGCTGCAGCAGTCAGCAGGCTTTTTTCCTCCTCTCCCTCTTCAGAACTTCAGTTGGTTTGGTTTGGACCTTATGATTGAGTTTTGTTAGGTTTGTTTTGCGTTTGTTTATTTCTAATTGGTTATGGGTTTTGTATTAATTTGTTTTGGCTTCTTATTTCAGGTAATCCTTTTCCAGGTTTTACTTAATATAATTTAATAAATTTCCTTTTTCATTAACTCTAAAAATCCTTGTGTGGTCTCCATTAATGTTACCCCACCAAACAAGCCAGGTGGACGTAACAGGAACCAACTACCAGTTTTAGTCCGGGAGGCAGACACCCTGTCTACTTTTAAGGCCAGGCTTAAAAGGTGGTCAGTTTTTGAGAAAAATGGTTCTAAAATATATTAAAACTGGTTCCAGAGAGGAGCTCCGTGGGACAAACTTATGAAAGTAGAAAATGAAGACGTGTTTAGGTGATAAAACCAACCTGAGAAACAGCAGGAGTGTCTTTTTGAAGCCAGCGCTGGTTTTAGTTTCTTGGATGGAGCTTTCTGGGATTTGGTCAGAGACTTCTTGACGCCTTTCATCACACAGACCTGGTAGGAATCCTCAATGACAAAGCCGGCGTTGGAATCTGAGGATGGGGAAAACATGCAGTCTGAGTTCCCAAACTTTCCCATGTTGCCAGGGTTCCTACAGCATAAGGCAAGTTAAATTCAAGACTTTTTAATGCTATTAAAAATAAAAATTTAGGACCAAATTTACAAGAAACACAAGAAAAACCCAAAGGTTTATTTTAATATAAACCACTGCACTAATGTTTCAAATTTTGAAAAGCTTCCCATACAGGAAGAAAGCTAAAAACACACAAATGACAGATATATTTTAACAATTATTTAACGGAATTCACAAACTTTGTTTTAGCAGGGAACAAAACAAATCAGTTTTAAAGCCACAACATAACCAGTGCTAAGTCTTTGCTAAGTCTTGCAGCTATTTTTCTTTGTATGGTTTTCTTAGTATGTTTGATTTGGTGATAAGTGGAGGCGTTGCAGAGACAAGGGTGGAACTAAACTGAGAAATACCGGCTGTTTCTCTCTAACTCCATTTTGACGCTTTGTGTTTCGCGCTTCACATGTGCGACTCCACTGCTTTATGTTTCGCGCTTCGCATGTGCGACTCCACTGCTTTGTGTTTCGCGCTTCGCATGTGCAACTCCACTGCTTTATGTTTCGTGCTTCGCATGTGCGACTCCAGTGCTTTATGTTTCGCGCTTCGCATGTGCGACTCCACTGCTTTATGTTTTGCGCTTCGCATGTGCGACTCCACTGCTTTATGTTTCGCGCTTCGCATGTGCGACTCCACTGCTTTATGTTTCGCGCTTCGCATGTACGACTCCACTGCTTTATGTTTCGCGCTTCGCACGTGCGACTCCACTGCTTTATGTTTCGCGCTTCGCATGTGCGACTCCACTGCTTTGTGTTTCGCTCTTCGCATGTGCGACTCCACTGCTTTATGTTTCGCGCTTCGCATGTGCGACTCCACTGCCTTAATTCCCATCGTTCTGAGCTTGAATGACTTCTTGCACAAAATCCACTGAGCCTCATGTATGTTCCCTGGTTTTAGCCATGGAGAAAACTCTTGGCTGGAGACAATTTTGGTTAAATTTACACTTGCTCATATTTTCCAGACAAAAAGTTAATGGTGCATCTCCCAAATGTCCCGGCCGCAACAACGCTTTATTGGTCCCGCTATCGGGACGGAACCAATAATGGTGAGCCGTTATTTTATTTAAATGAAAAATAAATTGTCAATTTTAATGTTTTACTTAGATTACAAAAATAAATCGTAATAAAAATAATCCTATTTATGATGTTTTAAAAATTAAGACCTACGAAAGACTGATTTAAGACATTTTAATACCAATTAAGGCCTTAGTTTTATTTTGAAGAATTCAATGCCTTTTAAGACTTTTTAAGGACCTGCGGGAACCCTGTCTGTAAGCTAAAAATGAACTTTTAGAAAGTTTTTCCTGATTCAACTATTTCTATGGAAGTAATTACACTATATTGCCAAAAGTATTTGCTCACCTGCCTTGACTCACATATGAGCTTAAGTGACATCCCGTTCCTAATCCATAGGGTTCAATATGACGTCGGTCCACCCTTTGCAGCTAGAACAGCTTCAACTCTTCTGGGAAGGCTGTCCACAAGGTTTAGGAGTGTGTTTATGGGAATTTTTGACCATTCTTCCAGAAGCGCATTTGTGAGGTCGCACACTGATGTTGGACGAGAAGGCCTGGCTCTCAGTCTCCGCTCTAATTCATCCCAAAGGTGTTCTATCGGGTTGAGGTCAGGACTCTGTGCAGGCCAGTCAAGTTCATCCACACCAGACTCTGTCATCCATGTCTTTATGGACCTTGCTTTGTGCACTGGTGCACAGTCATGTTGGAAGAGGAAGGGGCCAGCTCCAAACTGTTCCCACAAAGTCGGGAGCATGGAATTGTCCAAAATGTCTTGGTATGCTGAAGCATTCAGAGTTCCTTTCACTGGAACTAAGGGGCCAAGCCCAGCTCCTGAAAAACAACCCCACACCATAATCCCCCCTCCACCAAACTTTACACTTGGCACAATGCAGTCAGACAAGTACCGTTCTCCTGGCAACCGCCAAACCCAGACCCGTCCATCAGATTGCCAGATGGAGAAGCGCGATTCGTCACTCCAGAGAACGCGTCTCCACTGCTCTAGAGTCCAGTGGCGGCGTGCTTTACACCACCGCATCCGACGCTTTGCATTGCACTTGGTGATGTATGGCTTGGATGCAGCTGCTCGACCATGGAAACCCATTCCATGAAGCTCTCTGCGCACTGTTCTTGAGCTAATCTGAAGGCCACATGAAGTTTGGAGGTCTGTAGTGATTGACTCTGCAGAAAGTTGGCGACCTCTTCGCACTATGCGCGTCAGCATCCGCTGACCCCGCTCCGTCAGTTTACGTGGCCTACCACTTCGTGGCTGAGTTGCTGTCGTTCCCAAACACTTCCATTTTCTTATAATACAGCTGACAGTTGACTGTGGAATATTTAGGAGCGAGGAAATTTCACGACTGGATTTGTTGCACAGGTGGCATCCTATCACAGTTCCACGCTGGAATTCACTGAGCTCCTGAGAGCGACCCATTCTTTCACAAATGTTTGTAAAAACAGTCTGCATGCCTAGGTGCTTGAATTTATACACCTGTGGCCATGGAAGTGATTGGAACACCTGATTCCAATAATTTGGATGGGTGAGCAAATACTTTTGGCAATATAGTGTATGTGCCATCAGAATTTGAATAAAAAATACCTCTGAAATTTAAATGTTGTATATTAGTGCTTACTTTTTCAGTATTAAAATAAATTCAGAATATATTTTTAAACTAAAAAAAATTCAATGTCATTATTTGTACATTAAAAAAAAATTCAGTGTAATTTTTTTTACATGGTTGCAATTTTCAGTTATTAAAAAAATTCACATTCCTATTTCAAAGTGATAAAATTTTCAATATACATATTTTTCACAGTTTAAATTTTCAGTGTTAAAAAATTCAGCATATAAAAAATTCAACTTTTCAAAATTCAAATGCAATATTTTCGTTGTCCTCCAATTCAACTTGCTCAAATTCACTGTCTCAAATTCAGCGTCTAAAAATTCGCTGTAAAAATGGCCAAGGTTACTTCAGGTCACAGACATTAGCAATGGATGTCCGATTCCAACATCCACCTAATGACGTGACACAACCGTCATATTGAAGAAGTACCAGTATCACCCAGGCTGGCGACCATGGAGGCGAACTTAAACCCAGCGGTGAGTTTAATGCTTTCATATTTCTGTAGTATATTTTATTTTGCGCATGAAGTTTGATACATTATCTTAAAGCCTGATTTAAAACACTGGTTTGGGCCGTTGTTAATCTTACACCGTGTAGTGCCGGCATATTACTTCTCGCTACCTCCGAGCACCCCCCCCCCCCCCCACACACAATTTCCCCCGTTAAATAACACTTTTCCAGGCAGTCTTAGTAAAGTCGTAATTTTTAAGGAGATGCTACTGCTAATGTAGTAAGCTAATATGGCTGCCTTGTGTGCTTCAAATCTCTTTAAAGATTCTAGACTTGGCGCAAGGGGTATTTCTTTTTGAAATAAAACGGGGGAAATTGGGGGGGGGGGGGGGGGGGGGGGGGGGTGCTCGGAGGTAGCGAGAAGTAATATGCCGGCACTACACGGTGTAAGATTAACAACGGCCCAAACCAGTGTTTTAAATCAGGCTTTAAGATAATGTATCAAACTTCATGCGCAAAATAAAATATACTACAGAAATATGAAAGCATTAAACTCACCGCTGGGTTTAACTTCGCCTCCATGGTCGCCAGCCTGGGTGATACTGGTACTTCTTCAATATGACGGTTGTGTCACGTGATTAGGTGGATGTTGGAATCGGACATCCATTGCTAATCTCTGTGACCTGAAGTAACCTTGGCCATTTTTACAGCGAATTTTTAGACGCTGAATTTGAGACAGTGAATTTGAGCAAGTTGAATTGGAGGACAACGAAAATATTGCATTTGAATTTTGAAAAGTTGAATTTTTTATATGCTGAATTTTTTAACACTGAAAATTTAAACTGAAAAATATGTATATTGAAAATTTTATCACTTTGAAATAGGAATGTGAATTTTTTTAATAACTGAAAATTGCAACCATGTAAAAAAAATTACACTGAATTTTTTTTTTTATGTACAAATAATGACATTGAATTTTTTTTAGGTTAAAAACATATTCTGAATTTATTTTAATACTGAAAAAGTAAGCACTAATATACAACATTCAAATTTCAGAGGTATTTTTTATTCAAATTCTGATGGCACATATTTACTTCCATATATTTCATACATGTGTTCAGCATTAGGAAAATAACATTTATTTATATTAACACCATCAGATCCCCACAAATAATTCAACAAACTGCTGATGACAGTTTTTATGCACTATCAATAAAGGTTGGCAAGGTGTCTTCTTTGAATCCTCTGCTCACATCAACTAGCTTCCTTTTTACCCCTTTGGGATCCATGGCCCGAGACACACCTGCGGGTTTGTTTGCCTGGCATCGCGCCGCGCTGCGCAGCTCTCTCTATGGCTATGATGCTAATTTTCATTGAAAGAAATGTTTACATTTATTTTTTAACCCTTTAAAGCCCGATCCAAGAATAAAACAAAACAGAAAATTACTTTTTTTTGGGTTTGAAGTCCTTATTTGGCCTTTTAACAAAATATGTAAAAAGAAAAAACAGAAATACATTTTTGATGTTAATAACTTATTACTATGCGATAAGTCAAGATTATTTTTTGCGTAGTCTTCTACTGGCTGTTATCAGGTATATCTGATTGTGTAAAATAGGATTTTGAGCAAAGTTTTTACTATTAAATTAAGCAAAAGGTGTCAGACGCAAAACATTTCAGAAACCGTATGTATCAAATACGATACATTTGGCATTATAGGGTTAATTTTATTTATTATACAAATGTTTACAGCATTGGAAAACATAATGAATGTTTGTTTGACCTCCTGCACACCACATACAAAAAAAAAAAAAATATCTATTTTCATAAATTTTTTGAAAAAGCTCCAGGGAGGGTGGAGCTAAAGAGCCGCAGGTTGCCAACCCCTGTACTAGTTCATCGGCTCTGTTGGAATTAATAGGCTGCGTCCTCAGAAGGCCAGATTCTAAGGCTGACTATGTCGTAGTGCGGCGCCGATGTCTGGTCAGATTCCAAGACTCCTCGTTATGCGGCCTTAAAATGCGTCCTTCTTTTAGCCTGATTTGAAGGACGGGTCCGATGTATCCTCGCTATCCTTGGATATCCCAGGATTCATTGCGAGACCAAGGAAGCAAGCTGCTCAGTGATCTGAGTAAAAAGGTTCTTGGTGCCGAACAGTGGTGAATATTGGAAGTTCACTTTAAAATAATACAACTTGTGAATAGTTTTGTATTTTGTATTTCATATTTTTATTACGTTTTGCATTGTGTGCGATACATGTACACTTGCACCTTAATCCTTATTTATCTTGATATACTGTATATATTGTTTATTCTTAATGCACCTTTTTCCTCCTTGTTTGCACCTTCTGTAACTTCTATGCCAATATGTGACGAGTGAATTTCTCCGCTGTGAGATCAATGAAGCTCATCTAATCTAATCTAGTTTAGTCTGAAATAAATGGAAATAGTTGGTTTAATGGTTATTGAGTCAAATATGTGGCGGTAATTTTTGATTTATATAAAGGTTTTTATCTGTTACTGTGTAAATGGCTTTGGCTGTAATTTAAGGACAGAAAAATGTATAAGAATAATATAACAGGGAAGAGTTCAAATATGAACGATAAAATAATGTAAAGTGTTTTAACAATATAAAACTGTTCACCTGGAGAATAAATAACCAATAAACAGCTATGGACATTTTTACAGTAATGGTAAAGTATTTGAAAATAGCAGCAACATTAGAGATGTGCAAAATGACAGAAGCATGTTATTTAACTGACTAAGGCTTCTATCATTACATTTGATTTTATTTGTTCCTGCTCCCGGTGGTTGGAACATTTATTCCACTCTATTTTATTGTCGGTGTAGTATTTGTTCACTTTACAATTAAAAATAAATAAATAAACAGTTTTAAAAACGTTAAACGGTATTCATTATTTTCCTGCTTTGCTTTTCCGGTCCTTGGAGGACGCAGCCCCTCAATTCGAACACAGCCATCAAATCAATTCAGTTTATTCTGTCAAATAAGCTGCCTGTAGTGTCTTTAAATGTCCAGCAGGTGTCAGTATTCCGTGAGACAGTTTTAACAATGTGTCAAAACGCTTCAAAATGCCTCATTAACCTATCACTACCATTTATATCGATATTCCCAAAAGTCTTGGGAATAAAAACCCTAACTTTGTGATAAACAGACGATTTTCTAAAATTCTCCTTCCTAAAGTTGTTCTGGCGCCCCCTGGTGGCCGCCAGGTAGAACAGCACCAGCCTGGAAACAGTTTTTATGAGTTTTCATCACAACAAACACAAAAAACGGCTTTAAAAATACAACCCGAACCTGTCAGGGAAGCTGGAGCAGAGCTGGCCGCAGCGTGAGACGGAAGAGAACATCCGTTTGTCTTGTGTGCGAGAAAAGCCTCATAATTATTGTACTGCTGTTTGCAGAAGCCGCAGATGTGGATGTCTGGGCTCACCTCCACCACAGCGCAGGGTCCCCCATCAACTGGAGAAAAGAAAAACAGAGTCCCTACAGCAACCTTTGCTTGGTTACATTCATTACACTGGAAACAACAACTATTTAGGAACAGCGTTGTTTTACCTTCACTGTTGCGAGTTTCCATTTTCCAGGTTTTCTTTTGGTAAAGCTCAACTTCTAAAGCTCAACTTCTTTTTCGGCAGCTGTATTTAAACACACGCTTCATTTTGGCGTTAATCCGCGTCACCGCCTCAGGTGAAGAAATTAACTGCGATAAAACTGCATAGTTTCCACAATGATCTCCGTAAAAAAACTGTTTTCACCGAGAGAAAATAACAATCCACTTTTTCATACACACCATCGCTGAGATTTCACGACACTGCTTCTGTTGTTTGCGGCAGCTCTCCCAGATTACGTCGCGTTGCATTTAAGACTATGGGAAATATGAGTTTTCTTAACATATTTAATGTTCAACTAGCAGCCAGAATATTTGCAGTATTTTCTTCCTGAATAAGCTCATATTTATAAATATCAAACATTAATCTAATTCACGGTCTGTCCATCCGTAAATAGAGGCACAGATCAAAGAAAAGTTAAATTATAAAATCCTAAAGTCCTGGTTACTGTTGCTATTATAGCATTGAAGAACGTTTCGCATGAAAAGTTAGATGTGTACATCTAACTGCTAAAACTAATTAAAAACAAAGACGTTTCCTTAAATAAGTGCATTTGCTCTTGGTTTAAGCAGGTAACTAAGATGATCCGCCAATAGAATAACTATGTTGCCCATAAAATGAGATAATTACATATTGTACACTTTAAATAAGATGGGTTGTTTTTTTCCTTATTTTAATGTAAAACTGAATCTTTTTAATTGCTACTAAAATTCAAGGAAAATAATATCTTTATATCTTAATTTTTGCAGTGTAAATATCTACTATGTTTACACAATCTCAATAAATAACATAAGAAAGAAGATGTGGAGCAGAATTTATTCCAGCTTTCATGAAATGGATTTTGAAAACAGAACCACTTGTTTATTTGTTGTTTCCACTGATAACATTCTGCTCCTTATATTATCTGTGGTGCATAACTGGATGTTAAAGTTATAAAAGTTAATCTGGACTAAAAGATACTGGATGATACCAGTGGCAAAATGCCACTTAGCTGCCATGTTATCATTTCCACAGACTAGTTTGTGAAGAAATATGCATTTAAATAAAGAAATCTATGGGGTGCCATTGGTTAAGCAGTCAAAACTTATGGTTATTTTGTTTGTTTTAAGAGAAAAATATGGGCCTTATTTTTTTCCAAGTCATTTTTTCATTATGTAATTCAGTCATTTATAAAAATCTTACTGTGTTGAATAAAAAATTAGTTTGGAGCTTGATATTTAGTTTTCAAATTACATATTTAGTTTGTTAAAGAAATATTTAGCTCTAAACTAACTATTTAGTTGTTTTAAAATATAAATAATTGCCGCAAAACTACATATTTAGTTTGTTAATTAACATCTTGCTTCAAACGAAATATTTAGTTTGAAAATTAAATGTTTGTTTATTTAAAATAAATATTTAGCTTCAAACTAAATATTTAGTTTTCAAATTAAATATGTAGTTTGTTAAATAAATATTTAGCTAAACTAAATATTCAACAAAGTAAGATTTTTTATAAATGAATGAATCACATAGTGAAAAAGTGACTTGGAAAAAATAAACCCCTTATTTTTCTATTAAAAGACGCTACAAAACCATAAATAATGCTCCTAATTTTTGACTGCTTAATTTCACAAACGGCACCCCATAAAAAGCTATTAGTTATATCAAGTTCAAAAAGGTCTTTAATGTTCACCAAATAGGGGCAAGCAAATGAACTATGTAATCAAACTAAAATAACATTGTTGTTGATTACAATCTCGATAAAGTAATACAGATATAGACTAGACACTGACATTTTTTCGGGAATCCCACGGGTCACGGGATTCCCGTGGGATGGGAGTCAGTATTAGTAACGATCACGTGATTGGGACGGTACAGGATTAAACATTAACGGGAGCAGACGGGAGCGGGAGCAAACCGATAGTAACTAAAAAAAAAAAATAGGATCGTTGCCAAAAAATAAAATAAAATAGAAAGAAAAAAATCCAGTACTGGCGCGGCCATTTTGTAGTTTTTTTCCTTGAAGCCTACACTATAATGCGAGTCAAAAAAAACTACACGACCCAAAAACCAACAGTGCTTCCGCTTTGAGTTTTTCACCCGCGCTCAAAAACAACAAGAATGGGAGTGGTGCGGGAGTCATTCTGAATGGGAGTGGGAGTAATTTCACCAGGAGTGGGACGGGACAGGATTTAGATTGCTACTCTGGCCCGGGATCGGGATGGGACACATTTTTTTTCCGTGGGAGTGGGACGGGACAGGAGTGAAAATCCACTCCCATGTCAGTCTCTAATATAGATGGGTATGGGGCATTGCAGGCTAACAAAGAAGCCAAACGACCCCCATTCCAAAGGCGTGGACCCATTCTTCCATTTAAATTTGCATGTTTTCTAAACAAAAACAAGATTTTGTGAGCTACTTTATAAAACCTGGAACTCAACGCTATTTCTGACATTTTGAATTGAAAAATCTTCCTGGATGGGAAGAGAAACGTCTTCAAACTTTGAAAAAAAAAGTCCAGTGGATTGTTTTTTTTAAACTTTTTTTGGAATCTTAAGTATGCCAAGCAGTAAACCTTTTCAGCTCTGGCTAAATGCAGCTTTAGAACTTGTTACAAGAATATAACCACACATCTTGTGCGAGATATAAGCTTTTTAGACACATCAGCGCTAAACAAACTCCCATTTTCAAGTAAGGACAATTTTCTCAGATGGTTCGGGTCGAGGGAGGGAAAGTGGAGACCTCTATTTATGCCAAAGCAGTTGTTCTTGGTGTGAATAAGCCATGAAAGTGAGTGACACACAGCTCCATTTTCAGTGGCAGCTCCTTAACTGCCTGATTGCCACTGTGAAGCTCAGGAATTTCCTTACGCTGACTTTCCCCAACAGCAAAGGCACAGGACTGATTCCTTCCCTGCTGAAACAGCAAATCCTTGAGACAGACAGGAGATCCACTCACACACATACGCACACAAGGCCCATGAGCTTACACACTTCCACACAGCGGCGTGGCCTTTCACGGCCCGCCTTCATGACTGTGACAAGTTGATTATTGCCTTCTTTGGAGAAGATTTCGTTTAGGATAGTCTATTATATTCAGATACCTCAGTGGGAACTATTTGTGTCATTTTAGTCACTAAACAGCTTTATTTGCAGTTTTGAAATGTGATGACACAGAAATGACATGAAAAGAAGCTAATTTAATAAATAATTTGATAAGTCCAGAGTTTGCTAATCTTGTGCATATACAGTAAATCCTCCTTAAACTGGAGATGTGTCCCCCACCCCCTTCCTGCCACGGCCACTGGCTGTGGAGAAAAGTGTCAAGAAAAGTCTGCCTTTGGTTTCAGTTTAAAACTCTCTTGTTAAATCCAAATGAAATACTATAAAAGCATTTGATAAATATTGCAACTTTGGATAGGCTAGTTTCACAAATTAATTTGTTCTTCGGATTATAATGTTGTCTAACGACATGTTGGTGAAGATTCTCAGTCGTCCAGGTCATAGTCATTCCAAAAAAAGTTCAATTTTAGTTTAATTTCAGCTTTCAAAAACCTACAATGCAGCAACTGAGTTAATCCCTTCCCATTATTATTGTAGCCCCAGCCCCTGCAAAGGAGAGCGGAGGACCTCACCTGTTCACTCAGGCCAACAATCCCCTTTAACGACCCCCCTTTCAGACACTTAGACAGGTATGGTGACATTCCACATCCCCAGAGCCAGTTAAAGCGATCAGGTCGCCGAGGTCTCCGCCTCTGGCTGCCGCCCAATCCCCTTTGCACCGGTCCCTCATGGTTCCCCCTGCAGGTGATGGGCCCACTGGGGGATTGCCTCGCGTCGCTCCTTCGGGCTGGGCCTGGCCGGGTCCCGCGAGGAAGAACCCGACCATCAGGTGCTCGCCGACGAACCCCAACCCCAGGCCTGGCTCCAGGTTGGGGTCCGGCGACGTCACGTGCCTCGTTTTAGTCCTTGTCATAGGGGTTTCTGAACCGCTCTTTGTCTGACCTGGCACCCTGAGCCTGTTTGCCTTGGGAGACCGTACCAGGGGCATTTAGCCCCCGATAACATAGCCTCTGGGATCACCCAGGCACTGAAACCCCTCCACCCCGTTAAGGTGGCGGTTCAAGGAGGGGATAGAGTTACAGATAGGGTGAGGAGCTCGGTCATTTGGGAGAGGCTCAGTGTAGAGCCGGTTCTCCTCCACATCAAGAGGAGTCAGTTGAGGTGACATCTTCTTCGGATGCCCCCTGGACGCCTCCCTCGGGAGGTGTTCCAGGCACGTCCCACCGGGAGGAGGCCCAGGGGACGACCCAGGACACGCTGGAGAGACTATGTCTCTCGACTGGCCTGGGAGCGCCTAGGGCTTCCCCCAACAGAGCTGGAGGAGGTGTCAGCGGAGAGGGAAGTCTGGGAGTCTCTGCTTAGTCTGCTGCCCCCACGACCCGGTTCCGGATAAAGCGGGAGTCGACGAGTACGAGTACGAGACAGGTATGGGGCATTTCAGGCTAACAAAAAAAGCCAAACGACCCCCATTTCAAAGGGGTGGACCCATTGGTCTGTTTCAATTTGCATGTTTTCTAAACAAAAGCAATTCTTTGTTGAGCTACTTTATAAAACCTCGAACTCAACGCTATTCCTGACATTTTGAATTGATAAAGCTCCCTGGATGAGAAGAGAAACGTCTTCAAACTTGGAAACAAAGTCCAGTGGATTGTTTTTAACTTTTATTTGGATTGTCTAACAATATGCTGATGAAGATTCTCAGTCATCCAGGTCATAGTCATTCCGTAAAAATTAAAAAAAAAAATCCACTGGACTTGGTTTCCAAGATTTGAAGACGTTTCTCCACCTATCCAGGAAGCTTTCTCAATTCAAATGTCTGGATCCGCAGTGATTTTGAGTCCTACATAGACAAAGCCTTGTATCGCTTGGAAACATGCAAATGGTAACCGATGAATGGGTCGTTTGGTTCCATCGTTAGCCTGTAATATCTGAAACCTGTCTATGATTCTAGGGGTCGGTCGTTAAAGGGGGGATTGTCTCCTGTGATACCTGAAACCTGTCTATGATTGTTAAGGGTTGGTCGTTAAGGAGGTATTGTTCACCGGCTGGAGCAGGTAGGTCCCTCGTTCCTCTGTAATGGGGTGGGGGGTTTGGTGATATCTGGAAGGGATCATGTCTATGATTGAATTGTATGTTTTTGGAAGCTGGAATCTGAGTCCATCACCTCTGTTTAAAGTTGGTTTTTCTCTCTTAACATAGATGGCGAGAAAAAACAACTTTAAACAGAGGTGGTGTACTCATCAGTTACCATTTGCATGTTTCCAAGCGATACAAGGCTTTGTCTATATAAGACTCAAACTCACTGCGGATCCAGACATTTGAATTGAGAAAGCTTCCTGGAGAGGTGGAGAAATGTCTTCAAATGTTGGCAACCAAGTCCAGTGGATATTTTTTTTGTTGAATTTTTACGGAATTGTCTAACAATAAAAAACAAAAACAAAAAAAACAGGATACAATGCTCTTTGAACATGTTGAAATATTGTTTTTTAATTTCGATTTGTGGCACCAGACACTAAAGCAGTTCTAACACTAGTTATTCAGCGAAAATTCGGCCACTGAAAAATTTCGGCTGAAAATGACCTAAAAGTGCATTTTCTTTTTGTTTTTTGCCGACAGACATTTAGCTACGTAGAAAGGAGCCAGCTGAGGTGGCTCGGACATCTGTTCCGGATGCCTCCTGGTCGCCTCCTTCACGAGGTGTTCCAGGAGGCATGTTCTATTGGGAGGAGGCCCAGGACAAGCTGCAAGGACTATGTCTCTGAGCTGGCCTGGTTTCACCTTGGGGTCCCCCCAGTGCAGCTGTGGGAGGTGTTTTTGGATCGGGAAGTCTGGGCATCTCTGCTTAGACTGCTGCCTTCATGACCCGGTCCCGGATAAAGCAGAAGAAAATGGATGGAGGGATGGACTTTTGGCTACAGTGAAACAACATGGCTGAAACATGCAGGAATGTTGAGCATTCAAAGTAAAGCACTAAAGCAATAGTATGGAAAGCCAAACGAGTCAGAAATCACATGTTTTTTAACCATTAGGCTTTCCATACAGGAGAGCACAGGTAGCAGAGCAGTTATTCAGAGTTGAGCACACGTCAGGCAGGTTTTGAGTGATGTGGTGCGAGTTCAAATGCTGCATCGGTTTCACTGAGTGCTCAGGTCAGCAGCACAAAATCAGATAGAAGTCCAGATGTTTGCATCACTATTCAAATATGAGAGGAATGCGAAACAGAAAAGGAAACTAACATCAAACAGTACGTGTTTGAAAAACGCAAGAAAGTTTCCTGTTCATTTTGCCAAGGTAGAGGGCTTCTAAATAAATATTTTGGCACTTTTTTATTATATTTGAATCATTTATTATTTATTGACAAGCCTTGAGTTTAAAAATATGAGTTATAATACGAGTTTATTGTAAATGGAGTTAGTACACATCATAATTAAAAAAATGCTATGATTTTAATATTAAACAGCGTCTTTTGGGGTTTCTGTTTTCAGCGTTGGTTTTCCTAATTTTTCGTTCTCAATTTTGTCCAAGAATTTTCATCTCGGTGGATCCTTAATGACTATATTTAAGTTCTGCGAAATATGGAAGGCTTTTTGCGCCATTATGAGATACTATGACTTAGAATGTACAGATAATGAAACAAAACTAAGTTATTATTATGAGATATTATCTTAATATCTCATAATAGATAATATCTCTATATACAGTATCATCTAGTGTTAATTTTAGCAGCCATTTTTAAATTTAGTTTCAGTTTTAGTCCAGTTTCAGCATCGCTTTTTAGTTTTTATCACATTTAGTCGACATCATCCCATTTTCATTTAGTCTAGTTTTAGTCGAATATAAGTCGAGCATTTTAGTCTTTATTTTAGTCCAAGAAAACATCATTTTATTCGTTTAGTTTTAGTCAACAAACACTGTCAACATTTTAGTCTAGTTTTAGTCAGGACATAATTTTAACCTTTTACTTTTTTGTCAGCAGATAATATTTAAAATTTCCTAAAATTATTTCACATTTCAACATTTTCTCTCATCTTTTTGAATAAAAAAACAAAATTTGAAGGAACACATGCAGACATGGAAGATTTTCTGACAATATTTGCGTATTTATTTTGAACATTGTTAAGGTTCAAAGACACAAACACAAATGCTTGCATTAAAACAAATAAAATACACAAATTCCAAGTGTATAAGTAGCATATAGGTCTGATGATTGATGTTTATAAAGGAATTGTTGAGGACCAGCCAAGGACCATCAAGGAAAGTGGAGACATTTTAAATGGCTACTACTACTACTGTGATATAGTATCCCTTAATTATGAAACCTTGTAACCAATCTGACGGTTTGATTAGATGGAATTGTCTCTATAAAGTATCTTTAGATGACACGTGTTTCAAACAGGCGCTATATGAACAAACTGACTTTGATTCCCCTAGGTCAGAGGTCATGGATTAGCGGACCGCGGTCCGGTTCCGGACTCAACTGCTGGCTAATCAGGAGCCAACCTGATTTAAAACATTTATAAATTACCGCATGTTGCCCAACAACAGTGTCTAAATTAACTTGCCCCACTTCTCCTGTTAATACGGTAAACCCCCTCCGGAGCGTCCGGCTCCAGGCTGCATGTGATCCAAATGAGCCAATGAGCTGTCAGTCTGGGTTGCTGCTGCTGCTACTTTTAGACACAGCAGGCAAACCTGTGGCAAGCCGGGCGATGGGAAAGAAGGAGAAGATCATGAGAAAAAGAGAGCAGAGAAAGTGTGGACTGCTGGAAGAACTGCGGTGAACTGGTGAAAGAAAAGTGAAATGGCGTGCTCAAAGATGACCCTGCACATTTAGAGGATGTTTGGCTCAACCTGCTGCTGTGAAGCAGGATTCTCCACCATGAACAGAATCAACAATAAATCTGGATCCAGGCTCAGAATGAGCACCTTGTTATGTGCTTTAGAATGGCTTAGTCTCCATTCAAACCCAGGTTTAAAGCCTAAAGCCAACTGCTCTCATTAAAGCAGAAAAAGAAAGAAAAAAACCATAACAAACGGTCAGTTCAGGTGTTTTATAAAATATGGGAATCAGGGAAAGTTGTCTATTTCCCAAACTGAATGATTGTTGTTCTCTACTTCAAAAAACACTTATTATATTATTTTTTATTTTTATTTTTTATGTATTTGTTTTATTTGAAAAGTCAATGTATAACATGAATGCATAAACGCCTCATTCTATTTCAGAGTTAAACTCTGTTTAAGTAACGGACTACAATTAAAAATGTCTCTGGACCTTTACTCGTTAATGATTTTCTTTATTCAGACCCTGCTGATTTTTAATAGATTACTCCTGGCCTAAGTTTTGCATTTTGAGGAGACTGTAGACATCCGTATTCATATCCTGCAGACATTGATAAGGCCGCTTGGGCAGAGGTGTGTCAGCGGTTGCCATGATAAGTGGTAGAGGAATAATGCTGGCACTAAGGAAGGAGCAAAGGGATCTCCTGACGTTCATATTTCTTCATCATTTTTTGACTGTGCTCCATGTGACACATGCTAATGTCCTAACCTTCATATGTTTGGGGTTTTATAATGGGGAGCTTCAGCCATTTGCTACATTGTGTAATTTTTGTTTTTTGTATTTATTTTTGAAAAGATGTAGTCCTAATTTGGTTGCATTGTCCTGTAATGACGTTCATAAGGTCTCCCAGGTCTCCCTCGAAAAAGAGATTTAATCTCAAGGCACTTCCTGGTAAAATAAAGGTAAAATAAAATAAAAAATAAATAAGGCTGAAGGCTGTTTGGATTCAGCACAGCAGCCTAAAGCTCCTTTCTTACCCTGGATAGTTTTCTTACTGTTGACTCCAAGAAAGATGAAGGATAGGAGCTAGGACAGAGGTCTTCAACAGGGGGTCCGCGACCCCTAGGGGGTTCCCAGAGGTACTGCATGGGGGTCGCGAAAGTTTTGGTTGATTAGACTTTTTTTTTTTTTTATATCCCCCCTGCAATTTTTCCCACTAATTGAAATGTCTTTAAATCCATATTAACGTGAATTTAACACGCTGTAGTAAACAGATAAGTTGAGGCAGAAGATATCTTTCAGTCATCAATGCCAGTGGCGGTTCTAGACCAAATGTACCAGGGGGCCAGCTTGGTTTTCCTAGGGGCACAGAAAAGCATGAAATAAAAAAACAGGGCATATATTTCTTATTAGGTCAATATATATTCCTAATTTAGGAATTTTATATACTTTTGACCTAATTTAAGTTAAAATTACAGTTTTCTATAAAATCTGAATTAGAACAAAAAAAAAAATTTGATACATTCAGCTTTAAAAATTAGAGCAATTTCTTTTGAAAAAAAAAGAAAACTGGGATCCAATCTCAATATGGATCTTTCAAGCTGGGCACCGTTTCATTCACAACACCTGTCCCATCGACCAGGAATCAGAATCAGAAATACTTTAATAATCCCAGGGAGAAATTACTTTCGTTGCATTACTCCATCTGTAATAGAGTAACTATAGGAACAGTTTGATGGAACACAATTTCATACTATATATATATTTAGGGGGTCCTCGCTCCATCTCGGCATCAGTTTGGGGGTCCTTGGCCTGGAAAACGTTGAAGACCCCTGAGCTAGGAGGTAGGAGGTAGGAGCAACAGTGTGAGATACACGGAAGGAGCCAAGGTCCCCAAAAAAGACCCCTAGACCCCAGATTGGAAGCCCACTAATTCAAGTTTTAATTAAACTTAGACAACATTTATTGTAATTTTGTTTACACAGAGCTGTCATGACATTTCCATTTTTAATATACAGAGTCGTGATGAGAAATACACATAATCAGCCTATTGTTTCTGTTAATTATCTACTAAAGTGTGAATAAATTAGGAATAAGATGAAGCACTGTATTCAAAACATAATAAATTGAATCATACAAGCATTTTCTTTAAAGGAAACTTATCATTTTCAGTTTACAATCATCCAGTAGTCTTTTGTTTTTATACAATGAGACTCAGATTTATTAAAGTCAAAAGTAAAGTATCTTTGCAGCATCATGCTATGTCTAATATTGAGGGGTACCTCTCCCACAGTTAACGGGACACCCTCATTTCCAGTCAGTGATGTAATGTCCTTCTTTTCCCCAATGCAATGAGGCAAGGACAAGAATGTGCGGAATGGGGGGGGGGTGAGTGCCTCTGTCACATTATTTCCCCCCACCGAGGCGCGCCAGCTGCTTACAGTTGCTTAATGGCCATGAGCTGTCACAAGGTATCACAGCCTGCTGCCACACAGGAGTGGCAGATGCTTTAATTGAACAACGGCTTGTAGGTTATGAACAGCAGTTCCACGCGGCCTCCACCGGAGGGCACCCAAACAACACAGTCCGCTCGCTTCAGAGGAGCTAAAGCCACACACTGTAAAAGCTGATCTGAGAATAAGTGAAACATTCCTCAAAAAAATGTATTTTCGCTTAATTAGAGCTAATAAAATACTAATAAAATGTGTATTTAGCCTTTAAAATCAGATAACCGTATATTATACGCTTAAAATAGAATAAGAAAGAGGTTCTTTTTATTTTCTTAAACATAATTTATCTGAAATTATGTTTAAAAATCAGCTACATGTATTTAATTATTTGTGGTAAAAAAGTGTCCATCTAACCAGGTCTTACAATCTTATATCTAACAAAAAAAGCTTGTTTTTAGCTTGATATTCAAAGCAAGAGCCGATTCTGTTAGATTACTAATCTTTCCAGAATATTCTACTCTGCAATAATCTGCCAATAAATGAAAACAACTGATTTATTGAAACCATGACATTTAATCTCAAAACAAAAAGTCTTACTGGGTGAAATTGTCTGACTGCACTGCCAGATTATTGCACTTACCTTGAGTAGAATCGTCTCAACAGAGGATTAATAATCAGACAGAATCTGTTCTTGCTCAGTATATCAATCTTCAAACATAATCAGAAAGACTTTTTGGCCAGATTAAGACCTGGTTTCTTTTAACCCTTAAAGTTCTGCCATGTGGTGCAAAGACGGGGTCAGAATTGTTAGTCAGCTGGCTCAGGACCCCCAAAAAAATCATATTTAGCCATAAAATATTTAGGAAGTTTTGTCACCTTGGGGCTCAGGGCTCACCGCGCTGCTGCAGGTCGTTGTGTGCAGCGTTTGAGTAATTTGATCTATTATTAATTCATGTCTTTTGCATTTCAGGGAGAGGCTAATTTCACCAGTGCCAGTCCAAAGATTATTATCATTAAGAGGTGGGAAATAAATGTGTTTGAAGATAGGCCGCAACCCTGCTACAGCCTACATCTACTGTGGCAACGTTTGAAAAAGGTTTTCATTGAACAAAAAACAAAATGCTCCCTATTTGCTTCGAGTCATGAGACGAATTATACACATGTATGAATTCCTTTGGTCAACAGCTGCCGACTTAGCATCAGATAAACACAGAGCCAAGAGTCTGGCAACCGTCACATCCCCCTGACAGTCCCACTTTATCATAAAAAAAAAGAACACTGCATATAAGCACTCACACATACAAAAGGGGCACATGCTCACATGCAAATCAGCACATTGCTCTTTGTATGTGCTAACTGATGCAGATGATAGGGCTGCAGATGAGGACGGCCTAACCAGAGAGAGAGTACATGTGGCTTTGGGTGAATACAGCGAGCATTAGCCTCAGGAGGAGTGCAGTCCATCCAAAGATACATGCTGGGGGGACGAAATTAAGACGCACATTTAACCCTTTTGTTGCATAAAATCCAATTTTAAGGCACTGATATGTTAAAGAATAAAAGTTCTCGTCTTGCTTGTGTGAAAACAAGCTGCGCTTTAAAAAAAAAAGGAAGAAATAATAAAACCAGAGGGTCCTTTAGATGTTTAACATTTTGCTTTAGAGTCAGCAGGGGGTGTCCAAAATCAAGCTGGAAAAAGAGACAGTGAGTTTATTCAAAGCAGCTCCAGCAGTCGCTGCTCCAGTTTGTTACAGCTGACATTTTGGAAGCAGTGGGTCAGCAGAAAAGAAAAGCAGCAAAGACCTATCAGAAAACAGCGGCACACTTTTGATCGCACATTTCTTTTTTTTTTTACACATCAAGTCCTTATTTTGCCCTCTGGAGGCGACTGCTAAAGGGATTATTCTTTTTATTTGGTTTTAAAGTTAAGTTTAAAGGTACGGAAGAGGATTAGGGCCACTGGGAAAAAAAAAAAAGTTAACTGATTTTTTTTTTATTTTATTTCAGTATAGTATTCTGACATTAAAGTCAGAATTCTGACTTTATTCTCAAAATTCTGACTTTATTCTCAGAAGTCTGACTTTTTTTCTCAGAATTCTGACTTTAACCTCAGAATTCTGTGAATAAAGTCAGAATTCTGACTTTTTTTCTCAGAAGTCTGACTTTAATCTCAGAATTCTGACTTTTTTCCCATGTTAAACTGAAATAAAATTTAAAAATCAGTTTACTTTTTTTTTTTCCAGTGGCCCTAATCCTCTTCCGTATAAAGGAGTAAATATCTCACCTGTAGAATATATTGCATTCTATCTCTTCATTCGGTATTAATCTGTATGGTTTGGATCTGGATGCTGAAGCACAAGTCAAGTCTGAGGAAGGAAAATTTGTTATTAAATAAAAAAATATCAAAAGGCATAAAAATTCAAAGGTTTTAAAGCTTTTCAACTATTTACATGGGACGACTATTTGCATTTGTCCTTTTGACCATTACATCATAATTAGCAGAATGAAGGAACAGCTTTTTTGGATCAGGATCTAACGTGAGGAGCTCTACATCATATAAAAAATACAAACTGAAATAATTTCAGATTGTCTTTATTTCTTTTTGGTTCTGTTATTTCAAGATTCAGAACAGGAAAAAAGTATTTACACCCTTCATGCCGATCACACCTCTATGCTGATTGAGTAAAAAATACTCTCACCTAAATAGAATTTGTGAAAATACCACAATAAATAGTTTCATTGTTAATTAATTGACCAAATAGTATTTTTTTGGGTTTCATTTTTCTTCCATCTGCCACAGTTGATTAATATACAATGAAATAGAGCCTCTCTGGCAAAACAACTAGAGCTTAAAGGAATAGTACACCCAAAACATGATTAGCCTTCATTTTCTACTCACCCCCATGCTGAACAACACCCTGGAGTACTTTTTTGATATCTCTAATGCATCTGGAGATCTGGGAGGCTTCTTGCTGTCTGCTGACATTCAAATAATGGAGGTCTATGGTGCCCGAGACAGAAAGGTCCATAAAAGTCCACAAAAAACGTGTCAATATTCCTCCATACTGCTCGTCCAATGTATTCCAAGTGTCCTGAGTGGGTAGCGTCCAGAATTTACTCGAAACGAAGTCATTTAGAATGTTTTTAGAGTATAAACAGTAGTGTATAGGATTTCCTCAAAGCGCGTTCACGAGTCTACGGCAGACATGGGCAATGTGGAGTCAACAAGTCATCTCCATGTCATGTATTTGTTCTACCCAGCCACTGAAGCAGGTGAGTCCAATCTTCACTGTGAATCAGCCTGTGCAGATTGGACTCACCTGGTTAATTGGCTGGGTAGATTAAATACATGACATGGAGATGACTTGTTGACTCCACATTGCCCATGTCTGGTCTACGGAAACCGCGGCAGACCAAACCAGATGAAAGTGCGCATTCAGCATCTGCTCTGCCGATAATGCAAGCGTAGAAGAAGAAATGTGCTGTTTACCTGTGCAAAGAAAGAAACAACGAAAGAAAAATGTCTGAGGACTTCAGTGTTGAGGAAGAGCAGGAGTTCTTTGCCGAGCTGAATGCGCACTTTCATCTGGTTTGGTCTGCCGCAGTTTCCGTAGACTCGTGAACGCGCTTTCAGGAAATCCTATACACTACTGTTTATGCTCTAAAAACATTCTAAATGACTTCGTTTCGAGTAAATTCTGGATGCTACCCACTCAGGACACTTGGAATACATTGGACGAGCAGTATGAAGGAATATTGACACGTTTTTTGTGGGCTTTTATGGACCTTTCTGCCTCAGGCGCCATAGACCTCCATTATTTGAATGTCAGCAGACAGCAAGAAGCCTCCCAGATCTCCAGATGCATTTGAGATATCAAAAAAGTACTCCAGAGTGTTGTTCAGCATGGGGGTGAGTAGAAAATGAAGGCTAATCATGTTTTGGGTGTACTATTCCTTTAAAGGTCTCAAAAACATCACTTCCTTCCTGCAATCCAACAGATGAGAAACAGTTGTTTTCTGACAGTCTGGAAATAATTACAAAGCCTCTCTTAAGGCTTTTAGACCACGTTGAGAGCATTTATCCAAAAATGGAAAACAATCGTTTTAACCCTTTTTTTAGGAAAGACTTGGCAACCCAAATGACTTCAAGGGTTCATTAAGAACTTACCTGAGAGGCAAAAACAAATCCAACAACAACATCAGAAGGCTAACAGATCTAAGATTCACTTTATCACAGAAAACACAGCGATAGAGTTGATTCCTTCCTGCTATCATCGCAAACCTCATCACCATGCAGGAAAACAAATCATTTTCCCTGGTCAGCCAGGCCAACAATGACCCTAACGACTTCCTTTTTAGAGGCATTGGCCAGTATCAGGTCTTACAAGCTAACAACAACATCATTGACTCCTCATTACTAAGGGGTGGAACTGGTTCATTTTGCATGTTTTCTAATGCTGCGTTCACACAGGACACAGCAGGCGCAGCAGAAGCAGCGAGTCAATGCAAAGTCAATGGTTGACGCGCGTCAAGGCGCAGCAAAAGGTCCCGCAGCGCGTTTTGAGCAGCTGAAGCAGCGCGTCGGGTGCGTTTAAGCATCTGACGCGCGTGACGCGCCACAAACGCGCTGCTGCTCGAGATGGAAAAATTTAACTTTTGCTGCTCAACGCGCCGCGTCAACCAATCAGAGAAGCTGATCTGGGAGCTGGCAGGGAGAGAGACACATCGCTGATGATCAGAGCGCTGCGATCACTCCTCTGAAACAGTTTATTGACGCATAAATTAACTTAAAATGCAGAAATCTGCTGCCAGAATATGTCCGCTTTTATTATCCTGCTGCCTGCAGTTTGGATTATTTAGATGAAAAACACCTACCAGCCGCCGCGGTGCAGCGCGAGGAGGCGACCCGGCCAGAGGCTGCTGTAGAAGGGATTCCTACTGTCGGCGCACCGCCAGTATGTGGGGGTCTGAGCGGCTCCGACAGAAATAATATTGGAAGGCAGGATGATAATCTGAATGAACTGACTGCAGTGATTACGTTTTCAGGTGGATTTTCTCACTTAAAAACATATTAAAACTACTTTATTCCCACTGATCACAGCAAATATAGCTGCAAGGCAGAGAAAGGATAGAGTAGCTTCGCCCAACGCGCGTCAGACACACTTTTGCACCGCGCAGCCAGAGCAGCAAAGCTGCTTCAGCCGCGCGTCAGAACTAACTGGTGCAAGCAGCAAAAAGGAAGCAGCAGACGCGATTTTGCTGCTCTTGCTGCGTCCGGTGTGAACGTAGCATAAGCCATACCAAGGCTTTGTTGGGCTACCTTATAAAGCCTGAACTCAATGCTAATCCAGACATTTTGAATTGGGAAAGCTTGCTGGATGGGAAGTAAAACATCTTCAAAATGGAATGAATATGACCTGGTTGACTGAGAATATTCACCAGCAAAAAGAGATGAGTGAAAGTGGTCTCCATTGGAGAGTTTCAAGGAAACTAGGGGTCATCCAACTGGCATGCTTGATGATCCCCAAATAACCTGGGAAAATATTCTAAAAACAAACAATAGAAAGTGGAACAGCTTTCCCTCTTGTTGATTTAGAAAGCAGAGCATGGCGCTGACAGTCAGACATGGTTAGTGTGTTACCAGCTTCTTCTGAACCTGGTAGACTTGTAATGATTTATAGAAGCATTCTTTCTGTTGTTGCCATTGCTTCTTCACATAGGGAGAATCTTGCCACTTACTTCTCTGCTCTGATTTTTCAGTTAGAGGGAGCAGATACACCTGCCACCCTGCTAATCCACTCACCTCTAATATTAAAGGACACTTAGACTTAAACAAACTTTATTGTCATTTTGTATAACAACAAAAAGAACATAACATTCAAAGCGGTAGTAAAATAATGAAAGACACACATGTAAGACTGTTAGAAATCCAGTCTGTGTGGGTTGTGTTTTTGTGTTTTTCTCCATCCACCACCATGTGGCGCCCTGTTCTCGTTGGTCCTCCCACACACCTGCGGCTGGTTGGCTCATTACTGAGGACTTCTTAAGCGGTGGACTGCCACTACTTCGACGCCAGAGTGTTTGCCAGTTTTGGGAACTCTAGCCAAGCTGAGTTTAGTTGAGTCTAACTGAGTCTTTGTTTCTCTGAGTCTAACGTGATTTTTGCCTTTGGCCTTCTCCCCCTGGAAGGATTTTTTGAGGTTCACACTGAGCAGGGGATTGATCTCCACACGTCCCGTTCAAGTTCTCCAGGAAATCTAAGTGGCAGTCCGCTCCATTGCTCCTCAGGAACCAACCAAACCAAAACCTGTCCGCCCTCCAACGAGCCCCTCTATCTCTGGAAAAACCCACACCGACTGGATTCTGGGAAGAAACCTTTCTCTGCAATCGTGAGTCCCGTTTATCCTTTTTGGCAAGACGTCATTCAAACTTCCCACAGACCCTGAACTAACCTCTGTGAACTTCCCTTCTCACTTCCAGTTCCGGTTCACCAGCTCTCTGAGTTCCCCTGAATCCAACCCATTTGAACTCCTCAATAAATCTGTTAAATTTTTACTCTCTAAGTGGTTTTCTGCATGCAAGTCAGATCTCTTAAAAATATCATGACAAAGACAAAGTGAACAATTAAGCACAGTCATTCAAGAAAAAGAAAGGGGTTTTAAGAAGAGATTTAAAATCGGAGAGTGAAGAGGCCTGTCTAATGGCCAAGGAAAGGTCATTCCACAGAAAAAGCAAGGTCCTCTCTCGGTTTGCGTTTTGTCTTTGGCACCCTCAGTAACAACTGGTCACCTGATCTAAGGGAGCGAGAGGATGTGGGCGGGGCAAGACCATTTAGAGCTTTAAAAGAAGATAAAAAGATTTAAGACCATCCATTCATCTTCTGACGCTTAAGGCCTGGTTATTCTCCCTGCAGCAGTGTGTTGCAGTGAGCTTGCCGTAAGTAATTTTGATTCATGCTCATTATTGAAGCGTGGTCTGCACTATGTTTTTCCACGCCACAACATAAGATGGCCAATCAGTAACTAGCTGTGGTTCTAGATACGGCCGAGGCGGTGAGGAAGTGGGGGCAGGTTTGTGTGACAACGGAGGGACATGAGGGCGAAAAAGAGCGGGGATCCAGGTGGAAAAAGGGTCCCAGTGTTCTGGTGCACCTCGCTTTTCTAGCTGGTCCATCTTCATGAGTCGTTTTCCACAATGGCGGTCACACAAACAAAACAAGCTGGTAAGGTACCAAGCAGGAAATACTCACAGTGTAAAGCAGATGAAGATTTGACCAATTAGGCCTCCTGTCTGCAGTCACCTACAATTTTGGAGAGGTGCAGCAGTGTGTCTGTGGAAGTGGCGGGGTCACATTTCACTGCGACATAAACCAGCCTCTATTCCCTATCAGGGTCCCAGTGGGGCCAGTGCCTATCTCTGGGAGTCTATGGGAGAGAGGCGGGGTACACCCTGGACACACAAAGACATAGAACCATGCACACACATACTCACACCTAACGACAATGTACTGAAGCCAATTCACTCAAGGGCTGGGGGGAGGAAGCCAGAGTAACCGGAGAGAACCCACGTTGGCACAGGGAGAACATGCAAACTCCATGCAGAAAGACCCCGGGCCAGGAATTCAACCCGGAACTTTGTTGCTGCAAGGCAACAGCGCTACCCCCTGTACCACCGTGCAGCAGGGTTTTAAAATTAATCATAAAATGGCAGCCAATGGATTAGTGGCCTGGGTGTATGGGTGGGGGGGGAGCATGGTCACTTAGAGCCTGACGCCTCTCAGATAGTCTGTTAGCTTCATCGAGGCAAAGTTAAGACGCCGTGAGAGTTATCTCTGTCCGTTTAAACAGACCTCACTTTTCCATCTGTCCCTTTCAATTTGACTGGAGAATCTGGGCTGGAGTTGTTGCCTCCATCCCCCCCCCAGCAGTGCAGAGCTTGAAATTAGGCCGTGGGCTGAATATTTAGGCATTTGAGCAGATCTAAAGGGATAAGTCCTGTGTGATGTGAGAATGGGAGCGTGCTCACATTTCCTATGTGAAATCGTCAGTGAATCAGGATGGAGGAGGAAAATCTTGATATGGAGCTGTTTTTTTTTTTTATGCCCTACACACACCTACATAGACACAGGGCATCATCATCGTCACAGAGGGAGCAAGGCTCATAATTGGACAGAGGTGTCTGTAGATAATGAAGCCAGACCTCACACCTGCCAAACCTTGGGGATTTCACTTGACTGGCCACTTAAATCTTCCTCACTCTGTGGGTCTGGAGGGCAAGAGAGTGAGTAAGGAACTAATGGGAAAAAAAAGCATGCGCTACAGGGAGGATCCCTGTCAGCATGAGTGTAGGGTGGACCCCCCCGCCCCATACCCCTCGCCGCCACCGTCTCATCCCACCCTCCATCACTAAATCAGCCCGTTCCACACGGCACCCACCTCCCTTCACTTCGCTTCGCTTCACTGTAAATCCTCTGGTGTCAAGAATTTCAGACGGAAACGGGGAAATGCTGCACCAGCTATTTTGTTTCAAACTCTCCAAAAAAAAAAAAAAAAAACACTCGCTTCTGCCGAGTTGTCTTTGGTGACAGCGTTGTGTGCGGGAAGCGTATTGTGCCAGCTTTTAGTGGGGTGTCATTCCAGGTGCTGAAAGGAAAAAATCAGATAGACGCTTCAACAGAAAAGAAAAAAAACTACTTCTGTGAGGGAAAGTTTACCTGACAGTCGTCACTTGAAGGTGTGACACCGTATCACTGGTAGCAAATGCTACACCAATTAGGGATCGGGGTTTTGGGCTGGCATAGTCTTAACAATTTATAGGAGGCAAAATGGAGAGATGCTTCGTCTTGATCCATAAATGAGGCGCTGAAATCATTGTCAATCTGAATACAAATGAGCTATTAGATATAACACAAGTCGAGACGGTTCTGCTCTGTTTTATTCATTTGTATATAGTTCTAGAAGAACACAGACAGCTCTCAGACAGCTGGGGGGTATCACTCTTTGTTTGCTTGTCATTTGTCAGTACGTTGGCGTGTGTCTGCTGTCAGAAAGTGGCTGATAAATGATAAGAATCAATAACTTTGTAGAACCAACAGACACAAAGTGACTGATGGCTCCGCTTGTGGGTTATCTGAATCCAAATTGCCCCGGCTGCATCGTTCATGCTTTATTTTTTGTAATTTTTTTCCCCCCACTGCTGCAGATATTGGATAATAAGCACAAACATGCGGCTGTCAAACTCTGCTGTCTGGTGGAAGTTGTTTTGTGCAACAAGCAGCCAGGCCACGCATTAATGCTGTGACTTTGGGGCTGAAACAAGGTTACGTCGACAAACCTCTGTCACATTTCTTAGAGCTCAGTCTCCTGACGGAGATTTACATGCAAATGTACTGTTTATGCGCCGCTGCAGCGGTAACAGAGTCGCAGATAAGTATTTAGCTGTCACTGAAACTGCAGTCAGCATATACAAACATATTTACAGCAATACAGACTAAGCAGGATGGTAATCTGCTATATTTTATAGCGATAGGGCAACAATAACCAGCTGCATAACAAAAACAATGGGTAAAAGAAATATTCAGCTTGTGTCTAACTGATCTATATAACCATTTATTTATGTTGTTTTATTACAGTGGAATAAACTTTTAAAAACACTTAAAAGTAAAGCATGACAATATCACACCTGTAAAGAGTAAGAAAGTGAAATAACGAGCTCTTTGAAAGGTACATTATTAAGCATCTTCCAGATTTATGCTAAACCTTGGTTAACATGAAAGCATTGAAATAAATGGATGTTTTGTAGCAGTTATATTATCTCACAATGGGAAAGTAGATCAAACTAGATGAAACAGTCTCCCACTAAGAATCATGTTGTATCCGTTTGATGGTTCACCAACTGGTACAGATTTAACTTTTGTTACTTCAAGGCTGCACTGTTGTAATTCTAGTTAAAAGCTTTCAGCTGATCCAAAGTGCTGCAGAGTTCTGAGAAAAGATCATATCTCTCCCATCTTAGCTGCTCTTCATTGGCTTCCTTTTAAATCATGAATAGAATTTAAAATCCTCCTTCTCACATATAAAACCTTAAATAACCAAGTTCCATCTGATATCAGAGATCTGATTTTTCCTTATGTTCCTGACAGAGCACTTTGGTTTCAATCTGCAGGTTTACTGGAATATATTAAGCCATTGATGGAGCTGGTTTGCTGTTACCTTGGCTAACATAGAAATTATGTATAGATCAGTGCTCCTGTTTTTTTTTTTTTTGTATCTCTGCTTCTGTCTCCTTGAACCCCAGGCGGCCTCAGCAGATGGCCGCTCACACTGAGCCTGGTTCTGTTGGAGGTTTCTTCCTGTTAAAAGGGAGTTTTTCCTCTCCACTGTCGCTACAAGCATGCTTAGTGTGAGGGATTGCTGAAGAGTCAATGATTAGATGCAATCAACTGGTTTTCCTTAGATAGAAAACTTTGAACTTCCTGTTAAAGCCGGGCATACAGTGTGCGATTTATGGGGCGATTTTTCCAGTCGTGCATTTCCGTCGGTCATTTGGTACCGGGCCGCACAGAAAAAAGTGTATATATATATATATATATATATATATATATATATATATATATATATAATTTATCGACGATCAGAGTCTGAGTGATGTTTTATTTTGAAAAATATAAAAAAATGCAGTATTCTCTCCCAATTACATCAGTCGGTGCATCTGTGCCTCTTGACACAGCTTAATTCAGTTCAAGACTCATCCTATCTATAACATCCTATCTTTGTGAAGCGGGAGCAGACTGGACATCAGGAGCATACTTCGTCTGTCATTGTCTCCGATTACGCCTAGATGGGACCGGCTTGTTGTTTTATTTTTATGCTGTTTGTTTTTGATTTTATGCCAGTCGTAACATTTTACTTGATTGTATTTACCCCCCACCGGCCGATCTGTGAAAATATTGTCTGACATAAAGCGGTCTGTGGTGCAAAAAAGGTTGGGGACTGCTGGTGTAGTGTACAGGGGGTAACGAGGGGCGATCAGCCTCTCACGACCACCTCCTGATCAGGAATCGTGAGGTCTCCCAACCGTCGAGGGCAAATCGCTCAGTACGCAAACAAAGATTCTTCTTTTTCTTCTTCCTCTCAGATGTAAACCCAGAGGCATGGCAGCGAAGCAATGAGTGAAATGGAGTTCTTTCTGTAAAACTGACAGACCGTAGTAGCCACGTTTGCTCAGCCATGTCTTTGTCCAAATACGTAGTCGCCTTTTCTTTTTAGGGCTTTCAGCAAAAATTTTAACAAGTTGTCAACAAGGCAGCGTGTTTCACTCCAGTGAGCTTCATATTCCCCTCCTATTTGTTTGGCTTCCGGATAGATGAGTCAGAGCAGATCCATCTCACTGCGGAGCTGAGTCCCACGTGGTTTTTAGTCGTACATTGTGCGGGTAGATCGCATAAGAGCGTTGTGCTGCACATACATCGTGAGCTGTGAACTCACACTGTACGACTAAACCCTGCGGTTTAAAAATAGTAAAAAATAGTAAAAAAAAAATTATATCTGTGAAGATTCTCAGCGATCCAGGTCATCGTGAAGCTTGAAAAAGTTCAGTCTAAGTAACTGTAGGTGAGGTTTTCTAGAAGACGTTTCTCCTCTCATTCTGTTCTAACTAGTGTTGGGGAGCACTGAGGTTAATTCACTGAGGGTGGAACAAAAAAAAACAGGATAAAAAAAGGTGGCTCTGATCTCTTCTACTGGATTGGCCATGAAGGTCAGATGGGGGGTCTTAATGGTCGTTAGGGGGTTCTGATGGGTCGTTAACTCCCTCGTTAGAGTGGTTTCGGTCACATGAGTCTTCTTGGTATTTTCTTAAAAGTGTTTTGTAATCAGTAGGTTTATTATAATACAGCAGTAGCCATTGAAAATGTCCCCACTTTTCTTCATGGAACCACTTTGACACCCCTGATCTAAAACCAATAATGGTTTACTGTTAACTTTGCTAACATAGAAAGTATTTTTAGATCCGTGTTCCTATGTTGACATTATTAAAAAAATGTAAAGATTAGAAGTAAAAAGTTTAGCCCAAGTGAAGTTTGCCAAAATTTCTACTTAAGTACGTCAGGACTCCTGTTTTGTGTTTGTGTTTCTGTGTTTGTCTCGGTTCATCCATCCAGGAGGCGCCTGGTTCTGGTCCGCCTCCTCACACACCTGCTGATGGTTTCCTCTTTAAACGGAGTGTTCTTAAGCCACTACCTCGACGCCAGAGTGTTTGCCAGTTTAGGTTACCTTAGCCAAGCTGAGTTTTGCTGAGTCAAACTGAGTTTTCGTCAACCTGAGTTCAACTTAGTTTTGTCTTTGCCTCTTGGCAGGAAGTTGTCCTGCTAACTGGATCTTTCAGACCTTCTCTCCCTGGAAGGATAAACTGAGCTTCAAAATGAGCTGGGGTTCAAACAGGAGGTTTGGATCCACTTTTCCCAAGAGATCGTTTGAACTTTCACTGAGAAAGGGATTATTCTCCACTGCGACCCGTTCAAGTACCGCAGGAAATCTGAGTGACAGTCAGTATCTCCGTTCTCCATCTATCAACCCCATTCTGGGTAAAACCTGTTCCGCCCTCCACCGAATCAGACAAACACTGGAACCTCAGCACACAGACAGGAGTCAAGGATACAACAACTTCACCGGAAACGTGAGTCGGCAACCAAAATCTCTTCTCCAAGTTTCACAAGTCTAATTCCCCACTGAGCCTGAACTAACCGCTGTGTCTCCCCCTCACTTTGCAGTTCCGGTTGAGTAGTGTTCAGAGCAACACTTCTCCCCATGATTACTTCTTCAATAAAACCCGTTAAACCTTTTACCTGGACTCTCTCTTCGGTTTTCTGCATTTTTGGGTCCGAACTTTGAAACATCATGACAAAGTAAGCTTACAAAGTATTTCTAGTTTGTTTCTTGGCATCTCTAGAGATTAAAAATTAGATTCAAATGTTATCTATTAAAATAACCAAACAGGAAAGATTTAAATGCGTAGTATTGCATGTCCACCTATTGCTGAGGACATTAAGATGAAATCTACTCTCTTCCCTCTATAGATAGATAGATGAAAGATAAACTAGAAGCAGTATGTGTGAGCTCGGGCAGTTTTGGGAAATGAGTAGAAATCGTAGACCCTCCATCTTCACCAGCTTGAAGTGCCGTAAAAGTACACTTTGAGCTGTTAGTCAACATTTCCTAACGTGGATCTTCTTTCCAAAAATGGCAGAGATAAGCCGTGGTGAAATGCACCCTGAAACGAAATCACACGGAAACCTAAGGCTTATCAAGATGAAACCGTGCAACACTACAAGAATCACCCGTCGCCATCCGTCACGTATTTGTTTGCAGGAAACAGATTACGTGGATCATAATTAACATATTATTTTACCTTCATTTGAATTATTTATGGAGATTGCAGTAGATTAATATCATAAAAAAAACACAGGCACATTGTGAGACGCACGGAGGGGTGTGTGTATCCTTTATAATTGAAAGTGTGCCGTCTGAATATGGTTCCACGTAGCCGTATGAAGCATATCAAAGGGCTCGTCTTTCATACAATTTACTTGAAATCTGCCGGACAGAGATGAGCTGTCCATTGGTCCTCCATTGCTAATGAGATCAGGGGTAAAATGGAGAGTGGTGAGCAGGCTGTCATCCACTAGGTGATGGTTTTAAGACTAAGCAGTGATACTTCATTAATTAACCTTCACATTCTATGTAGATCTGCTCATCAAGATGCAGTTAATTAAAGAAAGGTCACTCCAAGGGCTGCTGGGAAGCTGCATTATTACAATGGAGGGATGGCGCTGCTTTGAGTGAGATAACACAGAGGAGGAGGGGGGGGGGATCATCCAGTCATTGCTGAAATGGCAGACAGCGTGCCAAAGCCATTTTCTGACCTTCTGACCACGTAGACCATCTCCGGCTGGGGAGAAACAGAGAAAAAAATATGTATTTTTCAGTTGTTTGTGTTTTTATTTCGTACCTTTCCTCACTTTTCTTTTTTTTTAATATAAACTGAGATGCAGCTCAAAAGCTCTAATGGAGAAAGGCGGAGTAAAATATTCATTACACTCAATCGACAGCATCTATCTTTTAGCATCTCGGGATGGTTTGTCTACTCTCCTCTTGCAGCCCTCTGTCTTTGCTGCCAATCTTGGGTAGACTTTAGTTTCTCTGACCTTATTCTGTGTACAGAAGCAAAAAAAATTAAATAAAAAATCTGTCTTTAGTAAATAAAAGAGCCAGAAACTAAGTGGAATATGAAAAACTTATGTGTCGTCTTTGAGGGAAATCCATTTCTGACTGGTAACTTATTCATTCAGATTTCTGTCCATGTATCCTTTTTTCAGTTTTATCCTTTTTTTCTTACCTCAGGAATAACAGAGCCTTCTGGTAATTGTGGAAGTTTTAAAATGTATTTATTTGAGTATTTTGACTGTACTATAGTTCTTTCATATGTCTCTCCATTGTTTACATTCCTGATTTGTGTTGCACTGGTGACATCATCAACGTTAACCTAGCGAGATTGTGTCCCCGGGTATGCAGCTGCAGGGGGACAGAGGCCATGCAGCTTTCCAGCTATTTTTTCCCATTGAGAAGGGAACCAAATGCTGATTGTTAGCAGGTTGACCTATGTTTGAAAAACCCAGGCTAACCCGCTAATTTCTGTGGGAAAGAGGCATTAGAAAAGAGATGCATCTTAAAGTTACGGGATTATATACAGTATATACACACATAGATGATTATCCTGTTTTATCCCCTTTTTCTTACCTCAGGAACAAAAGAGGCTTCTGGTAATTGTGGAAATTTGAAAATTTATTTATTTTAGTATTTTTTTTTAAATAGTATGTTCGGAGGTATTTTTACTGTACTATACTGAGTAGCTTACTTTTGAAGTATCGTTAATACAACTTTAGTGAAATTTCAGGATTTTCTGTCCTCTGCGAGAATCTATAGCTACTCTGAGATCAGGTGAACACACAACAAGCAGGCGGTATTATCAGTTGAAGCTTTTTACCCATAACTCTCTAACATAATTGTCTCTGCAAGTATCGGTATTCTAAGTTTTATATAAAAAAATCTGGATTTTTTTTTTGGTCTGAATTTTGTTCCAGTAATGTTGAAAGCAGAGACAGCTTTTTGTTTTAATGTCCAGAGGTTTCAAAAGTATTGCTTATTTCTTAAATAGAAGTAATCCTAATGTTTAAAAACACTTTTGTAGAAGTTAGAGTATCAACTTAAGCTATATACTTAAGTAAAAATGTAAAAGTACCATTTTTAAACTACTTAAAGTAAAAAAGGAAAGGTAATGCAAGAAAAACTGCAGGACAGAAGCTTTAACCTTTATACTGTTACTGCACTACAGCAATATTGTCCTACAATTCTGAAATATACTTTCCTTAAAGACTTAGAAAACCTTTATTGTTGTTTTGTATACACAACGAAAATGCATTTTGTACAGCTTTCAGAACATTTCCATTTCTTGAAGTGCATCAGTGATCGGATGTAAACAGTGAGAGAAAACATGGTGCAAAAATGCATTGATATGGAAGTTCATAGCATTAAATATATATGGTGCAAATATGTAGTATTTTTGGTTTGGTGTTGTCAGTTTGATGCAGAGTCTGTGACATGGTTTTGAGTTGACCTGCATTGAATGCCACAAAGTCTCATGCCAGAGGGCAGCAAGAGGGTTTGTAGCTCCAGCAGCCGCTGGCGGTGGTAGATGCGGGATCGATGCCTGGTTTGTAGCGATCTTAGCTGCGTATTTTGTGGTTTTGTCGAGAGCTGTATCAGACCGCTGCCTACAGGCGCCGCCATGATGATTCATATATACTTCATTTTTTTTAGTTTTATAACTGTTCAACAGTCTCAAATTTAACTTTGCATCATCTTAAAAAAACCATTTATTTTAGTACGTGGTGAACGACAAGTTCACTGAGTCAATTTGTTTTTTAAATACCAACAGGCCATTCAGAAAATGAGCTTAAATAAAACCAAACTAATGAGTCTATTTTCAGAATGTAAGGGGTAAGTAGACATAATAAAAAAGTAAAGCATACTACAGTAAAGTATAGACAACCAACATTTCTATTCAAGTAAGGTAACAAAGTATTTGAACTTCCTTACTTGACACCTCTGTGAATACCACTTGAATGTATCTAAATAATACATATAAATGTTTTTAAAACTAGAAAGTCTCCAAAAGCACTTTTCAAGCCAAATATATTAGATGGAGTTTATTGGATCTGTAGAAAAAATGCCTTATTGTTTTGTTTTACATTTATTTTTAGTTGATCCACTAAAAGCTTGTTCTGATGATTTAGGAAGGCATTTACTTTACATTTTTACTGTAATTTATTCATGTTTTGTTGCGCTCTCCATGATTCTGACCTTTATAAAAAAAGGGACAACAAAGGCGAATCGAATGAGTCCTGCTAGCTGTTTCCAAAAAGCTACTTACAGCAAATGCGCAGATAGAAGATCGAAGCAGAACAATGGTCAACAGAGCTTCAATGGAAGGATTTAGATTAAATCATTCAATTTATAATCAAGCAGCTAGTGTCTACAACCTTTATATTTAGGTAAACATTTTATTCTCTAAGTGTTTAAAGATCCTAGAGACGTTCTCCCAAACACCCAGAGCTTGTAATGAGATAAAACGTAGAAAAGGTCAGTGGGTAATCATACATATATGGCCAAAGTCCATCAAACCTGTGTAGGGCTGAACTATCTCCTTGCTTTTACGTCAACATGGTGGACCTGGATTCTACACAGAGAGTCGCAGTTCTTTTTTTACTTTGGAAAATCGAACAAAACCGAGGGTGTCCCGCAGTCCAGTAGATCCTCCAGAGATGGTCCCAGTGTGGAGAGTCCAGGAGCTACGGGTGGATGACTGCTGCCTTTTGCCAGTGTAGGTACCAGATCTGATTGGGGCCCCCCCTCTCCGTGCTGATTATGTCATCATATAGCAATGCCACTCAGACAATGCACCCGTTTTATAACAATAAATTCTCTTCTGGAGTCTCAAAATATTATCCCCTATATTTGCTATTATTTTTAGGCTCTTTGTAGCCTGAACTGAAATAGACTAAGAATGTAGGAACCAATATTCAAGGTGAGACAGACAGTGGGAAGATCCTGTCGAGTGAGGCAGGATCCAGCCGATGGATTGCCAACGAGATGCGGTGGGAGCCGCCCAGAGGGTCCCCGATTGCAGTGGCCTCAGTGAAGATGCATGAATCTGAGCCAGGTCAGGGAAACAGTTCAGAACAGGAAGGCTCAGAGATCCAGGAGTCCGCTAACCCGAAACCTTCCGTTGAAGTAATTTTGGGAAGGGGCGAAAATACTGGTTAGCTGATTGGCCTATGTTGGTGATAGACGGGCCAAATAAACCAATCAGATCAAGGAAGCATATGACGTACTAACAGAGTGACAACGAAAACTCAACCACAAGCCAGGCTAACTCTTGCTGCTGCAGGTAAAGGCTCGTTAGCTCAGCAAATAAGCAACATGTCGGCAAAGAGCAGTGTTTTGCTCTTCTTTCAGTGAAGCAATACTCTGTAATTCTGATAAAACTTGCTCGATAGCCACGCTAACGCTAGTTTCATCGGCTGAAGCCGCCATGTTCTTTAGACTGAACTGTCGCGCTTCTCGTTGCGTCACACCTCAACCCGCCTCAAAGCCAACGCTGATTGGACGTTCGTTTGGTGAACGGCTCCAAATTTTCTGTAATTTTTCTGGAAACGGTAGGCTCAGTAGTTGAGAGGCAGAACAAGACATGATATCAGGAAAACTATGGAACTTTAAACTAGCTCCCGCCACTGAGACAGAAAAAGGGACAGGGCATGCTCAGTGGATAAGAACCACTAAGACAAGACTATAAAACCCTCTCTAACCACTAGTCTGAGATTATTAGACTGTAGGTCTAACAAAGAATTAGGGGGGACAAAAGGTGGCTTTGTTCTAATATTTTAACCTGCAAACGGCAAATTTCACTTTGCAACCTTTAAAGGTGCATCGGCGCTTTAGCTTTGCTGTCATCTGCAAAATCTTTCACCTCGCTAGAATTGCGCAGTTCCCCTCATAGCGCCATCTACATGGGGAAAACATCTTTCTCTCTCTGGGTGCGAACTTCACATTTATCGTAGACCCACAATCATACAGAGCTCTGGATAAAAGGTGTCTTGAGAGTTGCCTTTTCCACTAACCACGTGTACAATCATATGTAGTAGCTTCTCCTGCTGTCCTTGCAAAATTCCGGTTTTGACAATGGTAGCCTCCCCCTCCTTGTTCTCTTAGTCTTTTCTAATTTGCTACCTTGGTGTCAGTATGTTTGAAATGTTGCTGCGTTGCTGAACTGTAGTGAGCCATAAATGCCTCCCTCATGTCCACTCTGTTGTCCTGTAGTCTTTTGGCATTTCTTCCAATGCTAGGTGTAGAGGAAAAAATAGAACTAGAACCATACATGCATCATGCATACATATAGGTGAATGAATCTGTATATATGTGATATTTATATACATATATCCGTTCCACCATGCTACAAAAAAGTAAGTAGTGACCCTGGACACAATGCCATTATGGCAGACGAGGCAGGGCTCCCCTGGCAGCGGCAGGGCCGGATGGTTGCTAGGTGGGGAGACATTACCGCGGGCCTCTGCAATAATTTATCCTAAGAGCGCGGCGAGCCGTCATGTAGCCCCTGACAGAGAGCTGCAGTGCTTTATCAGCCTGCCTGTAAATCAGCCATGTGTGGGTGCAGACGGCAACATTGTTTGATCTCTTTCAGACACTCTAATAATCTGCTCCCCTCTGATTGATACCTTCACACAACAAAGCACATTGCACCAGCGAGCACAGCAGTCATCCCTGTGTGTGTGTAGCTGTGAGCGCCTGTATGGAGACTCTGTGCGTGCATGAAGGAAAATGTGTTTGTGTGTTTCTGGTGGTCTTAGGTATTGCCAGTGGCCAGAAGAGGGATGAATTAGTCTTCTGTGGAAACAGAGGGTCATTTCGAGTCTCGAAACCAATGACAGGATAACAGGTTCACGAAACGATCACCGGATGAAAGGAGGGGCTGAGGAGGGGAGATGGCGCCACCACAGTAAAAAAAAATACTCCAAATAGAGAACAGCAAAACCGGTTATTCCTTCGTTAAAAGCTGGCCTTTTCTTTGCCCTATTGTAAGCATTTGTTTTTTTCACTCTGTACAGGCGAAGGTGATCATTCTGATTCAAAAATATTTCCATTAAATTTCAAATTTTTTGTGCAATAAATGCATTTTATTGTACAGCGCATTAAAAATTTTCTCATACCTTGAAATGTTTTAACTTTAGACTCATTATGACCATAAACTTTAAGGTATTTTCTGTAAGTCTCCCAAAACCAAACCAAATAATATATTGTCCTTAATTTGCTTTCATAGTAAAAAAAGCTCAAACATTTGCATTCATTTGTCATCAACCCTTTTTAAATTGGCAGAGTTATTGCACATTGTTTAAGATTAAATTCAAGGACCTTCCAAGTACTATCATGGTCCAGTTTCATCAAATTCAAAGAACATGCGTGGTGACATTTACCTGCTTAATATGGAAATAATAGTGGGAAAATTGCTTAAGAAAAGTAAGTAGTTAAAGTTACTTGTTACTTAAACAAAAAGTAAGTAAAAGTACATTTGTAACTCAGTTATTGTTTAATCAAAGAACAGAGTTATTAGTCAGTATAACTGTCAAGGTTTGGTGGAGGTTGGTTGAGGACTCAAATGCAAAGACGAGCGGAGCAGAGAAGAGTTCTTGCAGGGTTTAATAAAATCATAAAGAAAACAGAAACAAAATCCAAGAATCAAGCAAAAAAAGCCAAGAGACTTCAGGAGAAAACACACATGGGGAGCCACATAAGAACAGGGAACGAGCACTGAAGAACTGCACAGGGAGAGTATATATGGGAGACAGAACAAAGACTGGGGTAATCAGTTGATATGGAGCAGGTGTGGATAGAACTGACTAGAAGGGAGCTAGGGGAACGGAGACGGGCTTTTTCAATTCAAAATGTCAATCAATTGTACTGTTTGCCAAGCGGTTGCCAGGTCTGCCAATGCATGAATGTATAAAACATATATATATATATATCTATATATATATCTATATATAGATATATATATAGATATATATACATATATATGTATGTATGTGTGTTTTTCTGTTTTATATTTATATATAAAATGTAGAGAACTCCTGATATGACCTGAAGCAGAAAACATTGAACCAAAATGAGCTACAATGTTAAACCCTTTAACATAATGAAAAAGTTGTAGCTTTAATTTTTTTAAAACCTTTTTAACAGTTTTACCTATTTTAGCTTGTCTATCTTTAACTTGCTTATTTAGTTTCATTGTCAATATTCAGTCATATCTAAAGCTATTTGCTGACTTTTGTTATTATAAAGTGCTTAATAAATAAAGGAGGTATTGGTATGGCAAAACATGCCAAGTTTTGACCTAAATGTAATTAAAAATCTGCAGCAGGACATGAAAGCTGAGTTTCATAGATGTCTGCCTTCAATCTAATTATGCTTTAGTGCAGAAGAATGAGCAGAAATATCAGTCAGAAATGAACCCGGTGGACAAATATGCTGAGATGAGTTCTTACAGGTTTAAAAACAACCAAAAAGATAACAGAAAAAAAAAATCCAAGAATCAAATCAACCAAAAAGCCAGGAGATGTCAGGAAAAAACACACATGGGGAGCCAAGTAACAACAAGAAACCAACGAAGAAGAACTGCACAGGGAGGGTGTGGCTCTGTTCGAAAACCTAGGACGTGTCCTCCAAGGACGCGGTCTACCTTGACTGGATCCTTCGAAGTCCTTGAAAATAAGGAGGCCGGAAGAGTTTAGGCTGTGAATTCGAACAGGTCTAACCTTCGGCGGGTTTTACCGCCGTATGCTCTGTTGCTTAGCAACCGTGAACGTTGACACACAAAGCAGGAAAAGAATGAATACAGAAGTTTTCAAAACTTTATTTATTTCTTTTTTATTGTGAAGTGAACAAAGACTACACTCACAAGAATCCAGAGTGGAATAAAGGTTCCAACCACCGGGAGCAGGAACAAATAAAATCAAATGTATAGAAACCTTAGTCAGTTAAATAAAATGCTGCTGTCATTTTGCACATCTCTGATGCTGCTGCTATTTTCAAATTACTGTAAAAATGTCCATAGCTGCATATTGGTTATTTATTCCCCAGTTTTATATTGTTAAAACACTTTACAGTATTGTATTGTTTATATTTTAACTCTTCCCTATTATGTTATTCTTATACATTTTTCTAAGGTCCTCATTTGTGTGACCATTTTCAATAATCTTTCTGCTGCTGTAAATTTTCCCATTGTGGGAAAATAAAGGGATTTTCTATTCTATTCTATAAAAGGGGTAGAAAGATATAAGTAAATCTAAACAATGTATTTATAAAAAAAAATATATCTGCAAAATCTCTAATATTCAACAACAAAAAATACGTAGTTCGGCATATTGTGCAAAACAGCAATAAAAAGATAAAAATCCTATCAGATTTATTGTCCCCACCCTGCAAATATATTAGAATCTGTCCTCTAATTACAGCCAAACCCATTTACACAGTAACGGATTAAAACCTTTAGATAAATCAAACATTACCGCCACATATCTGACTCTATAACCATAAAAACAACGATTTTCATTCATCTCAGACGGAACTATTAAATCACTTGTATTATATTAAACTGAACTTCCAATATTCACCACTCTTCGGCGCCAAGTAACCTTTCCTCTGATCACGGCTTGCTTGGTCTCGCAATGAATCCTGGGATATCCAAGAATACCGAGGCTACATCGGACCCGTCCTTCAAATCGGGCAAAAAGAAGGACGCATTTTAAGGCCACATAACGAGGAGTCTTGGAATCCGACCAGACCTCGGCGCTGCGCTATGACGTAATCATCCTTCGAATCCGGTCTTTTAAGGATGCGTCCTAGGTTTTCGAACAGGGCCGATATATATATGGGAGACAGAAAAAAGACTGAGGTAATCAGTTGATATGGAGCAGGTGTGGATAGAAGTGACTATAAGGGAGCTAAGGGAAAGAAGACAGGCCTTTTCAATTTAAAATGTCAATCAAAGGCATGTTTTTCTATTTTTTATATAAATGTAAAATGTAGAGAACTCCTGATATGACCTGAAACACAAGACAGTAAACCAAAATGAGCTAGAATGTTGAACCCCTTTAATTTAATGAAAAAGTTGTAACTTATTTTTTTTTTTAAAGCTTTAAGGAGGTATTGGTATGGTAAGATATGGAAGTTCTGACATAAATGTGATTGAAAATCTGCAGCAGGACCTGAAAACTGAGTCTCATAGATGCTTTCCTTCAATCTAATTACTTTTTAGATCAGAAGAACGAGCAGAAATATCAGTCAGAAATAAAGCCAGTGGATAAATATGCTCCAAAGCAGCAACTGCAGTGAAAATCTGTTTTACCAAGTTTTAACTCGGTCCAGCTGAATAAATACAAACCTCAAACTTCTTCGGTTTTCATTTGTAAACAGTGCAAAAACAACAACTTTGTGGTGGTCTGTCACATGAAATCTCAATATAACTCCACACACCGAAGCTTGTGCTTCAAACTATCCATAAACAAATTTTTGCAAACGTCGTAAACATGTAGGATTTCATATAAAGAGACTACAAAATGTGTTTAGACAAAACGCAGACAGTGCAACCTCCCAGCTGAATGCTTGCACCTTTTCCATTAAATTGCTGATATTTATTTCTGCATGCCATTCAGGGCCCTAGATCAACTCAAAGTGAATTGCATTTTTTCCCTCCAAATTGCCCTCAAGCTCTGTGCTTGATATGGCTCATATACAAAAGGAGAGCAATGTCCCGTCCAACAATACCCATACCATTTGTGCCGCTCAGCTTCAGAATGTCATTGGTTTGAGTGTGACAATAAAACATATCTCTCCGGCTTCTTCTCTGGCTTGCGTTTGAACATGCCTTCCAATTATTCAGCCCCAAATTCAATAGCAATTTTCTGCTCAATGAAATAGTGGTTTCAATCTCTGGAGTAATGTTACTTTAGAGAGATTTTCAAAATGGCATGTCTGTGAGTGAATAGATGGACGCCGGAGGATTCATTTAGCTTGAGGAAATGATACTTGTCTGCTGAAGCTTGTCATTTATTGATGAGGAGAAATCTTCAGACGCTATAGAAACTATAGATTTAATGTTTTTTCTTTTGCTCCGCTGCTAGAATCCCCATTCGATTAAAACGCTTTCTAATTTCCAGCTTTTAGTCGGAATTTTCTAAAACGGGATAAAAGACGTCAGCCGGATGCACAACCTTATGATTGCGTTTGGTCAGATGGAGCCCATTTTGCTTCAGTGCGGCATTAAAAGTAGCAGTGAACAATAAAAAGAAAAAAAAAATGCAATTAAATAAGTGTGTGTGTAATGTATCAGTAGCCCATCCAGGGCCCCGTAATGAATGCCGTGCAATGTGCGATCACTGAGCCGTGCGCACGCCCTGCTCGATGCATCTCTGAAAATAAACAGAGCAATGGAAATGGTTCTCATTAGTGTTGTTTTCATATTAAGTCCCCCAGACAAGGTTGACAAACCCAGCTCCCTGCGCCAGGCTCCTTAGGGGCCACCGCTTCAATACAGCTAGGGCAAACAACACCAGCCGATCCCAACACCATTACCACCTCCTATAGTTACTTATCCTCCCCTCCTTCCCTGTGGAGGGCTGCGTCTACACAGGAAAATGCATTAAGATCTTCCAGCAGCGTAGAGAAAGAGTCCTGCTTTCATTTGTCACCATTTCTATTGGCCCTAAAAGGGACAAATGTCTGTTCTCCATCTCAGTGCAATAGGATTTGAGAAATTCGTTCTCTCTCTCTCTTTCTCTGTTTGTGTGTGTGTGTGTGTGAGAGAGATGAGAGCTATTTTGTGCTCCAGAGACGATCCTCATCATGGCTGTTTCTGCAGGAAGGGAACAGGTGTGCCGAGCTTCTGTTTTCCACCATGTGTTCCAGTTGTTTCATCTGCACCTGTTTCCTCCTGTCCTGTGTATGATAATCCAAACACTTATTAACCATAAATGGCCCTCACTCGTGCGTCTCACTGTCTCGGCTTCTGCTGGGAGCAGATCATCATGTAATCATCCATCATTTAGGCTGATACTGTCAAAAGTCATCCTGATTATTACAGTAAGATTATATTTATATATATATCAGAACAAGATCTTATATATGCTGGGAAAATCAATCTATGATTCAAAAAAGTAATATCAGTTGATTTGTGTTTGATAGAGCTGACCTCTCTGTCCTTCCTTCCTTCTCATTTTAACCACAACTCAAGTACTGGTTAAGATTTCCCTTGTGAAATGAGGTGCTCCATTTTGAAAGGCTGACATATCAAAGGTTATCATCGCCTCCATCAGTGTACGTGACCTAATTTGCTTCCATCTAGTAACAGATTTAAACGGGTTTCAAGAGTTTCGTTCTTTCATCTTCGTAAATTGCAAATATTAGAAATCTCCTGTCCAGGGGTGATGCTGAGAAACTACTCCATGCTTTTGTTACTTCAAGGCTGGACTATTGTAATTCTTTAATATCAGGAAGTCCACAAACTGTAGTTAAAAGCCTTCAGCTGATCCAAAATGCTGCAGCCAGAGTTCTGATGAAAATGAAAAAGAGAAATCACATCTCTCCTTAACCTGACTCCGCCAGATGGATTTGCTCCGCATATCCATCTGGAAACCTTCCGTTGAAGTAATTTTGGGAAGGGGCGAAAATACTGGTTAGCTGATTGGCCTATGTTGGTGATAGACGGGCCAAATAAACCAATCAGATCAACGAAGCATATGACGTACCAACAGAGCGACGACGAAAACACAACCACAAGCCAGGCTACTCTTGCCGAAACCAGTCGGGAGAAGAGCAAAAACATCTTTTCCTCTGAGAAAAGCCTCCAGAGCAGTGTTTTGCTCTTCTTTCAGTGAAGAAATACTCTGTAATTCCGATAAAACTTGCTCGATAGCCACGCTAACGCTAGTTTCATCGGCTGAAGCTGCCATGTTCTTTAGACTGAACTGTCGCGCTTCTCGTTGCGTCACACCTCAACCCGCCTCAACGCCAACACTGATTGGACGTTCGTTTGGTGAACGGCTCCAAATTTTCTTTAACTGAGAGTCTCCAGACTGATTAGCGAGTGAAATCTTGAAAGCTCGCGAGATCAGGATGGTCTCACGAGGCTAATCTCTCCTATCCTAGCTTCCTTTCTGTAGTTTCCTATTAAATCCAGAATCAAATATAAAATCCTCCTTATCACAGAGCCAGAAATCTTTTAGATATCAGGCTCCTCTCTGTGGAACCAACTACCAGTTTTAGTCCATGAGGCAGACACCCTGTCTACTTTTAAGGATAGGCTTAAAACCTATAGTGGCTAAGGTTATCTGAGCTATCTCTATAGTTATGCTGCTATTGGCTTAGACTTCTGGAGGACTTAGGGACCCATTTTTCATAATTCTGCTTCATTCTATCTCTGTTTTACCACTCTGTAGAATCTGTTAATTCAATCTCTAACGTTATGCTTAAGTAGTTAAAGGTATACTATGCAACCGGTGTTGATTTTGCAGCGAGGCTCCCCCCAGAGGGCGAAAGTAACAGTGCACTGCCGTAAATATGCACAGCTGTTCTCCTGGTTTCTCCGTCAAGCCAGGCGCGGTTTGTTTTGAGCTCAGCAGACAGGCGAACGCAACAAATGACTAACACAGTGAAAGTATGAACATGCACACAGAGAGACATGTTACTTACAATCGCATCAGCAGAAACGCGAGGTCCGCGTCAGCCTTGCAGCCTTCTTTTTATTTTAGCTCTCCATTCGGAAAAAGCTTGCCCAATGTTCACCCGTGTACGACTCCTCTCTCTGTCCGGAGCCCTTTTCCTCTTTCTTGCCTTCTCCGACATGGGCTTTTGCTGTTTTCTCTCTGGTTCCGCCATGATAACTGCACAAATATCGCCACTGCGCTAGGAACGAGCATGCCTTTCACTGGGGGCGTGTAGCAGTTCTCGCCATAAAGCCAGACCGACTCGCGCGAGACTTCTGAGCCTGTGGGTGCGGGCCGAGGGCTCCTGCAATTGCAAGTACGGTATTTCCCCCACAGACCACCAGGGCGGCCGAGAAAACCTTTGTTCGACCTGAAATGACTCATTTAATCATCCAAAACGTTATGGAACACATCAATTAGCTGAAAAATGTTGCATAGTATGCCTTTAAGCATAGTAGCTTCATCCAGTCTGTTCGTGTTTGGCTGTGACACCATCCTGGAAAGAAATAACAGCTGTGCTGCTGCCATCGACACCTTTGTTTATAGATGTTGGAGATCGGCCTGTTTGTAAGTGTAGTCCTGTTTCTCTGACTGTGGAATCCGTCCACCTGGTTGTGTCTTTCCTGGACAGTTACAGTTGGCCTACTTATATAGCGCTTTTTCGATTCAGGAGACTTCAAAGCGTTTTACATTACATTCAGTTATTTACCCATTTACGCACACCCACACATTGATGGTGGCAAGCTACATTGTAGCCACAGCTGCCCTGGGGCTCACTGACAGAAGTACAATGGCGCCACCGGTTTCACCCTGATCCTGGTTCTGCTGGTGGTTTCCACTCACACTAGGTATGCTTGTAGCGACAGTGGAGAGGAAAAACTCCTTTTTAACAGGAAGAAACCTCCAGCAGAACCAGGCTCAGTGTGAGCGGCCATCTGCTGAGGCCGACTGGGGTTCAAGGAGACAGACGCAGAAATACAGAAATTAGCAGAGATATAAGAGGAACTTGTCAACAAACTCCACCTGCGGCCCCATCCAGGAAAGACCCAGCGAGGCAGACAACTCGAAAATATGGCATCCAAAAAGCAAGAAGATATTCTAAAGTATTCTAATGATCTTTGTACTTTCTTTCTGTAAATTACTAAAAACTAAACTATAGTTTGTAGCAAAATCTTCAGATCTTCATACCAAATTTACTTCTTTCACAGGATGTCTAATCACTCAATTTTCTGGAAAAAACAAAACTACAGCTTAAATCCAGCTGGTAACAGCCTACACTGGAAAAACTATCTAGAGATAAGTAAAAATCTCTTACATTAAGTGTATTTACCCTTAATTTGACCAGGTAAATGAGATGATTTGCCAATGGAATGAGTATTTTTACTCTTAAAATAAGAGATATAAATAAAATGCACTTGAAATAAGACAATGCTATTGTGTTTTCTTATTTTAAATGTAAATCGTCCTGTTCCATTGGCAAAATGTCTCTTTTCACTTCTCAATTCAAGAAGAAATGCGCTTATATTAAGAAAAAAATGACTTATCTAGATTTAGATTTTTTCCAGTGTAAGCTAGCTCTCCCGACTTGTTTTGAAACTCACCTGACGATAAATGTTGACTTCACAGACGGCTACTTTTTTTTCATGCGGTAAAAAAATAATTATAATCAAATTTTATTATTTCCAGTATATTTGAGCATCAAAAATAAGACAAATACGGAAGAGAATAAAGAATTTTTACAACTGTAGAAGAGTAAAGATGATGTTAGAATATAGATATTGTCCTGTTTGGCTTAAGGTTCCCAAACCACATGCAGAACACACTGAAGCAGGAGAAAATTTCAAAGGTTTATTGAAATAATTCTGTGCAAAGAATAAACAGATCCAGGGGTTAATCAGATCCAGGACTGGTCCCGAGTGGGTTCACTGCAGAGGTGGACAGAGGAGTTAGTGGATGTCCAGGTAATTTGCAGGATGTGAGTGTGCAGGGCTGTACCTGTTCTGGAGTTTGAGCTGAGCGGCAGAGGGGGGGAACCAAGAGGGTCCAGAGGCTGTCGGCAGGCTGAGGGCTAGGTGGAGGCAGAGCTTGGTTTGAGTGTTTGCAGATCTCAAATTTGAGTTTCCCTTCCAGATTCTTCAGAGAGCGGACAGGCAGGTCTTTGACAGGAATGATTCTCCAGGGTTCTTCAGAGATCAGACTGGCAGATTTCCAACAGAGAAACTCTTCAGGGTTTCTGGTTTCAGGCAGGTTCAACCTGGGAAGCAGAAAGGAGAAAACAGATCAGGTTCAGGTTTTCAGGGAGTCAGAGATTCAGACAGGCAGGTTGGCTCAGGCTTGCTAACCGTAACTGGCAAACACTCTGACACTGGAGAGAAGTCCTCTGCCTCCTTAAATACAGATCTCCTGATGAGCAGATGAGCGACAGGTGGTTGCAATCAGCTCCGGCTGCAGGAGATCTAGTATGCCCTCTGGTGGAGAAAGTGGACAGACCTCCAGATCCCAACAGTTATGATGTTTTTTGGATGTTTTTGAAAACATCTGGAATTATACTAGGGAGATAAAAGTGTCTACAGGTCAAAATTCAGTCAAATTTGTTTTTAAAAATCAACGGTTCAACCTTGATTATTTCTTTTATCAGCTTAAATATTTAAGTGTAAAGAAATCAAGTTCAGGAGAATTCAGTGAGATGGCAAATACTTTTTACATTCCTGCAAATAAATGTACTTTCTCACTCAACCCTGAAATGAGCTAGCAGCAGCTCAGCCACTGTTGGTGTTTTGTTCCTTTAACTGCTTCTTTTACACAGTTCATGTCAGCTTTAGCATGAAATGCAGCTGCAACCAGCAAACACAGATGAGCTGCGCTTACCTGGGCTGCGATTTAGTCGGACACAACAGCAACACAGCTGCAGGCTGCTTTAAATATCACCTTTCTTGTTATCTCCAAGACCTTCTTTTCCAGTAAACAGGGGAACATGTAATTTAATACAGAGTGTCGGGGGCCATTTGCCTTCAGAGGACATCTAGGTGACATGACTTAGTGGCCTCAGAATGAACATAAAGATTAATAAGTAATGGGCATATGAAGATGATATTAGCACTCGGATATCGCCTTTTTTTAGATTAATGCGTTTGATCAAGGGGAAGTCGTAATACGAAACGAGGGGCAGACAGCTGGAGGTTTTAGGATTAGAGTCTTGAACTAAAACTTTTAGTGTAATCAGTAATTTTTGCTGCTTGAGATTTCTGCTTTTTGCAGACGTGGAAAATATGAACTGATAATGCGGCACGCTTTGATGCTCGCCTCAAACTAGCTTGCATGTTGCAATTTATCGACAATAATGATGATATTGAATTGCTGGTCTCAGACTCTGAAATGAAAAGGTTTTCTTCTGTAATACTGTTCTAGATCCCCCCTGGTATTTTGTAATTTGTTGCAGTGTTTGTGTTCTCTTTCACACTTTAATATCAGGGTATTGCTTCAATTTAAGCTCTGAGATAAAGTTCTATTTCATTTTGAGGGATTAGCTCACTCGGCAGCGCATGTCTCAAGGTATTTGTTGTTGTTTTTTTGTTTTGCTTTATCTATGAATTATTTAGAAGCTTAAAAAAAAATGATAAATGTAGACTACATGCTCTGTCTCTCTCTCAGCAATCTCAGTCAGATGTTTAATTTGGCCTGCTAGCACAAAAGAGGACTCACCACGACTGGGATCAGGTGGTCGGCTTTGTAATTTCCCTGAAGGAGGAGCATGCTGTATGCAGGAATAATCATAAAAGTGGCACCGAACAGCCGGAGCCGCAGAAATATGAACTCATGATTGCTGCTTATGCTTGGAGAAGTCATGGATCTTGAGTTTTAGAACAAAACAGTGTGTGAAGCACAAAAAAGCAAAACAAATGATTAAACCGGCGGTTGGTAGATGGCGCTTTAAAGGTGAAGTGTGCCCCCGTGCTTTATTGTGCAATTATTCATAATTTACCCAAGGTTCAGAAGGGCCATTAATGGAAGAATCCCTGTTTTTCTTTACACTCTGCAGCACTTTTTAAAAATGCTAATGGACTCCAACAAGCACCTGAGCAAGGATAAAAGTGCCCTAATTCCTGCTCAAAAGGTCACTGAGATGAGTTATAGCGGTATAAGCACCTGAAAGCTATTCCCTTGTTAGATTTGACAAAGAGAGGCTGCCATTCCTCCTTTAAAAATAGTCTTTGGTAATGAATGATAATTTGTGGAATGTGGCTGTGACTTTTCCTCCGACACAACTTTACTGCCGGCTGATTTACATGCCAGAAAGTTGTCCCTCAAAAATATTTCAAACGTACGCAGCAGACGGCGGTGACACAGGCAGGAGCGTTAAGGAGGGAGGGTGGCTAATTAGCCCGCTTCTGTTTTATTACGTTCTCTGTTTGACTCAACAACACTTCAAGGCTTTTGTTACAGATTTGATTTGCTAGTTATACTTCCGGAATCAGCACAATGTGAAATTTCTGCATGCCCACGCTTTGCTTTCACAACGCTGAGTTGCTCCTATCAATTATAAAGCAGGCTGGTGTCAGGAGGAGGGAGCCACCTGCACGCACCTCAACATCCGCATCTTCATTCATCAGCTGCTATTAAGGTAACTTTTTTTATTTATAGGACAAAAAAAGGGTATGAAACAAATGTTTGCTAACGGTAAGATGTGATTCTTCTAGTATGAGCAAATAAACAGAAAATTGGTCTGACTTTGTAAAGTATGAGATACTGACAGTGGCAGAGCTAGATTTTTTTTTGTCATGGGCTTTTTAGGAGGGGTACAGAAGAGGATTAGGGCCACTAAAAAAAAAAAAAAAGTTAACTGATTTTTAAATTTTATTTCAGTTTAACATGGGAAATATTTCTCAGAATTTTGAGATTAAAGTCAGAATTCTGACTTTTTTCTCAGAATTCTGATTTATTCTCAGAATTCTGACTTTAATCTCAGAATTCTGACTTTTTTATTGTCCAAATTCAGTCAGAATTCTGAGATTAAAGTCAGAATTCTGAGAAAAAAGTCAGAATTCTGAGATTAAAGTCAGAATTCTGACTTTTTTCTCAGAATTCTGACTTTTTTCTCAGAATTCTGACTTTAATCTCAGAATTCTGACTTTTTTCTCAGAATTCTGACTTTAATCTCAGAATTCTGACTTTTTTATTGTCAAAATTCAGTCAGAATTCTGAGATTAAAGTCAGAATTTTGACTTTAATCTCAGAATTCTGACTTTTTTCTCAGAATTCTGACTTTAATCTCAGAATTCTGACTTTTTTATTGTCAAAATTCAAAATTCTTCCTTGTGAAGGAAAAACACCAGAAGCTGACAGAAGACAAAGCACCATTCACACCCGGGATCCTGGATAACAAATAGCCCAGGTCAAAGTCTGTCCTTTTATTTATAATCCTTAGCAGCATGAAATATGAAGTGCTGGATTGAGAGGCATAACTTCGGCCCCTATTTTTGAAGCAGGAAGCCCTCAGACACCAGAAATGATGAAAAGCTTTGGCTGAGAGGGTACACTATTAATAGACTCCTCTACCTGAAACTGTCACCTTGATCCCTGCTCCAAAAGGCCTGGTCTCCACACCAGGAGCACCTTCCAGGGACCTGGGAAGGACTTTCACTACAGGAAGCATTTAGGGGGTTTATATGGAGTAAAATTTGATCCTTATTGTTGCAAGCAAAGAAGTGCAAACCACAAATTTAACTTTGAAACTATTCATAGGGAAAGTAAAGGTTTTAGATTAAGTTTGCTGTTTTCTTAGATTTTATCTTTTCAAATTTTTACTTCTTTAATTTAAAACATATTTTTCAGGGTTTTTATTTTTATTCTTTTCCCAAAGTTCATGTTTTACAGGTTGAGTTTCATGAACTGCATTCTCTTTAAATTGTGTTTCACAGATCTCAGAATTCTGACTTTTTTTATTGTCAGAATTCAGTCAGAATTCTGAGATTAAAGTCAGAATTCTGAGAAAAAAGTCAGAATTCTGACTTTAATCTCAGAATTCTGACTTTTTTTCTCAGAATTCTGACTTTAATCTCAGAATTCTGACTTTTTTATTGTCAAAATTCAGTCAGAATTCTGAGATTAAAGTCAGAATTCTGAGAAAAAAGTCAGAATTCTGAGAAAAAAGTCAGAATTGTGACTTTAATCTCAAACATATTAATTTAAAACATATTTTTCAGGGTTTTTATTTTTATTCTTTTCCCAAAGTTCATGTTTTACAGGTTGAGTTTCATGAACTGCATTCTCTTTAAATTGTGTTTCACAGATCTCAGAATTTTTTTTATTGTCAGAATTCAGTCAGAATTCTGAGATTAAAGTCAGAAGTCTGACTTTAATCTCATAATTCTAAGAAAAAAGTCAGAATTCTGAATTTAATCTCAGAATGCTGAGAAAAAAGTCAGAATTCTGAGAAAAAAGTCAGAATTCTGAGATCTGTGAAACACAATTTAAAGAGAATGCAGTTCATGAAACTCAACCTGTAAAACATGAACTTTGGGAAAAGAATAAAAATAAAAACCCTGAAAAATATGTTTTAAATTAAAGAAGTAAAAATTTGAAAAGATAAAATCTAAGAAAACAGCAAACTTAATCTAAAACCTTTACTTTCCCTATGAATAGTTTCAAAGTTAAATTTGTGGTTTGCACTTCTTTGCTTGCAACAATAAGGATCAAATTTTACTCCATATAAACCCCCTAAATGCTTCCTGTAGTGAAAGTCCTTCCCAGGTCCCTGGAAGGTGCTCCTGGTGTGGAGACCAGGCCTTTTGGAGCAGGGATCAAGGTGACAGTTTCAGGTAGAGGAGTCTATTAATAGTGTACCCTCTCAGCCAAAGCTTTTCATCATTTCTGGTGTCTGAGGGCTTCCTGCTTAAAAAATAGGGGCCGAAGTTATGCCTCTCAATCCAGCACTTCATATTTCATGCTGCTAAGGATTATAAATAAAAGGACAGACTTTGACCTGGGCTATTTGTTATCCAGGATCCCGGGTGTGAATGGTGCTTTGTCTTCTGTCAGCTTCTGGTGTTTTTCCTTCACAAGGCAACAGGATTACAATCAAAAGTGTTTGGCAGACAACATGAGATATAATCCCTGCCGTCTAGAAGGGGGAAAAAAAAGCAGACGGTGAAACTAAACCAAACAAAATAAAACGCTCCAAATCAGCCAAAAGGGAAAATCAGAACAGGAAAAAAGCGGAGGGTTTGACATGAGGCCGAACTCTGGGTCGATCTAAAGTACTATTGTGCTGTTTGGAGTTTTGGCTCGAATGTAACTCTTTGTTTTGACCACACAAACCCGCCTGGAGTCTCAGGGGAGGGACCCTCTCTGACAGGGCGATGAGAAAAACAGTAAGCTAGAAAGCTTTCACTCTCTCTCACCTTCCCAATGGTACAATAGATGGGCCCAACATATGCCAAAACAGGCTGTCAATGCTGCTTGTTGTTGGAAAGACCTTTGATCTCTAACAAATAGAGAGCCGAGTCTCAGAGCGCCTGCCTTGGGCCATGAAGAAATATGGGCATCACATAGGGTCAAGTTCTGGGGAAAGGCAGTAAAATTAAAAGCTTTATTGCCATCTTTATGGCTTCATCCCTGATGGCAATTACATTATCTATGGAAAATGACAGAGCTCTGTTCCCATTATCGGTAAAATCTCTGACAGGGAGTGTCTGATGTGCTGAAGATGAAAGTGATGTATGTCAGTCTGAGTCTATGCAGCTGTGTTAGGGCGGAAATCTAAAGGAATAGTACACCCAAAACATGATTAGCCTTCATTTTCTACTCACCCCCATGCTGAACAACACTCTGGAGTACTTTTTTGATATCTCAAATGCATCTGGAGATCTGGGAGGCTTCTTGCTGTCTGCTGACATTCAAATAATGGGATTTCCTAAAAGCGCGTTCACGAGTCTACGGAAACCGCGGCAGACCAAAATAGATGAAAGTGCGCATTCACCTCGGCAAAGAACTCATGCTCTTCCTCAACACTGAAGTCCTCAGACATTTTTCTTTCGTTGTTTCTTTCTTTGCACAGGTAAACAGCACATTTCTTCTTCTACGCTTGCATTATCGGCAGAGCAGACGCTGAATGCGCACTTTCATCTGGTTTGGTCTGTCGCGGTTTCCGTAGACTCGTGAACGCGCTTCTAGGAAATCCTATACACTACTGTTTATGCTCTAAAAACATTCTAAATGACTTCGTTTCGAGTAAATTATGGACGCTACCCACTCAGGACACTTGGAATACATTGGACGAGCAGAATGGAGGAATATTGACACGTTTTTTGTGGACTTTTATGGACCTTTCTGCCTCGGGCGCCATAGACCTCCATTATTTGAATGTCAGCAGACAGCAAGAAGCCTCCGAGATCTCCAGATGCATTTGAGATATCAAAAAAGTACTCCAGAGTTTTGTTCAGCATGGGGGTGAGTAGAAAATGAAGGCTAATCATGTTTTGGGTGTACTATTCCTTTAACAACCTAAAACTGAACACCGCTAATCAGAAAACAGTTAAAAAAGCTTAAAAAAACAGCTCTATCAAATGTCGACTGACAAGCCTCTCTTGAAATTAATGATTTTTGTTTTTTCAAGGGACCACTCCGCTGCTAACCACCCGAAACCTCACACATTGACTTTTCTCCACAGATTGCAACTCATCCATTTTTTTTTTTAATTGTGTTCATTTTTACCTGGGTCCCACCGGACCGGCAGCAGCGGTGGTCATTGTCATCTGTCTGCTCTGACAGCGAATAGAGAGAGGGAGAGAGAGGGAGGCGCAACGCCACTTTCCACCCTGAGCTGATGTGTCAGGCTTATCACACAGCCGAGCGATCCTGAGGTGACATCCTCCACTGAATCAGTGACATTTCACGGACGGTGCAAATCTATCCATCTTTGTCAAGCATCCGCCTCGATTTTAGCATTCCCAGAGTTAGCATATTGATCAGGGAGGAACGCTTGAGTGAGGACTTCTTGTTTTCTGCTCCTTAAAATGGGCTTTGTGAGTCCACTGGACTCTCCTGTCAAAGTCCACTGCAGTGGTCCTTAATTTGCACTCTTCAAAGTTGCATAGAAAGAACAGAGGACTTGTCATTCTGGAGCAAGAAGCACACCAACCGCCTTCATCTCATCTATCTTTTATTTATGTTTTTCAATCCGTTACCTTTTGAATGTTTGATCTTCACAGAGTGCCAACAACCCTACTGAGATACGGGCAATTCCTCTTCCTGCAACTTTTAGACGTGTCCTTGGTCCAGCAAACTTGAATCAAGTAATTTGATGATTAAAGGGATCCATGATTAATTACTAACTTTATTTTAGGAATATTTATTTTTCCCTTTAAAAGCAATACAGTAAAAATACCGGGTTAGCATCTCCTATTTGCAGCTGCACAAACTTCTTCAGCTAACTCTCCCCTCTTCCTCTGGTTATTTCTACATTCTTATTAATTTCTCTGTTTCAAACTGTAAAGGTTTAACGTTACTCAATGCTGTTCTGGCAGGACTGACTCAGCGCTATACTGCAAAAATTTAAAACCTAAGGAAATACATTTTCTTTAAAATAAGTGAATTTTTTCTTGAATTGAGCAGATAAGTGAGACACTTTGCCAATTAAATAAGACATCCATCCATCCATCCATTTTCTGACATGCTTAGTCCCAAGCAGGGTGGTTAGGGGTGATGGTGCCTATCTCCAGCTGTCTATGGGTGAGAGGCGGGGTACACCCTGGACAGGTTGCCAGTCCATCACAGGGCAACACAGAGACAAACTGCTTCCATCAACACCCTTGTTTATAGATGCTGGAGATCGGCCTGTTTTCCAGTGTAGTCCTGTTTCTCTGACTGTGACTGAGTGGATGTGCTCTCTTCGTCCTCTGACATGGGAGCTGGCTCGGAGCTCGTCTGCCTGGATGTGTGTTTCCTGGACGGGGACGCCTTTTACAGCTGCTTTTTCTATCTCTGCTTCTGTCTCCTTGAACCCAGTCTGCAGCAGATGGCTGCTCACACTGAGCCTGGTTCTGATCGAGGTTTCTTCCTGTTAAAAGAGAGTTTTTCCTCCCCACTGTCGCTACAAACATCCATAGTATGAGGGAATGCATTTGAGTCAATGAGTCGATGCAATCAACTGGTTTTCCTTAGATAGAAAAATTTAAATCAATCTGACTGGATGATCTGGTTGAACTGGAAAGTGCTTTGAGATGACATGTGTTGTGAATTGGCGCTATAGAAACAAACTGAATTGAATTGAACGTAGAACTAACTGGCCTGCATAAAATAATGAAAACAAAGACAGGATTTTTTATAAATAGATTTTTTCTAACTTTTGGGACAATATTGTCTGATAAAGAGTACATTTATATAAACGTTTAAGCCAGAATGATTTGACATTTAAATAAGACTTCCCTATTGCTTTAATAATTTGAAAAGTAAAATCTGAGAAAAAAGCAGTTACTCTTAAAGGAAAAGTCAGGTGATATTCAGAATTCAAACTTCTGGAAGTACTTTAAAAATGAAATTATTGAACACTTTTCAATAAATGATCAGTGTTTTTAATTCAGAGTAATTTTCATGTGAATGTGCTTTACTGGAGGCATCCATGTTTGTCAAAGAACACTACTGCCACCTACTGGTTTGTGACGTCACGGTGCGGTATCGGCTGTTGATCAAGTCCCAGTGCTGTATCTGGTGTTTGTCACAACGTGCTATTATCCAAGTCATCCTGAAAACATTTTTCTTCAAAATGTTGGCTACATATAACAGGTAAACGTGTATATTGATTATTTATTCTTCAGGTGACTGCACAGTATTTATATTTTAAAAACAGCGCACAGTACAGTATATTTATTCTATTTATTTACTAAACTCTATCACCTATTCTGTTATTTTTATACATTTTGAAGGTCCACATTTATGTGACCAGTTTTGCTGTAATGCTTCTGTAACGCCACAATTTCCCTATTGTGGTATAAAGAGATTCCATTCTATTATATTGTATTATATTTTATTCTATTCTATTCATGAAATCAAAACAACCAAATCTCACACTACAGATGTTTTTTTCAGGTTTTAACTGAAACTCAACAAACAAGTTAGATTTCTCTGTGATGATGACTCCTTTTAAAGATTGTGGTTTGATGTTTAAAGTCTTTTCTTAATGACAGGATTTCATACTTGCAGAAGTTATAAATGAGATAAATGCTGTTTATAAGATGTTAGACGTCTACATAGTACGGAAGAGGATTAGGGCCACTGGAAAAAAAATTAACTGATTTTTAAATTTTATTTCAGTTTAAAATGGGAAAAAAGTCAGAATTCTGACTTTTTTCTCAGAATTCTGACTTTAATCTCAGAATTCTGACTTTAATCTCAGAATTCTGACTCTAATCTCAGAATTCTGACTTTAATCTCAGAATTCTGACTTTAATCTTCTGAGAAAAAAGTCAGAATTCTGAGTTTAAAGTCAGAATTCTGAGAAAAAAGTCGGAATTCTGAGTTTAAAGTCAGAATTCTGAGAAAAAAGTCATAATTCTAAGATTAAAGTCAGAATACTGAGAAAAAAGTCAGAATTCTGAGAAAAAGTCAGAATTCTGAGTTTAAAGTCAGAATTCTGAGAAAAAAGTCAGAATTCTGAGATTAAAGTCAGAATTCTGAGTTTAAAGTCAGAATTCTGAGAAAAAAGTCAGAATTCTGAGAAAAAAGTCAGAATTCTGAGATTAAAGTTGGAATACTGAGAAAAAAGTCAGAATTCTGAGAAAAAAAGTCATAATTCTAAGATTAAAGTCAGAATTCTGAGTTTAAAGTCAGAATTCTGAGAAAAAAGTCAGAATTCTGAGAAAAAGTCATAATTCTGAGAAAAAAGTCAGAATTCTGAGATTAAAGTTGGAATTCTGAGAAAAAAGTCAGAATTCTGAGTTTAAAGTCAGAATTCTGAGATTAAAGTCGGAATTCTGAGTTTAAAGTCAGAATTCTGAGAAAAAAAGTCATAATTCTAAGATTAAAGTCAGAATTCTGAGAAAAAAGTCAGAATTCTGAGAAAAAGTCATAATTCTGAGATTAAAGTCAGAATTCTGAGAAAAAAGTCAGAATTCTGAGAAAAAGTCATAATTCTGAGAAAAAAGTCAGAATTCTGAGATTAAAGTTGGAATTCTGAGAAAAAAGTCAGAATTCTGAGTTTAAAGTCAGAATTCTGAGATTAAAGTCGGAATTCTGAGTTTAAAGTCAGAATTCTGAGAAAAAAAGTCATAATTCTAAGATTAAAGTCAGAATTCTGAGAAAAAAGTCAGAATTCTGAGAAAAAGTCATAATTCTGAGATTAAAGTCGGAATTCTGAGTTTAAAGTCAGAATTCTGAGAAAAAAATTCATAATTCTAAGATTAAAGTCAGAATTCTGAGAAAAAAGTCAGAATTCTGAGATTAAAGTTGGAATTCTGAGAAAAAAGTCAGAATTCTGAGTTTAAAGTCAGAATTCTGAGATTAAAGTCGGAATTCTGAGTTTAAAGTCAGAATTCTGAGAAAAAAAGTCATAATTCTAAGATTAAAGTCAGAATTCTGAGAAAAAAGTCAGAATTCTGAGAAAAAGTCATAATTCTGAGATTAAAGTCAGAATTCTGAGTTTAAAGTGAGAATTCAGAGAAAGAAAGTCAGAATTCTGAGAAAAAAAGTCATAATTCTAAGATTAAAGTCAGAATTCTGAGAAAAAAGTCAGAATTCTGAGAAAAAGTCATAATTCTGAGATTAAAGTCAGAATTCTGAGTTTAAAGTGAGAATTCAGAGAAAGAAAGTCAGAATTCTGAGAAAAAAAGTCATAATTCTAAGATTAAAGTCAGAATTCTGAGAAAAAAGTCAGAATTCTGAGAAAAAGTCATAATTCTGAGATTAAAGTCAGAATTCTGAGTTTAAAGTGAGAATTCAGAGAAAAAAAGTCAGAATTCTGAGAAAAAAAGTCATAATTCTAAGATTAAAGTCAGAATTCTGAGAAAAAAGTCATAATTCTGAGATTAAAGTCAGAATTCTAAGATTAAAGTCGGAATTCTGAGAAAAAAGTCAGAATTCTGAGATTAAAGTCAGAATTCTAAGATTAAAGTCAGAATTCTAAGATTAAAGTCAGAATTCTGAGAAAAAAGTCAGAATTCTGAGAAAAAGTCATAATTCTGAGATTAAAGTCAGAATTCTGAGTTTAAAGTGAGAATTCAGAGAAAAAAAGTCAGAATTCTGAGAGAAAAAGTCATAATTCTAAGATTAAAGTCAGAATTCTGAGAAAAAAGTCATAATTCTGAGATTAAAGTCAGAATTCTAAGATTAAAGTCGGAATTCTGAGAAAAAAGTCAGAATTCTGAGATTAAAGTCAGAATTCTAAGATTAAAGTCGGAATTCTGAGAAAAAAGTCAGAATTCTGAGATTAAAGTCAGAATTCTAAGATTAAAGTCGGAATTCTGAGAAAAAAGTCAGAATTCTGACTTATTTCTCAGAATTCTGACTTTTTTCCCATACTAAACTGAAATAAAATTTAAAAATCAGTTAACTTTTTTTTTTTTTTTTTACACTGGCCCTAATCCTCTTCTGTAACATAGAGTCGAAATCAAGTCCATAATCTTTTCATAGCAAATCTGAAGCTCAGGCATCAGACGGCTTCACTCCAAGCTGGTTAAAGTAAAAATTGTACTTTTTCTGTAGGAGCATGCATAAAGGTAATTCCCTACCAGGTGTGACCCTGAAGTTTTTCCTTCGGTTGTTTCATTTTCCCTTTTGGGTAGCTGCTAACCTCTTGCTTAGCAGGAACACTTTACATGTCCTGCAACTTTAGACGCGCTCCAAGGCACTTGTCAGACCATTACAATTTGGTCGCTGTCAAAGTCCCTGAAATCCCTGACTTCACTGTTTTATTTTTGCCTCTGAAATGCCAAGAATTGACTGTATGTTAGCTTCCGGATATATGCCGTCGCTTTAACATCTCTCAGTATAACAGGCTAACTACTGTTTTTCCCTTCACTGCTCAGCTGTTTCCACAGGGTGTCTGAGTAGTATAGGTGGTAACTCTCTTCTTTAAACTTTCAGCAGTCCACTTCATTGTGAGGTTTCCAGCTGAAACCCTTCTTTGCATTGGCAGCATCCAGAGATTGTTCCTGAAAACAGTTTTGTCAGTTTGTCACCTTAAAGTCATAAACTTAAATTGTTATTTGGGGAATTCATGGTGATTACATGGTGATTGGACCATCACAAAAGTAGTCCATTATTATCGAGTGGAGGGAAAACAATTAATTGTTCACAAATTCACTAATAAAATCTGAAAATTGAGAGCGATGTGCACTGCCTACAAAAATCTCTACACGGCTTTTAACGGAGAAAATGTGAGTCATCATGGCCTTCTTCATATGCTGCTTCCATTCTGCTCCCTGAGCCTTGAGTTTTTACAAAGTTATTGTGCAGACGGTGAGTTAAGTGTATGACAGAGATTTTTTTATTCTGTATTTCGAGAATAAAGTTGTGATATTATAAGATTAAAGTTGAAAAATAACAAGAATGAAGTCATTATACCACAACCGGTTTCAGAATGAAAGCTTCAAGCTTTGACATCCTGCCCAATTTTATTATGGTGTGCTAAAAGATTTCCTTAATTAACAAAACCGATCCTAATGTATAACTTCACATGATGCTCGATATTCCTCATTTTAGGGAATAGAGGGCTTCATGTAAGAGTTGTCATAAAATACAACTTCATTCTTTTAAAAGCGAGTTTTTCCTTTCCACTGTCGCTACAAGCATGCTTAGTGTGAAGGATTGCCTTCAAGTCAATGAGTCTAGGTGATGATCTGGTTGAATTGTAAAGTGCCTTCAGATGACATGTTGTTTAATTGACGCTATATAAAATAAACTTTATTCTCATAATATAACAACTTTATTCTCGTAATGTTACAACTTTTTTCTTGTAATTTTATAAGATCAGTGCACATGCGCGGCCAGACAGACGAAAAAAGCAGATCCGCGGACGGATGTAAAACTGGGAAAAACAGTGCAATAATCACTTCTTGATGTCTCTCACTAGGTTGCTTGCTGTTTTGTATCTTAGGGTCAGGGATAATTGTATGTTAAATTCTATGTTATTGAATGGTGCGTAAGATGCGCATGCGCACGGATATCTTGTCTCGAGGCAAGACGTAAAAATACGACGAAAAAACGTCAAAAACGTACGAAATACTGTGCATAAACTTTTTGTACGATTTCATACGAACTGATAATGAGAATACACTGAAAGATCAGATCCAGGTCGCATATGGGCCAAAAAATCGGATTTGGGTCACTTCAGGCTGTAGTGTGAACGTAGCCTTTGCCAACGGTTCCTAGGTCTGCACTGTATGTGTAAAAACTGGGGGTTAATAGACGTGGTGATTTGTGTAACACAAATGTTTGTTGCAAATTTATACAAAGGCACGGAGGGATTGCACTTTTTAATTATAAAACATCAAAACATGGAAATATTCCCTTTTTAAGCTCTCATCTTTTAAACTTTCAGATTCATTTTTATTGTGTCATCTACCAAATACTGGAGAAATTTTATTTTTCAATCATTGCATGAAACAAAACTCCTCCTTTCACACTTAAATTTAAAAAACACTTTTATCGATTCAAGTGATGTGACATATTTTTAAGCGACACACACACACAAAAGAACCCCTGTTTATAAAAGGGCTTAATCACCTGGGTCCAGCAGTGTGTAAACTGCAGCCGCCTCTGTTATTTGTATTAGGGTGTGCGATGTAATAACAAATTAATAATGCAAAGCTTTAGGGAAAACTGTAACCCCTAAAAATGAGGGCGTCGATTGTGGTCGTGCCAAAGCAAATCAACACCGACAGAACAGCACCAGGGACTACAACATCTGCAGTCAGGTTAACGTGTCCTGTGATTACAAAACGCAGGGAGCAGGTGTTACCCTGACACCGATTTGATCATGTATGTGCAAATGCTGTGAGCATGCAACGCATGCACCAAAAATTTGTTATAGAGGCCGTGAGAAGAGAAAGAAGAGAACGTCTGTTTCCCTAACCATTTGAAAACATGAATGAGCCGCCTGCAAATCAATAAGGACAAGAGGTCTAGTGTCTAGCAAATCCAGTGCAGACTGACATGTTCCCTGTGTAATCTCCTGCATTGTGCTACGAGGGGAAAGATTATCCCTCTCTGACTGGCTCGTAAAAGGTTGCTTTGCTGTAGTTCATGTCTGTGTGAGGGGAGGGGAGCATATGCCTCAGTGTAAACGATGCTGGCTCCCCCTCCTCCTCTGTCAGAGGCTGGATTATGTCCAACATCATCCAGCCCCCTCCTTCCCTCACACACGCTCGACTCTCCAATAAAAGGGGGTTCTCTCTCCTCCTCTCCTTTCAAAAATCATCGGATTTATGACAGTGGATTTCAGGGAAAAGTTCTTCGCCGGTTCTGATGCTCGCTAAGTACCCCCGGCAGGATTAGACGAGGACTCTTGATGTGTAAACTCCAGTGTGTACTCTGCGGTGCATTGTGGTCAGAGTTATCAGCCGTACAGCAGTACACAAAGCATAATAATAAGGCTCGTTATACACATCAAGTGCTTTAAGTGTAGAGTGAGAAAGAGCATGTGTGTGTTTGTTCAGAATCAATGATAAAAATAAAACTATCACATTAAATTCGAGTCAGGCTTCCTTTTCTACCACTGAGCTCCATGTTCACAGGAGATGGCGAGCTTCACTGTAGCGGCGTTATGGTTGCAGATGCAGAGGGAACCGCCGCTGAATGAGATGACTGTTTGCATTAAACGTCAAACCCAAACCTAGCACTGCAGCACAATCTAGAAAAAAAGGCTGCAAGGATAGACTTGTAAAGTCAGGGTACATGTTGTAAATTGAAATGAGCTACATAGACGATTAACAGCTGAAATTCCTTTGCCTCCTTCTGCCGGACAGCTGGAGTTTATGTCAGATACAACATTTACTCTGTGGGTTTGAGTCCCACTTCTTCGACCTTTGCTGCAATGTTAACAATCTATCAAATAAAGGCCAATGTGGCTAAAAATAGCTTTTAGTTTCGCTATTAAAGTTGATCCTGAATATTAGCTTGCTTTATGATGTTGCTTTATTGATATTTATTTATCAGATGTTGGAAGCCTCACAAAAACTCCTTGAATTTTGTGCAAAACTGCAAATATTTGAAAAGGCCAGAGGTGTCAAAAATGTTAATGTTTATTACTCAAGTAGAATTCCTACTGTTTAAAAACACTTTTGTAGAAGTTAAAGTATCAACTTAAGCTTTTTACTCATGTAAAAGTGGAAAAGTATAATTTTTAAAAGTACATAAAGTATAAAAGGAAAAGTAATGCAGCAAGGACAGAAGCTGTAAACCTTATACTGTTTACTGCACTACCCTATTAAAGGAAAATGTTTCTACAGTATGATTGGGGATGATGATTTCCATAAACTTCAATTCAACTCAGTTAAATTCAGTTTAACTATTTATATAGTGCTGATTCACAACACATGTTATCTCAAGGGACTTTGTAGTTCACCAGATCATCCAGTCAAATTGATTCAAAGTTTTCTATCTAAGGAAAACCAGTTGATTGCATCGACTCACTGACTCTTCAGCAATCCCTCACACTAAGCATGCTTGTAGCGACAGTGGAGAGGAAAAACTCCCTTTTAACAGGAAGAAACCTCCAGCAGAACCAGGCTCAGTGTGAGCGGCCATCTGCTGAGGCCGACTGGGGTTCAGGGAGACAGAAGCAGAGATACAAAAGGCAACGTTAAAAGGCGGCCCCGTCCAGGAAACACACAGCCAGGCAGATGAGCTCCCATGTCAGAGGACGAAGAGAGCACATCCAGCCAGTCACGGTCAGAGAAACAGGACTACACTGAAAAACAGTCTGATCTTGAACATCACCAAACAGAGGTGTTGATTGCAGATGTTCTTAGTTTTATAATTTATGGTAACAGTGTCCAATTTAACTTTGCACCATTTTGAAAAACTAGAAAGAAATTACTTATTTGGATTTAACAAATTGTTATAATTATTTTAAAGCTACAGTGTGTAATAATTACAGGGCTATAAAGTCAGAAATGTAATATATTATACATAACTATGTTATTTATCATCATCTATGAGCTCAGCCTCTTAACCTTAATATTTGCGTTGCCTTAGAATTCGTTATTTATAATTACATAGGAGCGGGTCTCGCAGCCATGGAGGCAGACATCTTTGCGCTACGGCAGCGCAGAGCCAACAAACTAGCGATTGCGAGATCGCCAAAACGTCACAACGATGTAGACAAAATAACGGGTATATTTATTATCTTAAGTCTACATGAAATCTATACCCTACACAGACTAATGAAATACTATCTGTAAAATTATCTATGTAAACAAACCTCATCACTTGAGAAAGTAGGTGATGTGGACGTCGTGGAAGACATTTTGTCCCGTAACGCTCGCCGTACTGTTGGGGGGGAGAAGCGGTGGGGGGGAGATGTTCATGTTGCTGCAGTCTGCAGTCTGACCGCTAGATGTCGCTAAAAGTTACACACTGTAGCTTTAATATCAACACACCATAATGAAAAGAAGCTTAAATAACAAAACTAACGAGTCTATTTTTAAATTAAAAAAAGGAGTAGAAAGGAAAGATAAGTGCAAAAAAATGTAAGGAGTAGAAATAAAAAGTTGTCTAAAAATAATTACTCTAGTAAAGTATAGATTGGCAAAATTTCTACTCAAGTAAAGTAATGAAGTATTTGTACTTTTTTATTTGAAACCTCTTGAAAAGGCAGTAAAATGAACAGCACTGAAGTCCACTCTAAACCAATCAGGGCTGGGCTATAAGGACTTAAAGGCTTATCATGATGCACTTTTGTGAAAATGATAAAAGAATAATAAAAAAAAGGCTATAACTTTAAAAAAAAAAAAGCCATACAGGTAACTATTTGGCTGTGACTGCATGGCATCGACACAATTATTATTGTGGGAAAATATGGACATTTTAAATAGGTTTCCCCAGGGCGCCAGTTGAAGGAGGTTCAAATGATTAAAGTAGATATAGAATCTTTTTTATTAAAGTGAATGAAAAAATTTAATAAAACCCCTAAAAACATTAAAAACTACTTATAATAAGAAATGGAACATTCACCGGAGTATGCAACAAATGTATACGCTGCAAAAATGATGCAAAAATGAGTAAAAATATCCTTAAAATAAGTTTATTTACCCTTAATTTGAGTGGGTAAATGGGACGATCTGCCAACGGAATGAGTGTATTTAGCCTTAAAATAAAAAAATCTGATATTATGCACTTGAAATAAGAGACAGCAGTTGTTTTTTCTTATTTTAAATGTAAATTGTTTAATTCAATTGGCAAAGTATGTCGCTTACCTGCTCAATTCAAGAACAAATGCACTTAATTCAAGGAGGTTTTACTTATTTAGTTTTAAATTTTTTGCAGTGTAATTAATGTAATTGCCCTTTTTTGTTTGTTTGTTTGTTTTTTGAATAAAACTAGTTGCTCTGTAACTTTTGTTTGAGGGGGTCTAACTGTTAAATACATGGATGTGTGTTTCTAAAATTACAAAAATAAAGTATACAAAAAAATATATTATTATGTCCTTTTCTCTTCTGTAATAAAAATAATTTAAGTACAAAAAGAAATACAAACGAAAATATATTAAAAAAACAACTTTAATTAGTGTACAGGGCTGATTTCCGCCGTCATTTTTTTAAAGAGCTTAAGGCAGCAATTGTTTTTATAGGCAGCAAAATGTATTACAAATAGATCCGCGTGTAACACTTTGGCATGCTGTTTCCATCTCAAACCATCATCTGCAACGATTGAATCCAGATTTTTTTGTGTTTTATATCTAATTATACATTTTTTTGTAAATTGGTATTTAATTTGAAATCTTTAAGCGGCTTCTGGAAAAACAAAAGGTCAATAACGGCTTTGATGTTCCGATGTGAAAATATGTTTAGTATTAAATACTGTTAACTTTTAAGCACTAAGTACATCCGCTCTACAAGCCCCACAAACACTGCTTGATTAACCAAAATGTGAACACCACACAAGGGTTGATTACGAAGGCAGCAAATGTTCTACATGCTGGTTATGGTGCTTTCAAGCCATAAAAATCTGAGTTAAGTGGGTCATTTTAGACATTGTTCAGAGGAAATGAGCACATTGGTTTTATAGAATGATTGTAAAGGGGACACGCATGCAAAAAGGAGAGGAAAACAGAAGGACTGCCTGGCTAAAATTATCCCAAATGCGATGAGATTTAGGAAAAGAAAAACCAGCATCCCAGTGAGTCAAAGGACAGCAAAACGTTAAGAGTTGTCTGATCTTATGAGAGATGTTCCATCAATCATTTTGTAGATTAATTAAAGCTAATTATTCCCTGCTATCATGCAATGGGGGTGACCACCTTAGTGGGGTGTAGGGCCTTATACACTGTTTACCAGGAATTGCTGATCGGTTTGATGTTAAATCCCTCATGTTACTTCAGTTCAAAGACAAACTGAGATTGTCTCAGTAAATAAGCACCATCTGGGTGAATAACCGACATCATGAAAGCTATGGCCAGCTCAATCCCGATATCTTAATCCCATGGATAAATTGTGAAGTGGCCTCAAACCTGCTGTTTTGAGGCAAAACCAAGGAATCCAGGAGAGCTTTCAAAAGAAGTCCAGTTTGGCCTGAGTGGGAAGACCAGAAGTTCTCGGAAACGTGCAACATCAAAGTCAAACGTTTAAGAATCTTCTCCGTTTTGTTAGGAATCCAGTTTGTGTAGTCTGTTTTTGAGATTGTTTGTGTGTTTTTCTCCCTCCACCACCAGGGGGTGCCCTGTCCTCGTTGGCCCTCCCTGCACACATGCGGCTCGTTGGATCATTATCTGGAGGAGTATTTGAGCAGTGGGCTGTCACTACCTCAAGGCCAGGGTGTTTGCCAGTTTGGGGAAGCCGTCCTGTGTAACTGGATGCCTGGCCTTCTCCCCCTGGAAAGATTAACTGAGTTCTCACTGAGCAGGGGAAAACATCCACATGAGCCGTTCAAGTCCCTTTTGGAGATCCAAGTGACAGTCCGTTCCATTGCTCCTCCGGGTCCAACGAGTGTCTACCTGTCCGCTCTCCAACGAGTTTCCTCTTCTCTGGATAAACCCACACAGACTGGATTCAAGGATAAACAAGAGCCCCCTCAAACGTGAATCCCGCTCCAGCAGTATTTAAGCGTAAGTGGATTTTCCTACGGACCCTGAACTGATCACTGTGATCTCTTTTATCTTTGATTTTATTTGCACTGTGTAGCACTTTGTTAATGAAAGTGCTACACAGCACTTTCATTAACAAATAAACACTTTTCATCAACTCCTGGATTTGTTAATGAAAAGTGCGGTACAAATTGGATTTATTATTATTATTATTATTATTATCTCCCCTACAGACTTTCCGGTTCACCAGGTCACTGAGTTCCAGATCCAACTCCTGTACTCATTATCTCAATAAACCTGTTTAACTTTTTCCCTCGGTCTCTGAGTGGTTCTCTTAAAACAATCATGACACGTTTATACAATTGATTTTTGAGTTTGTAATGCAAAATAAAAAAATTGCTATTTATGAATTATGAATGAATTCAGTGATAATTAGTAAAAAAAATGTAAAAAATAATTTTCATCATGATCACAGAGTCTGGGAACTGCTATTTTTTCCCAATTATAGTAACACCTCACTCCTGACATCTTCTCGCTTCGACGTCACGGTGCGGTAAGCCTAGCGCCATTCTCCCCGCTTTACAAGCAAAATCAATGGGAACTACTAGACACATCTGCAATCAACAACAATTATTGAAGATTTTGAGAAAAATTTTCCATTGAAATTCACAAGAGCTATAGTTCAACTGATGATGCCCTCGTGTCAGTTTAACTGATCTGGAACAGCATTGGCAAGCTCACCTGCAAATCTACTACACTGAAAAACAGGCCAATCTCCAGCATCTATAAACAAAGGTGTTGATGGAAGCAGCTCAGCTGATATTTCTCTCCAAGATGGAGTCACAGCCAAACAGGAACAGAGTAGGTGAAGCTACTATGGCAAAAGCAGGGGGGGTAGAACATTAGAGATTGAACTAACAGATTCTGCAGAGTTGGAGAATAGAGATAGAATGAAGCAGAATGATGAAAAAGGGGTCGCTATGTCCTCCAGAAGTCTAAGCCTATAGCAGCATTTTAAGCTTCTGGTGCAGCAGTGCTGGTTTGTGTTGGTGACCTGCAGCTGTCAGCTTGCTTTACCTCATTCTAACTTTTTGGCATAGTTTTGACATTGGCATTAAAATGTTTTACAATCTCCAGTAGATGTATAACAACTTTAAACCTACATGTTTTGTTAATTTATAATTAAATATGGAGTTTCTCTATGAAAATATCTACATGTAAGTAAAAAAATCTACCCTAAGAGTTTTTTTTTTGGATGTCTCACTGTTGTTATTTTTAAGACAACTGTATGAATGAACTCTGCAGGTCCAGACAAAGCAGGCAGACAGTCACCTTCACAGCCTGCTGTCCCTCTGAACGTGTTTCTCTGCAAAGATGATACCACTGGGTGGCCTGTGTGTGCAGCTGCACATTCAGAGTCACTGAAGCGGCTTTGACTGGCTGCACACACTCTGTCTGACAGAAGGTCGGATTTTGGGCAGGTGTGAGACGAGAGAGAGTCAGGTTAGACTCTGTTAATAAACCCTCAACCAGTTCCTTGCTCTGCCCTTGGAGATCGCTTACACCAAAGCACCAATCAAAAACTGGTGCAGATATAATTTGTCATCAGGGATTTCCTGCAGGAGAATTATAGAGAAGATACAGGCCGATCGATACTATGGATTTTCACTGCAGTGGCTGATTGTCCAATTGCCGTGAAACATGTACCGAGATAAAAGGGCACGCCTGCCATTTTGTAACAGACTGCCGAGTCAGCACTGGGCTTGTCAGATACTTATAGGCTGCTGTGATAGAAAATTATCATGCTGCAGTGTCCGAGTTCTATTTAACACATTTTCCCTCCACAGGACGTGATTCATCTCACATTTCTCTCCCCCCTCTCTTCCCTTTTTTCTGCTTTTGAGGTAGCATCTCTCTGCGTCATTGTCAAGAGGGGCTGTGGCCACACAGGGGTGACGTTTAAAAGGAGCAGACACACGCATGGTTGTCTGTGCAATGCAACCCCTCTGCAAGGAGACGTCTGCTGGAATTAAGAAAGACGTTGGAGGAATGTGTGAAATCCCTCAAACTCAATTCAGGATTTGCTCCGTGAATCTTTTAGCATGACTTTAGAAATGTCTCTTTCAGCCTAACCTTCAGATTCTGCCTATAATTGACTGATCTCACTGGTCCCAGCCTTCAGTTAGAGTATTTAAAGGAAAAGTCTAGTCATATTCAGAATTCAAACGTCTGAAATTACTTTAAATATGAAATGGTGACAAACTGTTCAATAAATAAGTGTTTAAATGAAGAGTAATTTTCATTGAATGTGCTTTACTGGAGGCATCCATGTTTGTCAAAGAACACTACTGCCACCTACTGGTTTGTGACGTCACGGTGCGGTATCGGCTGTTTGTCACAACGCGCTATTTTCCAAGTCATCTTGAAAACATTCTTCTTCCAAATGTTGGCTACATATTACGTGTTTTTTCTCTGGCCTGAAGTTCGATGGCAAATCCTCCCTCTTCAAGTTGGCGATCCAACGACCAACCCGTCCCTGGAGGATTATAAATCGGAAACGAGAAATAACTCTATTTTTTTCATTTTTTCCCGATGTATTCCAACATCCAGCTGCCATGCACGTGGGCATTGTCAGTTTCACTATAGCTCTGGTGAATTTCAATGGTGAAGTCCTCTGGAAATCTTCAATAATTGTTGTTGATTGCAGATGTGTCTAGTAGTTCCCAGACTTAGTGATCACGACAAAAAATATTATTTTTATGTTTTTACTGATTAACGCTAAATTCTTTAAATCACTGCAAAAGTATTAGTTTTGGCATAAATAGTCACGGCGCGGTATCGGCTGTTGATCAAGTCCCAGTGCTGTATCTGGTGTTTGTCACAACGCGCTATTATCCAAGTCATCTTGAAAACATTCTTCTTCCAAATGTTGGCTACATATTACGGGGTTTTTCTCTGGCCAGAAGTTCGTTGGCAAATCCTCCCTCTTCAAGTTGGCGATCCAACGACCAACCCGTCCGTGGAGGATCAGGAATCAGAAAGGTGGAATAACTCTTTTTTTTCACTTTTACCCGATGTATTCCAGCATCCAGCTGCCATGCACGTGGGCATTGTCAGTTTCACTATAGCTCTGGTGAATTTCAATGGTGAAGTCCTCTGGAAATCTTCAAAAATTGTTGTTGATTGCAGATGTGTCCAGTAGCTCCCATTGATTTTGCTTTTAAATAGAATAGAATTCAACTTTATTGTCACAAGTACAGAGCAAAAGAAATTAATTCTCTGCATTTAACCCATCCCATTGGGGACCAGTGGGCTGCAATTGTGCAGGTGGGGTTAAGGGTCTTGCTCAGGGAGCCAGAGTGGCAGTCTGTGGGATTGGGAATCAAACTCATAACCTCAGGAATCAAAGCCCTGTGCCCTAACCAGTAGGCCGCCACTCCGGGTGAGAAGCAGGGAGAATGGCGCTAGGCTTACCGCACCGTGACGTGACTGCCAGAAGATGGCAGTAGTGAGGTGTTACTATATTTGGGCAAAAATGGCCGCTCACAGACTTTTTTTACTGATTAACGCTAAATTCATTAAACCACCGCGAACGTATTAGTTTGAGGTATAAATAACGAACCAGTGACTATTCCTTGCTGACCAGACTTTTCCTTTAGCGTGCCTTGATGCATCTTTCTGCCTTCAGCTCTGCTTTGCCAACAGAAATACTAACCTTTTACCAACTGAAAGGAGTCTGGTATGAGACTGTTCAAAGATAGCACTTTTTAATTTTGTATTACAAACTCAAACATTAATGGTATAAACGGAGACGATGCTTAAACATTTGTCTTTGATGTTGCACATTTCGGAGAACTTCTGGTGTTCCTGCTCAGGCCAACTCCGACTTATCTTTCAAGGTGCTGTATAGGTGCATATACAGTCCTGCTGGCATATTAATAGTTATTTTTGTGTGTTGTAGTTTGTGTACGTTGTTTTTTTCCCCTCAGTTTAGTGAATAAAGTCCTTCAACCTTTTGCTTTGGCAACAATCTTTAATGTTGTTAATAACAATGGGAATTGGTCACGTCACTTTAACACATCTCAGTCACTTCCCTCTGAAACTGTTTGATCAATTACTGAAAGGTGAAGTTTTAGAAATTTCTAAACTTGTGTCTTTATAAGTGATGGTTGTTTGGTCTTTGATGCTGAGCCCAGAAAAAACGGAGTAGGTGAAATCGATTTCCCTTTGAATATTCTGCTCCCATGACTTAAGGTTTCCATATTGTTTTGTTAAATTTAGTAAACAGCAGATGGGTAAAGACGTTTGTGTGCAACAAGAAGACGACCCAGATAAACCCTAAAACATTCTGCACAACCGAGGGGACGGATTATTTTAGGAAAATTTATTTATGTCATCAAATAAATGTCTTGAACATTAGATCCCATTTATCTCTTAGCACACAAGATAACAAACAAAATAAGTTCATTCAACTTTGGGCCTAATGCCTCATTTTCCATTTTATGATACTTTCAGTTTTAATCAAGTTAAACTTAACATGCTAATACTCAAATATTTCATATTATGTAATATCTACACATTATTTTTGTTAAGTAAAAAAAAATGTGTTGAATAAAAAAAATGCTTAGCTACATCCATCAGCTTATGTTTTTATCAAGGGATGAAATAAAAGTGTTAAAGTAACTAAAAATGCTAAAATAGATCCTAGATTACTTTTTTAGTGTTCATATTTGCAATAACAGTGTAGAAATGATGATGTAGATGCGTGCAGGGGGTAAACAAGGACAATCAGCACCTCCCGACAACGTGTGGAAACAATTAGAAAAATCCAAGATTCAGTGTGAAAAAAACCCACAAAAATATTTAATTCCAAGAGGGAAAACACTGGATCAGAACTGGGATTAGAGGATTATGTTGGTGTTCACTGAAGGTGAAGCTAAAGCTGCCAGGTGTTTAGGTGTTGCTGTTATAGATTATCAGTTAATTATTACTGATGCTTGTGATAGCAATGCTATTATTAGGCTCTACAGTCTAAGTACTTACGAAATCATAAACAGACAGATTCATCGATTTGTTCTTACCTTGATGCTGTGTCCCTCTGTTTGTTTATTAGGAAGAGGAATTTTAATTTCCTTGATTGTCTGATTGGAGGATCACTCTGCATGGAGGATCCACTAGAACTTAGAGTTGCTGTAAATCAGTTTACTTAATATTAGGGATGCACGATATAATCGGCCCCCTATCGGTATCGGCCTTAAAACTGAATATCGGACATCGGCCACCCCACCGATATTTAACCCGATATTTGATCAGCCTCTGAGTTTCTAAAGTCTAAAAAAAAATAAAAATACTACTTCTTCTTCTTCCTCAAAAAATTCTTTTTTACAGACTTAAAAACTTCTAAAGACGGGGGGAAAAATATTGATACATTAAAATATCACAATATCTTCATATGCTGATATATTGCCATTTAAAAACACCATATCAATCTCTTTTACTAATGAAATATTGCTATATGTCATCGTTATGCTACGAAACCCCCCGAAAATTCACGAAATTTTGCCATATTTTTATATGTTGATATATTTTTCTAACAAAATCTCACAATATTTTGCAAAATATCACAAGAATTTGTAACAGAACGATGAAATTTCACGAGATTTTGAAAGTAAAATAGATCAATACAGCGTTTTTAAAAATCTATTTGATATCAGCATATGAAAATATATTTGAGTATATTATTTTTCAAAGTGTCAGAAATGGATAAGAAAACTGCTATTTTCAATGACTACTTATTTTTGTCCAGCTTTAACATCGGTATCGATATCGGTTATCGGCTACATGAGTTTTAAAATATCGGCATATCGGATATCGGCCAAAATCCCAATATTATGCATCCCTACTTAATATCAGTCGGATTTAAACCGCATGTCGCTTTCCGGGAAGGCATTGCAAGATGGTCGGGCTCTGGTAGCTTCCTCAGTTGTTTCTAATAGTTCCGCAGAGCTGCCAGCAGAGGGCACCACTTCTGTTTATATCTGCTCATGCATCTGCTGCTTAAATTCTATTTAGGCTAAAAAAAAGGACTAACTTAACCCTATCAGGACGGATGTTTGGTGCATATAACCCTTTATTGTCAGGAATAAAATGTTTTTCTGTCTGAAAATCATCATGTAGAAAATAACATTCTTCAGTTTCTTTAAAAGTATTTATAGTAAATTTTGTATTTTATGTAGACTTTTTTTTAAAAGACCAACACAAACTAGTTTTTTTTTTTGTAAAGTTGAAGGAAAGTAATTGCTTTTTACTTTTTTTTTTCCCAGGAAAAAGAAAAGTAGTTTTTTAATATAACATTAGTCAACAATCTTTAGTTGCATTTTCAAATGTCAGTCTTGTGAGGTCTGTTCTTCTATCTAAATCTTTGTATTGTCACTTTAACCTGAAGTTAATGTTAGCCGTTGTGCTGGAGGTCTTTAGATAATAGAACATAGGTTCACCTTCCAGCAGATCAGTGATCATTTCTCCATCAGGGATCCCTGACAGGTTTCTTCTAGGATTCCCCTGTATCTGGTTTCATCCATCTTCCCTGCCCCTGTTAAAGACAAACATCACTGCAGCATGTGATGTGTTTCTGTACCTCCTCCAGAGTTACTATGGGCCCCACAGACTGCATTTTTAGAGGACGGAATAAACATGTGAGATGGAAATGTTGGTTTTACAGCCTGTATTTGCTTTAGACTTTACCACACCGTTATTTGAGCTGAAATTGACAAACAGGCAGACTTTAGGACACTTTTGAAGCAATTGGTTGCACTTGAGATTTACTAATCAAATTCTTTAAGTTAAATTCAATTCAGTTTATTTATATAGCACCAATTCACAACACGTCACCTCAAAGCACTGTACAGTTCACCAGATCATACAGTCAAATTGTTTCAAAGTTTTCTATCTAAGCAGGTTGATAGCGACAGTGGAGAGGAAAAACTCCCTTTTAACAGGAAGAAACCTCCAGCAGAACCAGGCTCAGTGTGAGCGGCCATCTGCTGAGGCCGACTGGTGTTCAAGGAGACAGAAGCAGAGATACAAAAGGCAACTGTAAAAGGTGACCCCGTAGATCTTTTATACCTCTGCTGATCTTGTTCTGCTCTCTACAGCAGCCAATAAGCATCTAAAAGAGCGTTTCCATGAGGAAACAAATTGTGGAAATGTATTCACTAAATGGAAACTACAATCTCGAAAAGCCTCTTGTTTTTTTGGCTGACAACAAATGTTTTCATACGCAATTTTTATTTTATTCCTTGGTGAAAAATAAAACAAACATCCACTGGTCCTGCCACTTGCATCTCTGTTTTTCAGGTCCCAGGCTGGAATGTTTGGGAACCCCTGATTTACATCAAAGGTATGGGAAGATTATTTTTTATTTTATTATTTTCATTTTTATTTCCCAAGTTTGATCCTTTTTACATATGTTTTCCAGTTTATTTTTCTAAACGCCTTTTTAGATTTTTAAATTGTAATCTTTACGGATTTTACATTCTACACCTTCTTCAGTTTCCAGGCTAAATCACTTAGTGGCACCTTTTAATAGGTGCACAGTTTTTATTTTGTTAAAGCACTTTACAGTACAGTATTTTATTGTTTATCTTTTATCTCTTCACTGTTATGTTATTCTTATACATTTCTCTAATGTCCATATTTGTGTGACCATTTTTTCTATAATCTTCTTGCTGCTGTAAACACCAGAATTTCCCCATTGTGGGACAATAAAGGGATTTTCTATTCTATTCTCATAATTTAACGGTATATTTAATATTTTAATCATGTATTAGATAAATAGATTATAGTTATATCTAGTTATTTCATTGTAAATCAATTTATTTCAGTAACATTTATGTATTTCATTATATATTTTGGTCTTCTGACCCTCCACTTGTTTTCTCTCGACCCTCTGGTGGGACCAGACCCCCTTTTGGGAATCAATGGGTTAAACATTTGAAGTTTTGATTTAACATTTTAGTTTGTATTTTGCCAAGAGAAGATTCGTTTCACTTTGCAACCTTCCTCACTTCCTTTCTGACTGATGAATTTCCTGTCAATGTGCAGCATAGGTCTGACTGAAGCAGACCAGCGCACTGTCTCCGTCCAACAATCTGAGATGCGGTTGCAGGGATTCACCAGCATTAAGTGTTAAATTGCTTAAGGCATCGTACCTAAAAATCATCGTCTGGTTTCCCAGATTTGTTTCAGACTAAACAACATCTAAGGGACGTTTTAGGAAATCTTAAATGAAGACCTTTCGAATTTCTAGATTCTGTTAAGCATCCAGTTTCCTCTATTTAACTGTGTAAACAAGGCTATTGATAAATAATGTTCCTTGTTTCTTTCTCCATTCTGCTTAAACATAACTGTAGCAGGGATTTCATAAATTTCTCCTTCAGACGAACTATTCCAAGGTCGGATTTCTTATCCTGGCTTTATTATGAACACTAAACAATCCCCAACAATCACAGCTGCACACTGTGATCCACGCTAATTCCTCCACCAAGGCCTGTGATCAGTGATGCTAGCACTTTTTAATACCACAATTAAACACAAACAACCAACCAACATATCTGGAGACCTTTAGAAAAGACATTTGGTAAGAGAGGGTTTAGTTTTGAATAACTTGCAGAGACACGTCTGCCCTTTTTTCTGTTCGTAAAAGTCTAAATACTGAGGCCAGAAACCTATAGGGCTTCATGCCAGGGAGGGAAAATAAAAGATTGCACCTCGGTGACAGAAAAAATGTCCCGCAGCTCAGCCATCTTTTACTGTTTACGGATGTGCGGTTGCTTTAATGACCCACTTTCCAAGCCACTCTACCACTTCAGAGCATCATATTTTCATAGATTAACAGTTGGCGGTATTCCTCATTGGAACGCTGGGAAGCATCAGGCCAGAGCAGCTTTTTCTTGCAGCAAACCCATTTTTATTGATGTGGTATTCGATTTAAGCTGCTCAGTTTGAACCAAACAAAGATTTAATCATTGACAAATCTTGTGCTGTTTATATTAGAAATGAAAGTTCATGACAATAAACACACAGGGGAAATATTTTGGTTTCTTCTTGCTTCTTTTAGAGTTTCTAATATATTATCAGCAAGAACAGCTTATCAGGAACTTTTTAATGATGAACAAAATTCCTTGCATAGCTGATTCTTTTGCACACAGGAGCTGTAGAGCAACATCAACTGTATTGCAGAACTTATTCAGTTTCTTTTCTGCTTATTTATATAGCACCAATTTACAGCATTGTGTGAAGTAACTTTATAGAGACCATTCAAACAGATCATCCACTCTGGTTAAAGGTTTCTATCTAAGGAAAACCAGCTGACTGCATCCAGTCATTGACTTTGCATTTACCTATAATGTGTCTTTGACTCTGCAGCAATCCCTCACACCGACCATGCATGCAGAGACAGTAGAGAGGAAAAACTCCCTTTTGATAGGAAGGAAACCTCCAGCAGAACCAGGCTCAGTGTGAGCGGCCATCTGCTGAGTCTGACTGGGATTGAAGGAGATAAAGTAGACATACTAAAGGAACATAGAAGCTGGGATTTATAAATACTTCTATGTAAGAAGGTAAAGGTAAACTAGCTCCAAAAATGCCTCTGACTTGGAAAGAAACAGTAAAGCAGATGGGCTCACAGTAGAGCTGAGCCAATAGCTATGTGTAAGAGAAAAGCAGGACTTAACAGGCCAAACTCTCTCTTATATATTTTCATAGGTGTTGATGGCAGCAGCCAGCTGGTATTTCTCTCTGGAATTATGTCACAATCAAACAGGAACACACCGGATGAAGCTACTATGATGCCAAAAAGCATGAAGTCAGAGGTTGAACTAAAATACTGCAGAGTATAGGGATAGAATGAAGCAGAATGATGAAAAAGGGGTCCCTATGTCCTCCAGCAGTCTAAGCCTATAGCAGCGTAACTATAGAGATAGCTCAGGATAACCTGAGCTAGAGTCCTGCAACTGGTCGGGTACCCGCAGGTCCCCGACGGGTCACCCGCTAAAATGCTCTTTTGCGGGTGAAAAATACATAAATAAAAATAAACGGGTCGGGGGTCGGGCGGATATTTTTTTAGTGCGGGCGGGTAGTTGGTGATTTTTTTTTTTATGCATGTGTGTTGTTATGGACATCAGAAATGTTCTATTAATCAGGCACTGGGGTCACCCTTGTAGCTTAAAGCCCTGCCAGCAGTGTGGGCTTCCCTTCAAAAAGGCCACAGTCAGTGCATACACGTCTGCTGCAGTGTTAATGGCGCTGTTCTGCAGCGAAGCGTACTATAGCCTATTACTTGATGTGTTAACTGGTCGGGTTGCGGGTTAAATATCAACGGGTCGGGTTCGGATTTGAATTGAAGATGTCCGCGGGTGACGGGTCGGGTTCGGTAGACATCCTAACGGGTTCGGGCGGGTGCGGGTTGGTAAAACTCGACCCGTGCAGGACTCTAATCTGAGCCACTCTAACTATAAGCTTTATCAAAAACGAAAGTTTTAAGCCTAGCCTTAAAAGTAGACAGGGTGTCTCACAAAAAAGTTCTCCCTAAACTGAAGAACACATTGGACAACAGTGAGCATCCTCTCCAGATGATTGTTAAACAACAGCGGAGGGTCTTTAGCCAGAGGCTTCTCCAGATCCGCTGCAATACAGACCCCTGCAGCAGATCCTTCCTGCCTACAGCATCAACACCAACAACCGATATTAGTCACTGAAACACTTTATTTCCCTTGGGATTGTGGGACAATAAAGGGATTTTGTATCTGTTTCTATCTTAATCACATATTTTTTATTTGAATTTGAAAATGAATAGCTAAGAATATCATTGCTATCGCTAGTATCAGCGTCAAAGGCATAGTACAGGATTTTTGCTAATTCTTTCAAAGACCCGCCTTCTCCACTTTCAAAATAAAATTCACAACCCTGTACCTGCTCCCGAGAGGGAACGCCTATCAAATGCTTGTGAGAGCGTGCATGAGCCCATTTCTCCTCGTGCACGCTTCGTTTAAAAGTTGCTGTTTGCATCGCTCATGCAAGAAGATTTGCAATTTTTCCACCATGTCAGACTCACCACCAGCAAGAGAAAATGTGGATGAGCACATAGGACAGCCTTACATAAACATATCCACAGAATGATTGACAATTAAAAGGACCGTTTATTTTGATGATCCACCCAGAAAAAGAACATCCTCCGCTATACAGTACCTTCAATATGGATGTTTACTTATTATAAACCATCACTTAGCAGCTACATTTGAACTCCTCAGCCACTTTAGTTCCCGCTTCAGTGAACACAAACATTCATAAAGTGATACAGACCCTCTTACCATCCTCTTTGTTTTGAAATAAAATATTTCTTAGCATTTTTTTTGACTGGATCTTGGACTTTTCTTCATTATTTTAACAACTGCACCATGTTTTTTCTCCCACACTTTTTACATTTGATCGCTGCATTGATATGTTCAGAAAGCTGTACAAAATGGCAATTTCTTTTTGTATACACTCTGCATATACAAAATTACAATAAAAGTTGTCTGTTCATTTTACTGCCTTTTCAAGAGGTTTCAATAGACTCGTTAGTTTTGTTTCATTTAAGCTCGTTTCCATTATGGTTTGTTGATTTAAAAAAAAAAATTATTTGTTAAATCAAAATAAGTAATTTCTTTCTAGTTTTTCAAAATGGTGCAAAGTTAAATTGGACACTGTTACCATTAATTATAAAACTAAGAACATCTGCCATCAACACCTCTGTTTGGAAAAAAAAAACATCAAATAAATAAATGTAATCTAACAAAAACTTCCAACTGTTTTTAATATTCTTTTTTTGTTTCTGCATTTTTTTTTATTTTATTTTTTTTCCTACTTGCTTTGATTCTGTTTTATCTTCCTGTATTTTAATCATGTAAAGCACTTTGCATTGTCTTTGTACTGAATTGTGCAAATACATTTGCCTTGCCTTGGAGATGTTCAAGATCAGTCTGTTTTCCAGTGTAGTCCTGTTTCTCTGACCGTGACTGGCTGGATGTGCTCTCTTCGTCCTCTGACATGGGAGCTGGCTCGGAGCTCGTCTGCCTGGCTGTGTGTTTCCTGGACGGGCCGCCTTTTACAGCTGCTTTCTGTATCTCTGCTTCTGTCTCCTTGAACCCCAGTTGGCCTCAGCAGATGGCCGCTCACACTGAGCCTGGTTCTGCTGGAGGTTTCTTCCTGTTAAAAGGGAGTTTTTCCTCTCCACTGTCGCTACAAGCATGCTTAGTGTAAGGGATTGCTGAAGAGTCAATGAGTCGATGCAATCAACTGGTTTTCCTTAGATAGAAAACTTTGAATAAATTTGACTGTAGGATCTGGTTGAATTGTAAAATCCCTTGAGATGACATGTGTTGTGAATTGGCGCTATATAAATAAAATGAAATGAATTGAATTGAACTGCACGGGGTGGTGCTAACTAGCTTAGCTTCATCCTGTCCTTGTTTATCTTTTAAGTACATGTGCGCTATTGTACCTGCTTTGTTTACCAACAAACTGATCAAAAACAAAGAGTAAAATACAAAATGATCTAAGAATTCACCAGCAGGACATGGTAATCTTTCAGTAAAGCTCTCTATGCAACCAAAGTGAGCTATATTTGCACATACAGGAGAGCCCTACACTGATCAGCTTTAGAGCTCAACTCAAACTACAGATGAAAACAAACCAGTCATGTAACCACTAAACTCTTAGCATTTCCTTGTGATGCTTGTATTGTATGTTAAATGTTCTTTCTTATGTATTTGCCTGCCTAGGGACTACGGATGAAAACTAGCTTTGTAGCTATAATCCGGCATATTTACATTTGTTTTTATACTGATGTTCATTAATGTGCATTGTCCCTATTCAAATAAATAAATAAACATTTAAAAAAAACTTCATATAATATGACTATTCACCTTTTAAGCCGAATACCTAGGAATATTTTACAGCTGTTTTTAGAGGAAAACCTCACTCCAAATAAAACCGCTAAAGCTTGCACTCCAGCTCAAACCCCTGGTTATGGCACCATGTGGACCCTAGACCTCTAAGACGATATTAAATAAGCAGGCAAAGCAAATGAGAGGTTAGTTCCAAGGGTCAAACAGGAAAAAAGGTTTCTACCATGTTTACTGCTCCATTATCTGCTGCCAGTCTGCGATGATGGGTATGGATATCAGTGTTTTGGGAAATATGCACCGCAAACACAATTCATACCATAAGGTAATGAGGACTTGCATGAGCTGTAATTGTTATTATTGCCAGACACAAATTGAAAAGCATAACCTGTCTGACACCAGCTATCAGTTGTCATTATGTAGAAAAACATGCCCTCATTGCAGATTGCTGTCTGTTGACACCCAAAGTAATTTAGGAGATATTCGACGCTGTTGAAGGTTCTCAAAGGGGAGGACGAACACTTGATCAGAGCATTTTTATGTCTTGTGAGATGATTTGATTTCACATAATGTCTATTTTACAGCCAGATATGCCATTAATTTGCATGATAGGAAGCAAAAATGTGACATTTTTATTCAGACGTCCCCACAATATTTTGGAGGAACAATTGTGTGGTGGTTTTTCTTCTGTCAGGCGTTCAGAGCAGTGCGTCTCATTATATCATATCTAACAGAGCAGTGAATAGCTGCCTCTCTCCGCACATCGCTGTGTCAGGTCAATGTGCCATGTTTAAGTGGTGACGGAAGGAAGGAGTGGGGGTTTATTGTTGACAGCAAGATGATGATTTACCATCCGGCTATGCATTGTTGTTTTCCGATGGAGGGAACAAATACTGAAGGGAAAACAAAATAATTGCACTGATGTTTAAAACTAAGTGTATCTTCTGTCAGGTCCACCCTTGTAGGTATTTGGAGACCTTTTAAAAGTTCTTTGTGACCCTTGGTGATCATAAACCTGTTAATAAATACATTGTTTTAATGTAGTTGAAAGGAATTGTGTTAGAAGAAATGTGTCTTTCTGGTTCTCACTGTCATGATCTGGCCTGTTTTCCCTCCCTGCCTCAATTATCATTTATTCCTCTCACATGTTTCCTCTTGGTTATATTCAGTTCAGCCTGAGCATTCAGTGCCAGATCATTAACTGTTTTTCTGTTAGTCTATCTGTTCAGTTTATTTCTTGGTTCATGTCCTGGATCCTGGCGGCCAGCAGAAAGAGGGTTTTTTGTGTTTGTCTCGTCTCCTGATCGTCCACTGTTCCTCCCCTGCTGAGTCCTCTGGGTTTTTGGCTCAATATGCGGGGAGGTTCAGTTTTTATCCAAGTAAGCCTGGCTCCAGGGAGGAGACCAGTTTAAAGGTCCTGCATCACGTTCTGGTTCAACGTCCTGTCTTGGCTACCCTCTTCCACTGGGTCTGCTCATCTGTACCTCATCCTGTCTGCTCCTGTGCGTGACCACCTGGTCATGCTTTCGGACTCTGTCAGACTCTGAACCCGCCTGGGAGCCTGTGGATGCCTGGAAGTCTGGATCCTGCCACCTGTTTCTGTTCCTGTCTGTTCTGGATCCCTGACCAGGATTGGCTTCCAGCATGACCTCTGGGACTGCAGCACTTGGGGACATTCTTGGTCTGGACTGTTAAACCTGGTAAGTGACCAACTCATATAATCTTCTGTCAGATGATCGTGGTCACTTACCTGTGTTTTCTCCCCAGAGTGTCTGAGATTGGGCGGTGCCCCGTCCCCCGCCTGTAGTAACAGCGAGTCACAGCTCTACTTTAGTTTTTGTTTTATTTAATAAACCTTTTGAACTTTCCTACTGACTGTCTCTCCTTGAATACTGGGTCCATCTGTCCGCGTTTCATGACACTCACGTTTCTAAGATGAAAGTTAAAATCACTCTCATTTGTTTGGGGACAAATGCAGAAATTGAATCAGATCGTTAATCAAACAAGAGGTTTTGAAAGTAACTATTTTATTTTTAAGTGTCATGTGATTAAAAGTTTTAATCGCGATTAATCTCATGATTTCCCTGATTATACGCACATTTTTATACGCAAAAAAAAACAATAACGAATTCAAAAGTAGCGTATAGCACAATTTTATTTTAAATGTTCTGCCATATTAAAGGAAGTGCCATGCAGACACTTATCAGCATTTTGTTTATACAGTAGCAGTTAAATAAAAAGTGCCCAACAAAATCCTGAGTCACAATCATAACATTAAAACAGGCAATTTCTGAGGTAACAGCAGAAAAATTTATTTTTTTTTTTATCAGGGAGCAGCATAACCAATGTCCCTGTTAAGATTGAGGTGAAGCACAAAAAAAAGTTCACTGCTGGGATTTTCTGTGCAGGGAAATAGTCTGTAAATATACTAATCAGCCTGCAGTCTGTAGCGATCCACTTCGCTATGGCATTTGTTAGCTTCTCTTGCCTTTGTTTATCTATACTTCTCCCACACGCTGCATCTAACATAGTCTGCTGAAACCTCGCGCCACCGTCTTTTTCGTTAAATGATTTCCTGGTATCAACTGTGTGTTTTTTGCATTTAGGTGATATTTTAGACTCGAAGAAGTCCGGTGATAAGACAGTTAAACTTTGCAGTGTTTACAAATAACTTTGCTTCTGTCGACTGCGCTGTCTGAAAGAACTTTAAAATGAAAATGGCCATGTAAAAGTGCCGTACCCTTCTCCATGTTTGTTTGGTTTGTTTATCCGTCAATTTCTTTTCGTTTTCGGTACTTTTAGTTTTACCAAATAAAAGCCTGGGAGCAACAGACTTTTACAGTAATAAAAGAAATAATAAAAACTGTGTTAATACGAGATAAAACAATTTGTGGCGTTGATTGATGAGTTAACGTGATAATAATGAGTTAGCTTGCACAGCCTTAGTTTAAACACATTGTATCTCAATTCTCCAATTCTGCAGGATTTGTTAATTCAGTCTCTAACGTTATGCTTTCTCTGATTTTTCTCATTATAGTTGCTTCATCTGGCCTGTTCCTGTTTGGCTGTGACATACTCCTAGAGAGAAATTATAGATGACGGAGTTGGGCCTGTTTTTCAAGATTTAATCCTGTCTTTCCCCTAGCCTTGTGAGACCATCCTGATCTCGCGAGCCTTCAAGGTTTCACTCGCTGATCAGTCTGGAGACTCTCCGTTAAAGAAAATTTGGAGCCGTTCACCAAACAGACGTCCAATCAGCGTTGGCTTTGTGGCGGGTTGAGGTGTGACGCAACGAGAAGCGCGACAGTTCAGTCTAAAGAACATGGCGGCTTCAGCCGATGAAACTAGCGTTAGCGTGGCTATCGAGCAAGTTTTATCGGAATTACAGAGTATTTCTTCACTGAAAGAAGAGCATAACACTGCTCTGGAGGCTTTTCTCAGAGGAAAAGATGTTTTTGCTCTTCTCCCGGCTGGTTTAGGGAAGAGTTTGATCTTATGGTTGTGTTTTCGTCGTCGCTCTGTTAGTACGTCATATGCTTCGTTGATCTGATTGGTTTATTTGGCCCGTCTATCACCAACATAGGCCAATCAGCTAACCAGTATTTTCGCCCCTTCCCAAAATTACCTGAACGGAAGGTTTCCAGATGGATATGCGGAGCAAATCCATCTGGCGGAGTCAGGTTAGTCTCTCCCCAAGACATAGCTACTGGCTGAGCTTTTATTGTGACTAACTGTGGTCTTTGTCATCCTCAGAGAGCAACTGCTTAACTGTTTCTTTCATAGACACAGCCACCTGTGGAGCTAGAAAACTGTTATCTTTTCTAACATAGAAAGTATTTATGTATAAGTTTGTCCACCCAGTTGGCCTCTGCAGATTGCCGCTCACACTGAGCCTGGTTCTGCCAGAGGTTTCTTCCTGGTAAAAGGGATTTTTTTTCCTCTCCACTGTCGCTCCATGCATTCTTAGTGTGAAGGATTGCTGCAGAGACAACGAAACAACACAACAAATATCTACCGTCTCTACATGCTCATCCAGGAAGAGCGAAACCTTCGAAGTCAAAGACCGGATGCAATCAGGTGGTTTTCTTTCGACAGATAACGGAACCAACCCAACTGGATGATCTAGTTGATTTGTGTCGTTGACGTGTTGTGAATTGGAACTGTAGAAAAAATTAACTGTATTGAGCTCTGATTTCCTTCTACAAAGCAGGTGTTCGCTGGAAAAAAATCACAATCTAGATAAGTGATTTTTTCTTAAAATAAGTATATTTGATCTTGGATTGAGGAGGTAAAAGAGACATTTTGCCAATGGAACAAGACAATTTTCATGCATGTTATCTAATTATCTTAGTTTAAGAGTAAAAACACTAATTCCATTGGCAAACTATCTCATTTACCTACTCAAATTAAGGGTAAATACATTTAATTTAAGAAAATTTGACTTATTTCTAGATAGTTTTTCCAGTGTTCTTTAAAATAAGACATTTTCATGTTTACCTCAACAGTGCACTTCGTGTTGTTCTACCACCTAAAACTTCAATAAGTTGAGTTTGTCATGTTACAAAATCAGAAAACATACATATTCATTAGAGGCTCTGGATATTGGTCCTTCAGTATGAATGCAGTGATTGCTCTGGTAGATTTAAACCCATATTATTGTATTTAAATCACAGACCAGCGGCCCTCTTTCCTGCTAACTCAGGCTGGCAAACCGGGCAAGTCAGTGCCTGAAGTGCTGAAGCGAGAACACAGAGCCTCTTTCCCATGAACTAGAGCCAAGTGCCAGCACTTAAGGTGAAGGGCCGAGGCGCTGGAGAAGTAATTTAATCTGAGCCTCTGTCCAATTCCCCGGGCGGCCAAGTTTAAGAAAGGTCACACGGAGAAACAGGCACTGCTGACCCCTTCCCAATTACGGGCGCTACGGCAGAACATATCACAGCGCCGTCCAAAGTGACAGTCATTTAGCAGCAACTCATCTGAGGGGAGGAAGTGGGAGATGGATGATAAGGAAATAAAAAATGATTTGCCAGGACCTGTTAGACACTTCTCTACACAGGCCTGCTGCCCCTGCCTCTAGCTCCTCCTCGTCCTGTTCACACACACTCATCTCCTCCCTCTGTGTCTCCTCCACACCCCGGCTGCCCATCTCCCTCTTGCTCCACAGACACGTGACGACTCTGCATGATTATTGGCGCAATCACTCATGTAACAGCCTGCCCAGCTTTCCGTGGGGGCTCCAGTATTTGTCACTGTCACTTCCCCAAGTGCTCCGCCATTGTCTTGGAAATTGTATGTGTAAGGCAAGAGATGCCTGTGACCCACTTCGACAAGGGAGCCAGCGATGTGAGGGCGCTCATCACACAAAAAAACAGCAGTTTGATGTGTCCTATTATGTGTCCCAGCAAGAGCCATAAATAATTGTGACAAGTTTTTTGTTGCGCGTGAAAGTCCTTGACTCTGCCTCCTGTTCCAGCACCTCCTCTCTAGTATGGAGGCGCTGCCAAGCACCCCCAACCCCCCTCCCCGCCGATGATAGATGGCACGGTGCGGCAAATGACAACGGGATAGATTTTTAGTTTGTGCTTTGGAAGGGATCAGTAATGGTGCTTTGCTGTACGAAGCAATAAAAGAGAAGGACAAGAGATAGAGAGGGGGAGAATGAGGGGGGGAAAAGACGAAGAAATGGGTGGGGGGGCATCAATACCGGGGGAGAGATGGATGATAGTCGGTGACGCATGATTTTTGAGCCAGGATGTTTTGTCAAAATGGAATAATAGTGAACTGTTTGGAAACCCGATCTAAAAAAGTAGATTTTCTTTCTAACGTTTTTTATATTATACGACTGAGGTGGATTTAATATCAATAAATTAAACAGGGCTGCCCCAAGCATCCATGGGGCCCTAAGCAACTACTGTAGCATCTATTGCTGCAATCAACAGTCTGATTAGATTACAGACCTGCAATTGCTTCCATGGCAGAGTTTGTTACATCATCCTATACATCTGCACGTATTCTCTCCTGTTACTAAAAGTAATAATATAAACTAGTATTCATCGTATTTACAATTAAAGTGTCATTTGGTGTATTCTTTTTTGGGGGGGGTTCAAAAAACTGCAACAGCAATGTGCAGTACTAATATGCAATACAAGAACAATAATAAACAAAACAACAGTAAAAAATACAAAAAACAAATAAAAAAATAATAATAAAATAAAAATAAGCAGACACAAATTGTAGATAAAAAGCGACCTGAAAGCAAGTGAAAAATTGGTTAAAATTGCTTCAATAGTTCTTTAATCTATGCATTGCAAAAAAAAAAAAAAAAAAAAAAAAAAATTCAAATAAGTCATATTTTCTTAAAATAAGTGCATTTTTTTCTTGAACTAAGGATTTTGCCAATGGAAAAAGACAATTTACACTTAAAATAAGAAAAAAACAACTGCATTGTCTTATTTCAAGTGCATAATATCTTGATAACTTCTTTTAAGAGTAAAAATACTCATTCGATTGGCAAATAATCTTATTTACCTGCATAAATTAAGGGTAAATACCATTAATTTAAGAAAATTTTACTCATTTTGAGCTTATTTCTACAGTGTGTAAAGCTATATTAGAGAAAAAAAATTACTATCTATACCCTCACATTTGACCGTAACATGTTACTCTGCATTATTGCATCAACTCCTTAAAAATTTTGCTCCCTGTCTTTTTTTTTTTTTTTTTGATGGAATGTCCACATCCAACTGGTTTGATATCAAGCGAGAAAATTTGTATTGTAACATATTAGCCTGCATCTAAAATCTCTGATAAAAGTATTCCACTATTATTGTTGGTAGGAAATGTGTTTTCTTTATATTCAATATTATAAAGCATGTAGAAAATATTTTGTTCATGCACAATAAATATTTTCTATGGTATCTATCTATAATCAAATATGTGTTTTTTTCTCGAAAATAATATAGACCCTTTTTCAGTCTACGTCACAGTAACATAAGAGCTGGAGGAAAGACAAACCAACAAATGGAGGCATGCAATACAAACCAGTACAGGATTGGCTACACGAAGAGCTTAAATTAGCAGTTTGTTTGGTTACTGGTTGCCAGAGGTACAGAGTACAGATAATTACAACTTTTATCCCCAACCTGCTGCCACTGCCAGACAAAATTACCTACAGTATCTTTCTTAAAAACCAGAGCCCTGGTTAACGGCAATAAAAAGAGGGGAGTTGACAGAAACAATCATCAAAGATCATATTGTTGCAATGCACACTTCCTGCCAGTAGTGATATGCACAAGAGCGAGCATAAGTGCCCTCTAAGGAGCCACAACACGTGCTTAAATGCCCTCCCAGGAGCAAAAGCTTGCTAAAATGCCCTCTTGGGAGCCAAAAAGTGTTCTAAAGTGCCCTCTTGGGAGCCAAAATGCATGCAAAAGTGCCCACTTGTGACCCAAAATTTGTGCTAAAGTGCCCTCTTGGGAGCCAAAATGCATGCAAAAGTGCCCACTTGTGACCCAAAATTTGTGCTAAAGTGCCCTCTTGGGAGCCAAAACGTGTGCTAAAGTGCCCCCTTGGGAGCCAAAACGTGTGCTAAAGTGCCCTCTTGGTAACCAAAATGTGTTCTAAAGTGCCCTCTTAGGAACCAAAATGCATGCAAATGTGCCCTCTTGTGACCCAAAATGTCTGCTAAAGTGCCCTCTTGGGAGCCAAACTACAAGCTAAATTGCCCTCTTTGGAGCAAAAAGTTGTTCCAAAGTGGCACTGAAACGTAGACGATTCACTGGTTACTATGTTCCAACCCTCACCTTTGGTCATGAAATGTGGATCATATACTCGAAAGAACAAATGGGCCTGGCTGATGAGCTCAAGTATTTCACTTAATGTACAAAAAAAACATACAGAGTAAAATAATTTTGATGTATTTTTAGGGACATTTGTTGTTCTGAAAAGATTTTCCTTAAAAAAATTTGCTCTTTTCAAGAACCTTTTCTCTTCACTTACAGCTGAATGTTTTCAGGTTTACTAGGTTAACTTTATGGAAAAAACTATACATATAGAGAACTATGTTCTGCTACTCTTGCAAGCAAAGAAAATACTTTGTAAATAAAAAAATTGAAAAACAAACAGAAAAATTAAGTCCAGAAATGAAACTTTGACATCTTAATAAATAATAATAATTTGGTTTATTTTTCAAGTTTCTCTGTTTTGGATTAAGTTCTACAAAACAACTTCTTTTCAAATTGCGTTATACAGATAATTCTCACTTCTGGGAGTGGGCTTTCACTGCAAAAAATTAAATCTAAATAAGTAATTTTTTCCTAAAATAAGTGCATTTTTTTCTTGAATTAAGGAATTAAGTGAGACACTTTGCCAATGGAACAAGACAATTTACACTTAAAATAAGAAAAAAACAATTGCATTCTTTTATTTCAAGTGCATATCTAGATACCTTATTTTAAGAGTAAAAATACTCTTTCCATTGGCAAATTATCTTATTTACCTGCGAAAATTAAGGGTAAATGCCATTGATTTAAGACAATTTTACTAATTTTGAGATTGTTTTTGCAGTTTTCCTTTGAACTAAAGAGCGAAGACTCATTTCTATTCGTCTGCTGAACGTCAGCAACTTTTTTATTGGTGGAGAGCGAGTGCAGAAAAAGTATAAAAAAAAAAATGCAATTTCTAAAATGTAATTTGAAAAATAAATTTGAAAAAACAAAATTTGTTTAAAAAAATGAAAGAAAATATGTATAAAATCTAAGAAAACAGGAAAGTTACTCTGAAAACCTTGTTTTATTTTTTTCTATTTTTTCGTGCAACAAATACATTTATACAATTCACCCTATATATAAACATAAACCTCTTTGAAATACAATGATTTCTGTTGCGGTGATGTGACAAAACCTGAGAAAAGACCATGAGTGTAGAAACTGGCAGTGTATTCTCATTATGAGTTTGTATGAAATCGTACGAAAACTTACGCACCGTAATTTCGTACGTTTTTGACGTTTTTTTGTCGTATTTCGTTGTATTTTTACGTCTTGCCCCGAGACAAGATATCCTTGCGCATGCGCATCTTACGCACCATTCAATAACATAGAATTTAAGATACAATTAACCCTAACCCTAACCCTAAGATACAAAACAGCAAGCAACGTAGTTAGAGACATAAAGAAGTAATTATTGCACTGTTTTTCCCAGTTTTACGTCCGTCCGCGGATCTGCTTTTTTCGTCTGCCTGCGCACTGATGTGTGTTTTCGAGGAAAAACGTCAAAAACATACGAAATACTGCACATAACTTTTCGTACGACTTCATACGAACTGATAATGAGAATATGTTGAAACTGGAGGTTCTGCACCACAGTGTTGCCGCCATGTTCTCTTACTTTAGCTTAAAACAAACAAAAGCTGCACTCAGATATACCACTGTTCACTTATATTTTCCTCCCTCCTTTGTTTCTAGCCAAGCTCTGATTTAAGGCAGCTTAGAAGTAAAAAAAAAATCTGTGAAAAATTGACACGGACATTAGATAAAGTACCACCTGCAGGTCCTGGGTGCCAGGCGGGCAGGATACTGGTAGACAGTACAATCAGTCATGGTAATGAGCACAAGGCTGACATACATGCTTTGAATTATACGACTTTGAGGCCTCAGCAGCAGCAAACCAGGGCCTCAGCCATTAGTTCAGCCACTCTCTCCTTATCTTAGAGTCAAGCTATGAAGTTTTAACGCCGCTATCATTCTCACTTTTTGTTTTTCCTCTTCCCTTTTCCACCTCTAAATTGCTCCACCGCTACATCCGTATAGAGTAAGAATGCTCACAGGGCTAAATTAAGTTTGTTTGCCGGGTGATTTTGTGCAGTCTATAGGTAAAATATTACGAGGAGCTTTTGAAATGAGAAAAGAAACTAGATTATTCTGTAATATCTGCCGTTAGAATGATACAACAGGATGTTAGTGGGTTCGTGTTTGTCTTCTTTAACCGGCCGCAGATGCATTTGCTAATTGTATCCCGCTTCCTCCGCCACAATTATTAATTTATCTTACAGCACCACTTTGGGCAGCGATAATCACTCATGTCGCCGCATCCGATAGTTAAGAAGTGAGCTTCTGTAAAAATCCATCATGTACATCAATGCACATTACCGAGGTAATTAAACAGGAGGTAATACTGCCAGATATCGTAAAATATCAGGGGGCGATCATACGCCCCTTAACGCCGTACATCCTCAGAGTGTGGAAATGATGCAGTAGATGAGGCATCAGCTGCAGAAAATGCAACACAGAAATGTAAAGGTAATTTGTCTAATTTGAACTATCTGTACCTTTGCCTGTGAAAAATACCAATTACTTGAAATATACTGATTGCAGCTAGCTGAGAAAGTGGCATTAAAATAATTACTTGTGAGCCCTCTCAGAGTTTGTACATTTAGCACTGTACCACCATTAGGAATAATCTGTCCAATTAAAGGTTGTGTAATTAATTAAGTGCACATTCTGTGAAGAGGAGAGGGGAGAAAATTTATCAACCTGCTGAAATATGACCTATCTTGTCCAAAAGACTAATATGTTTAAACAAAAGATGAAAATTGATGACAACATTATTTGTTACAAAATGCTCACTGTGCAACTATGATGCATCTGTACTTGGACTGGGCTTCCTACGATTGTCCTAAAAAAAAAAAAGAAAAAAAGTGATGAATTACCCCAGACTGCCTGGCAATAACTTTCAATGAAGGGCGCTGTGCCGATCTCATGGCACAGGCTGTTACTTTTTACCCCACTTCCTATCTTAGGTCTTTGCTCAGAGCATCAGCTGGAGAAAAGTAGAACATGGTAATGTCACGAGAGGAAAGGAGGTGTTGGCGCAGAGCGGGCTTCCTGGTACCACTACCTAGAAGTGTAGTAGAGCAGAAAGCGTCTTGCTGTGCAAAACCTGTTCGCTCATTTCTGCTGAAGGAACTGTGTGCAAGCGTGCATGTGAGAAAGATGACGAGTGCACATTCTTTCACCTACTGTTGGCGTTTGTCTGCCAGCCGTACATATGGCCGGATCGACACTTTGGAGAACCGGCGTCACAACCTGAGAGATACAAACATACACACATGCAGAGGTAGGCAGACTAACCAAAAACTCTACTCTAGCAAGAGTAGCACTTCATCATTTATCATACTACTTATGTTTTTACTCAAATAAAAGTAAAAAGCACTGAGTAAAAAAGTTACTGAAAAAAAGGGTTACTCAAGTACTGAGTAACTGATCATAACATCTGATTTTAAAATGATGTCAAACATAAAATTATCTGAAAGTTTCAAATCTGAAATGAAAAAAAATTAATTCTGAACATTTAGTAATTACACAATAATTTCAGGTGGAAGAAATATCTTATAAATGTAGTTATAAGATATTTTTTTGGCATTAAATCTCGGACATGATACAGAAAACGATATTTCTACTTGACCTCCAAACGACATGGCAGGATCAGAAAACAGAAAATAACTTTAGACTAAAGAAGCTAAGCTTAAACCAGAAGTCTAACTCAGACATTAACTGTACCTGTTTGTCTGTCTGGTGTATTTTTCTTTAAAACAGACCAGTTCCAAAGTCTATCCGGATAGGTGGGGTAGAATTTTACTCAAGTAATAGTAAAAAGTACAACGCAGAACAATTACTTCTTAAAGTACATTTTCTCAAAAGTTACTTAGGTAAATGTAACCGAGTTGTCATGATATGTTTAAAGGTCTGACCCAAAGATGCAGAGAACCACTCAGAGAGCAAGGCAAAGGTTTAACTGGTTTATTGAGGAAAAGGTAAAAGGGGGTAATCTGGAACTCAAAAGAACTGGTGAGCAGGAACTAGGAAGTCTGGAGAGGATATGACAATGATTAGTTCAGGTACCGTGGGAATCTTGGATGCCGTAAAGATAATGCTAGTGAGGGACTCACGTTTGGGATGTTTCCTTTCTCACTTTGAATCCAGTAAGTGTGGGTTGATCCAGAGAAGTGGGGACACGTTGAGGAGTGGACAGGTAAATATTCTTTGCACCCGGAGGAGCAATGGAGCGGACTGTCACCTAGATTTCCAGGAGAACTTCAACGGTACATGTGGAGATTTATCCCCTGCTCAGTGTAAAGCTCAAACAATCTTTTCAGGGGGGAGAAGGCCCAACATCCGGTTTGCAGGGTGACTTCCTGCTGAGAGGCAAAGACAAAAAACAAGGTTAAATCATAGAGAGACAAAGACTCAGACTGAGTAGATTCTTTTAGCTTTGTCAGTTTCAGCCTTTCTGCTGGACAGGTAAAGAAATTAAATTAAACAGGGACGTTTTTTTAATTAACCATATAGTGTTATTGGTCTGATCAGGGGCTGCTCTGTGGTGCTGTGGGTAGCACTGCTGCCTTGCAGCAAGAAGGTTCTGGGTTTAAGCCCGGCCCAGGGTCTTTCAGCATGGAGTTTGCATCTTCTCCCTGAGCATTGGTGGGTTCTCTCTGGGTACTCTGGCTTCCTCCCACAGCTTCTCTAAAGTCTCCGTGAGTGTGTCTGTGAATGATTGTTTGTCCTGTTTGTCTCTTTGTTGCCCTGCGATGGACTGGCAACCTGTCCAGAAAAGACCCCGCTTCTCTCCCCTAGACAGCTGGAGATAGGCACCAACACCCTTCACAACCCCGCGGGATAAGCATAATGGAAGATGGATGGATGGATGGTCTGATCAGACAGTTTCTCAGCCACACTTCTGCTTCAAAAAGGTTGAAGCCGAGTCGAGCAGACTGACTCGAGCTGAACATCAATAGGGTCAGTAATGTCTGGTTATGCAGTCAGTCAAAATTAATTTTGAATTAATCCCTGTGACTCCTCGTGCTTCTTACCTCGGTCCCTCACAGTGATGGAGACCTAAGTATTTTGACTTTTAATTCTGAGATTAAAAGTAGTGTATACATAAAAGTATCTGGAACCAGCGCTCCCTCTGTCTCTAGCCGGATTCGTCTTTCACAGTTATACTGACTCCTCAGGTGTACCTACATTTTTAGTAGCTGAGTTAGATCCAGTTTGTGTGGGTTCTTGTTGTGTTTCTCTCTCTCCACCACGAGGTTTTTCCCTGTCCTCATTTGCCCTCCTGCACACCTGCGGCTCGTTGGATCATCACTGAGGAGTATTTGAGCAGAGGGCTGTCACTACCTCGACACCAGAGTGTTTGCCAGTTTTGGGTACTCTAGCCAAGCTGAGATTAGCAGAGTCTAACCTAGCTTTGTTTCTCTGAGTTTTACGTGTTTTTGTCTTTGCTCTTCGACAGGAAGCATTCCTGTGAAAACTGAATGCCTGGACCTTCTCCCCCTGGAAGGAATTACTGAGAATACAATGAGCAAGGGAAAACCTCCACATGATCCGTTCAAGTTCCCATTGGAAATCCAAGTGACAGTCCGATCCATTACTCCTCTGGGTCCAATGTATGTCTACTGTCCGCTCTCCAACGAGTTCCCCCTTCTCTGGATAAACCCGACACAGACTGGATTCAAAGATTGACAAGAGCCCCCTCAAACATGAGTCCCTCTCCAGCATTATTCAAGCCGCAGTTATATTTCCTACGGCCCCTGAACTGTTCTCTGTGATCTCGCCTTCAGACTTTCCAGTTCAGTTCACAAGTCCACTGAGTACTAGATCCTACTTCTGTATACATTACATCAAATAAACCTGTTTAACTTTTCCCTGTGTTCTCTGAGTGATTTCTATGCACGTGGGTCAGATACCTTTAACCAATCATGACAGTATGTCTTTTGCCACAAACGAAGGCAAGGCTCTGTCTTATTTATTGGTTGAATGTATAATTTTCTGCCAGACACAGGCAGAAGGCAAATAAAGTGTAACAACTACATTTAATAAAGATGGTTCTGATAAATTGCACAAAATACTTTTGATAAATATCTAATTACAATGAGAGTAGCTGACCTTTCATATTGTTGTTTCTTTAAGGTTCTTTTTACCGCAGGGTATATGGATATTATATAGACTTTACTGCCAGAAGCCTCAGAAAACAGCACACTGCACCTTTAAGAGCATCACAGGTGGTCTTTTCCGGTAATACGAGGCACCTAAACAACAAGCCCACATAAAACGATCCAATAAACACTGTGGCAGATGCTGACCAAACTGCATCACACATAGGCCATAAATATCCAGGAAAATATTGAGACAGATGCAAGCTGCACTGAGCAAAATGTTTCTGAGGACATAGGCCTGTTAATATGGCTCCCTACAAACACAAAGTATTGAATAATGGAAGATATTCTTCTCAGGACAGTTTAAAAGACTGATTTATTTTTAATGAGTTCTATGAAAGCAAATCAAAAGGGTATTTGTCCCCACAACAAGAGAGAAACACCCAACAAACAGGTACTGAGGCTCTTGCAAAAGATCAAAAGAAACTATGGGGTAATATGACTGTCAAAAATATGTATGTGTATGTCTCTGAATTTATAGAAATCAATAATGTAAATAAATATGGGATTAGTGTTTGTTCCATATCGTGAACTTATAGACATTGGATCCTTATCCTTAACTATATAATTTTTGAAATTATGAATAAATGTTAGAAAGTAATAAATAACAAATTTCTGTTCAAATTACAAATTTTCGAAAACAAATCCTGAAATTTTTATGACTACATAGATTACAAATTTAAAGGACAAATAAAAAAAAAGAGTCACAAATTATGATATATGAGTCAGAATCTCAAATCTACGTTTAGAAAGAACAAACTTCTGAATATGAATAACAAATTTAGGAGTGCTGGCTTGTGATTTGTAGTGATTAATCGGTGATCCGTATTTGTAAATGTATTGATTGTATTTGTATTGTTCCAAAGTCGTTTTCTCACAGAAGAAGATGAGATGTCACATGTAACGACTTAACTGTTGGGAGCTGGAGAAATTCCACCTTTCTCCAGCAGAGTCCGCCGTGGATCCTCTGAGGGAGCCTCCTGCACAGCTGCAGCTCATCAAGACCATCAGAGGATCCACTACTTAAGCTGTCTTCAGACCTTGCCTCAACGCCGCAGTGTTGTTCCAGTTGGTCAGCGCTTAAGCCTAGATCCTCAGTGAAACTCTATGACTTTGAATCCAGCCTGGATTCTAACTATAGTCTCTGTCTTTCAGGAAACCTGTGTATCCTCTGTGAAAGCTCAGGAAGAGCTAACCTGCCGAGCCGACCCTCAGAGCCAAACCTGAAGAATCTCAAGGGACCTCCAAGCAGCTCTGGACTAGAGCTGGAAAACCCAAAACCAAGGTCTGTTCATTCTAGACGTGAGACGCTGAAGCAGCAAACGGACTCTGCTGATGAACTCCTCTCCAGATCCAACAGTGACTCTCCCAAAGCTAATCTCAAGAACCCTCAAGGTACAATCAGTAATCTTCTGGAAATCAAACCTCTGTTGGCAACGCTAACTGAACTGTCTCTCACGCAGACTCCGGTGAACCAGTATCCAGGCCCCGAACCTGAACCAGTACATTCTGTGTGCTTGTGCATAATAAACTTGTTAAACTCTCATCCCTGTGTCCGTCAGTGGTGTTCTACATTCTTGGGTCGCTTTTAGTGAACCCATCATGACAGAACACTGCGGCCAAACTCAAGGCCCAGCAGATCACCTCACCCGTCGACTGGAAGAGCAGGATGCCCAAATTCAAGGACAAACCCAAACGCTCCGTGAGTTATACCGCCTGGTTGACACTCATAACCACATGTTACAGAGCTATGCTAATTATCTGAACAGCGCTACTGCTGCACAACAACCATTTCCGGGTCCAGTTCCGCCTCCGAGGTCACCAGCAGTGACGTCATCAGAGTTCCGTCCTAGTCTTCCAGAAAGATTTTCTGGTAACATGAAAGATTGCAAAGGATTTTTATTTCAATATCGATTGATTTTTCAGAACTCCCCTGGCAGCTTTTCCACGGATTACAAGAAGATAACTTTCATTCTCTCACAGTTAACAGGAAGAGCCTTGGAATGGGCTCAGGCAAGATTTGCCGCCGACGATAGCTTAAACTGCTATTACTCTGATTTCATCTCAGAATTTACCCAGGTATTCAACCAAGAAACTGACCAAACCATTGATTCCAGAGCCCTTTTCAACCTTAAACAGGGAAACTCTTCGGTGGCAGAATTTTCCATCAACTTCCGGGTTAAAGCGGCAGCTTCCGGATGGAACCAAAGCGCTCTAAAGGGAGCCTTTTTCATGGCATTAAATGAGCACATTAAAGATGAGCTCGCAACCCTCGACGAACCAGCTACCCTCGAAGATCTAATTCGTCTCTCCATTAGATTGGACAATAGAATTCGTGCCAGAAACAGTTCAAAGAAGCAGGGTACACTTTCTTCTGCCTCACATAACGTGACTGTTTGTTCTTCCTCTACAGAGCAGCTGCCCATTCAGAGACCTAAGTCCCAGTCTCTACCGTTGCCTATTCAAGCCTCTCATTCAGGCGAAAGGGATGTTGAGCCCATGCAGGTGGGACACACTAGGCTCACCCCAGAGGAGAGGCAAAGGCGTTTTCTAAGCAAACTATGTATCTACTGTGGTGAGAGTGGACACTTCATCGCTTCCTGCCCGGCTAAATCAAAAGCCTGGGCCCGCCAGAGGATCTGAGGAGTCTGGCGGGCCAAATTAACACTAAGAAATCTCCTCGACTGTTACTTCCCGCTACGTTGTTCTGTGCCAACCAAAGCCTCTCTTTTTCTGCATTCATCGACTCAGGCTGTGAACGGAACCTAATCGATTCTAACCTCGTCCAACAACTCCAAATAGAAACCATTCCTCTGACTCAGCCTCTCAGTGTATCCGCTATTGACGGGAAGAGACTACATCAAGTTACCCATCAAACTCAGCCCCTCGAGCTACTTCTGTCAGGTAACCACCGAGAGACTATAAAATTTTTTGTTTTTCCCTCTGCATGTTCCCCGCTGGTGCTTGGTTTCGAATGGTTGGAGAAGCATAATCCTCACATAAATTGGACCGAACGTCACCTGGAATCGTGGTCCATCTCATGCCATGAAACATGCCTTCGTTCAGCTGCCCCCTTGGTGGGGTCTCCTAGAGGTGGGGGGGAGATGGACTCTCCTGACCTTTCTTCAGTTCCTTCTGAGTACCATGACCTAGCCCCTGTCTTCAGTAAGGTCAGTGCGACGTCCCTACCTCCACACAGACCATACGATTGCGCCATTGAACTCTTACCTGGTGCTCCACTACCTAGCAGCAGGTTGTATAATATTTCCAAGCCTGAAAGAGAAACCATGGAAAAATACATCAACGAATCATTAGCTGCTGGAATAATCCGCCCATCTTCCTCTCCTTTGGGCGCCGGTTTCTTCTTCGTGGGGAAGAAGGATGGTTCCCTGAGACCTTGTATTGATTACCGGGGTTTGAACCAGATCACAGTTAAGAACAAATACCCACTTCCTCTCCTCGCCTCTGCGTTCGAACCCGTACAGGGAGCTACAGTGTTTTCTAAACTGGATTTAAGAAACGCTTATCATCTCCTTAGGATCCGAGAAGGAGATGAGTGGAAAACTGCCTTCAAGACACCCTTGGGCCAATTCGAATATTTGGTAATGCCCTTTGGTCTAACTAACGCTCCAGCCTGCTTCCAGGCCCTCGTAAATGATGTTCTCAGAGACTTTTTAAATGTATTTGTTTTCGTGTACATTGACGACATACTCATTTACTCCAAGAACCTCGATGAACACAAGAAACATGTCCGCCTTGTTTTGCAGAGACTGCTGGAGAACAAGCTGTTCGTGAAAGCCGAGAAGTGCGAATTTCATCAACCTTCAGTCACCTTTTTGGGGTTTGTGCTTGAGGGCGGCCAGGTAAAACCATCTGAGGACAAGATTAAGGCAGTCTTAGACTGGCCAGTTCCAGAGAACCGCAAACAGCTACAAAGATTTCTAGGTTTTGCAAACTTTTATCGTCGTTTCATCAGAAACTACAGCCAGACCGCCCTTCCATTAACTTCTCTGACCTCTGTCAAACGCATCTTTCAGTGGACTCCTGAGGCTCAAGCTGCGTTTGATAAATTAAAGTCCTTGTTTTCCAGAGCACCTGTGCTTATGCAACCTGACCCAGCGAAGCAGTTTATTCTTGAGGTGGATGCTTCAGATTCAGGTGTTGGAGCAGTCCTATCCCAGAGACTTGATTCAGATCAAAAGATCCACCCTTGTGCATTCTTCTCCCGTAGACTATCTTCCGCAGAGCAAAATTACGATGTGGGTGACCGAGAGCTTCTGGCCATCAAACTGGCGTTGGAGGAATGGAGACATTGGCTGGAGGGAGCTGAGCATCCGGTTCTTGTATGGACTGACCACAAGAACCTGGCTTACATCCAGTCAACCAAGCAAGCTAATCCCCGCCAATCCAGGTGGTCAATTTTCTTCTCTCGGTTTAATCTCATCATCTCCTACAGACCCGGATCCAAAAATGTCAAACCCGATTCTCTCTCTCGTCTCTACTCCGTCGATCATCCCGAGACGCCTGAACCTGTTCTTCCGGCTTCCTGCACAGTGGGGGTGGTCAACTGGGAAATAACTGACCTCATCAACTCAGCCCTGGCCACTGAACCCGATCCAGGTAACGGTCCCACTAACCGAACCTATGTTCCATCTTCCGTCAGGTCCCGTCTCATCCATTGGTTGCATGCCGCCAAGTTCTCTGCTCATCCAGGAGTCAGCAGAACAGTAGCCCTTATCTCAAGACGCTTCTGGTGGCCCACCCTCCATAGGGACGTCAAGGAGTATGTGTTGGCTTGCCCCACATGTGCCCGTAATAAAGCCTCACACCAACCTCCTTCTGGTCTGCTTCAGCCGCTTCCTGTTCCCTCGCGTCCATGGTCCCATATCGCCATTGATTTCGTCACCGGTCTCCCCATCTCTCGAGGTATGTCCACCATATTCACCATTGTTGACCGTTTCTCGAAGTCCTGCCATCTTATTCCCCTTAGAAAACTTCCCTCGGCCTTCCAGACAGCCCAGCTCCTCATCAAGCATGTTTTCCGTTTACACGGCATTCCCCAAGAGATCCTCTCGGACCGGGGTCCTCAGTTCATTTCCCAGGTCTGGAAGGCTTTCTGTTCTGCTCTCGGCTGCAAACCCTCTCTCACCTCTGGTTACCATCCCCAATCTAATGGTCAGACTGAGAGGATGAACCAGCAGTTGGAATCAACCCTTCGTTGCCTCACATCGAACAACCCCGTGGACTGGAGCCAATTTCTTCCCTGGATCGAATACGCACACAACTCCCTGAGATCTGCATCCAGTGGTCAATCCTCGTTTCAGGTTAGTCTCGGCTATCAACCTCCACTTTTCCCCGCAGACGAGAGAGAGATTTCGGTCCAGTCCGTAAACCAGCACATCCGCCGTTGCCAGAAGATCTGGAGGGAAACCATCGCCACCCTCAACCAGTCTTCTCAGTCAATCAAACGCTTCGCCGATTCCAGGAGACGTCCCGCCCCCGAGTACACTGTGGGCCAGGAGGTATGGCTATCCACTCGAGACATCCCCCCTCTCTCCTAGGTTCATCGGCCCCTACAAGATCACCCGAGTCATCAACCCCTCAGCCGTCCGTCTCCAACTACCTCAGTCCCTCCGAATCCACCCTACCTTCCACGTGTCTCAAGTCAAGCCTGTCTCCTCGAGCCCTCTGTGCCCACCGTCCGACTCCCCACCACCCGCCCCGGAGGTCGATGGTCATCCGGCCTTCACTGTCCGACGCATCGTGGACTCCCGTCGACGAGGTCGCGGTTGGCAGTACCTCGTCGACTGCGAGGGCTACGGACCGGAGGATCGCCAGTGGGTTCCGGGCTCGTACATCCTCGATCCTGCCCTTATCGAGGAGTACGAGCGTTCCTGCCCTTCGACCTCTTCCGGACCACCAAGGGGCGGTCGTTGAGGGGGGGGGTACTGTTGGGAGCTGGAGAAATTCCACCTTTCTCCAGCAGAGTCCGCCGTGGATCCTCTGAGGGAGCCTCCTGCACAGCTGCAACTCATCAAGACCATCAGAGGATCCACTACTTAAGCTGTCTTCAGACCTTGCCTCAACGCCGCAGTGTTGTTCCAGTTGGTCAGCGCTTAAGCCTAGATCCTCAGTGAAACTCTATGACTTTGAATCCAGCCTGGATTCTAACTATAGTCTCTGTCTTCCAGGAAACCTGTGTCTCCTCTGTGAAAGCTCAGGAAGAGCTAACCTGCCGAGCCGACCCTCAGAGCCAAACCTGAAGAATCTCAAGGAACCTCCAAGCAGCTCTGGACTAGAGCTGGAAAACCCAAAACCAAGGTCTGTTCATTCTAGACGTGAGACGCTGAGGCAGCAAACGGACTCTGCTGATGAACTCCTCTCCAGATCCAACAGTGACTCTCCCAAAGCTAATCTCAAGAACCCTCAAGGTACAATCAGTAATCTTCTGGAAATCAAACCTCTGTTGGCAACGCTAACTGAACTGTCTCTCACGCAGACTCCGGTGAACCAGTATCCAGGCCCCGAACCTGAACCAGTACATTCTGTGTGCTTGTGCATAATAAACTTGTTAAACTCTCATCCCTGTGTCCGTCAGTGGTGTTCTGCATTCTTGGGTCGCTTTTAGTGAACCCATCATGACATTAACAACAAGGAACCAACACAAATCCTACACTCAAAAAAAGCAAACTGGGTGTCTGTTACCTTATCTTATGTCTAACATGTAGCTTCTACTATATAAAATCATGTTTTGTGGTTGAACAGTTTTAAATCATGTAGATTTAGCATAAAATGCAACAACTTAAAATTTACTTGAATAATTTATGTTAAAACAACCTAATTCTAATGGGTTAAGATTGCAAATCAATAACACTCCAAAGCAGTAGGTGGCAGTAATGAGCACATTCCCCTCTCTTGAAGGCCACGGTCAAAGGTGAGTGAGTCCCCGACTCTGGCTGGCAGAAGGAGTAGACATTTTGAAAAGAAATTTCAAGTGTGGAAGAAGGTAAGTTTAATCTTTTATCATCCATCGAACAGAAAACAATACGGCAGCAGACATGTTATAGACAGTTAGTTATTGTCCTCTTTTGCATTTTGGATTATTTATTTGTTACTGGGCGTTTTATTAGAGTGCATTAATATATCACACTGTCGCCATGCTCATAGCTAACTAAGCTTACAAGCTAGCATCCTGAGGTCGACGGCATGGTTGACAACGCGTGCGGATTCATTTACAAAATGAGCTAAGAGCTGATGCAGGCATGGCTGGTGGGGGATAATTGCCTGCGTTTGGTGAATGTAGCTGCAGCTAAAAGGCTCCAGTCACATAGGCTACATTAATAATAATAGTGGTGATGAATTTCCCCCCAATCCGAATCTTGGCTTCACGTGGAGTCCGCAGAAAGCTCGGCACTTAACAGTCATTAGCTCTAAGTTTGGAAACTACCACGGCATCTCGGCACCTTGGCGGGGTTTCTATGTCAACTCCACGTAGCATTAGCTCATCCAGCTACTAACATCAACACAGTAGTTCTTCGCACTATGGAGCTTTCCACAGTCAGATTTTATTCACTTTGTTGACGAGGGAACAAATGTGTGCTACCATAAATGTACTGTTGTGCTGTAGCCCAGCTAGGAAAGCAAATCGTTACCATATTTCAAATGAAAAAGCATTTTCAGAAATGCTTTTTCATTTTAAGAATGTGGCTGCATTGTTTGACTCATAAATGAAATTAGTAATCAATCATCCTGTTTGCATTTTAAATTTCTTCTTTAATGCTTCTCATCATTTTACTTAATTAAAATAAAAAATAAAAATACATTTGAGATTTATTTTTTGAAAATGTACCCCAGAAAATACATACCAAAAATAAATTTGAAATGTAAATTTTGAAAATGAAAAAGTATTTTCAGAAATGCTTTTTCATTTTAGGAATGTGAATGCATTGTTTGCCTCATAAATTAAATTAGTAATTAATCATCCTATTTGCATCTTGAATAAATGCACAGCACTATTTAACTTTGATTGAAATATGTACAGTGTGATTTATATCAGCCAACAAAATGTGGGCTAGCCTTGGAAATAACTTGTAAGCTGATTTAGGATTTGGTGGTAGATGACAATTGTTAAACTAGTCGGTCATTTCAATGCTATGATAGTTAAATTTACTTTTGTGTACCCTTTCTGTTTAAGCTAACTGCTGAATTTAAGAGGATTACAACCATCAGTTTGCTGTCAAAGTTCTTCTCCCAGCTGGATGCTCATTCTTCAAACTTGATGAGGGTGTTTGGCAAGAAAGGCGGCGTTCAAGGAAGAAAGATAAGGAGCATCATGATACCCATCACCAAGGTATGATAATAGAATAAAATAGAAATTGTCAAACCTGTACCGATTCAATATTCTAAACTTAATGCTTGAAATTTAAAGCGGAAGTTTCAGAGGGATGGAGAGAAATAAAACTAGATGGAGAGGGGTGTAATGTACTTTTATGAAGAAGGATCTGATAAAATTTTAACCTTGGGCAGATGTGACAATGTCCACTGATGTTGCAATGGTAGGTTCTGTTTCCTGGGACCACATGCTTACATTTGACATATTTCTATGATAAAATGTCTTGCTGGTACATAAAACCAATGCACCCATGGATATTGTAAGTTCATATATCATAAAAATTGTCAATGATTTTTACATTTTGAAGAATGTATTATTTAAAGTTTTGTTTGTAAAATCTTCTACCAGTTGATTAAAATGTTTTATCTTTAATTTATTGTCCTACATACTCAGACTGACGCCATTGATGTCAAAAGAGAGTGAATCATCAAAGCCCTGTGTGTGTACCTGAATGAAGAGCCCGAGAACCTTGTGAAAGAATACATGGTATGTAATTTAGTGTGTTTAAAAATGGGACCAGTATAACATATCTTTACATGTATATCCTCTATTTCCCCCTTTTTTCTGTGAAGAACACAGATTGTGGGAGCAGTGAAGCTGCAGTGATGGAGACGACATTTGGAATATTTGTCATTCGCAAGGAAGGTGCAGAGCCAGTTGATGGACCGGAAGATGTAGGTATAGTTCTGGATGGGCTCGGAAACGTGCCACTTGCTGTGGTCATGTTGTTTGCGCTTGTATATGCGCTTAACCTCAGCTACCCGCCAGAGCTCAGATACACCTTTGAAGCTTTGCAGAAGATCATCGTGGAGCTTGATGGAAACATACTCTCAAAAAAAACTCAAACACTGAAAACTCTACTTGCGTGTTAGTCACCCTCAATAGAGTAAACTACAGGTTTGGAGTTACTCTAATGGGAAGGCATTTGAAGCCATTTGAGTAGTTACTGAACTGAAAGCTGTGTTTGTGTTTTAATACATCCTGTTGCTATTTTGGGTTTACAAAATAGAATGTTTTGAAATGTTTCTTTATGCAAAGGTAAGGTTTTAAAACAAATTGTTATTTTCTAAAGAAAACTATTTTGATATGGATGCATTATGCTGTATTTTGGTTGTTCTCAAATATTGGTCTTTGCACTCAGTTGACAGGACCACTTTCTGCGTATAACTTTGTAAAGGGCTTTGCTGAAAGCTCTAAATATAGACACCTAATGACAGGGGGCTCCAATTTCCTAACTCAGGAGTTACAACTTTTGTTTGTCTATCTGTTGTAGTTTTTTTACAGACATGATGTTGGACACTGTTTCAGGCTGTATTGTTTGTTGTATTTTCACAACGTAGTCATTTTTAAAGTAAAGTGATTTCAACAAATCCAATTTAGTTCATGTTTTTCTTTTCCAAACTTGACACCAGCTGGGGGTATATAGGCTGACATGTACATTTTAAATAGCTGAATATGTATACGTTAAAAATGAATTATTTTGTGAATAATTACTTATGTTCATTTTCATATGATAAAGTTAATCTCTTACCTAACTTTGTTTTGTGGGCTCAGCACAATAAATTCATGTACTGTACTATTTTGAAAAGTAGTTGTAACTACCCTATTAAATTATGTACCTAATAATCCTATCATACAAGTTTAAATGGCTTAAGAAAATTATGTTAGTATGTTACATTTACCTATATTTATCTAGTTGGACTGACCCCTGGTAATTAAGTAATAGTAATGCAAATACAACACGTTGACCCAACATATTTACCCTTTGTTCACTTAACAAAATTGCTTCTCGCTAAATTAATGCATTTTATTTAGGTGGAAATTATTTCCATAATTTTATTACGTTCTGGGAACAAGTTTTTTTTTTGAGTGTACATTTTTATTTAAATTATTTACTTTAATCTTCAAATTCAGACATCTACGCATTTTTTTTTTATTTAAAATTATCTACCCCATTAGAAACCATTTTGAAAAAAAACAAACTTTTCTTAACTGTGTATTTATTTTATTTTTATTACTCTTTGTCTCTTTGTGGGGAGGAGCAAATGCTTAGATCACTAAAAATTTTACTAAGGAACAAAACAGAACAATATTAATAAACCCAGAGTCACAAAAATATTTCATTTAGCCGCTGAGTAATTTTAATATTACTTTTAAATGAAAAATCTTTTATATGTCAAGTAGAGGAAAAAACAGCATCACTCAATATTGTGTTTAAATTTTTATTTGAATCTGTTGAGTCTTGGACTTGTTGCAACATACGTATACTGTATCTGAAATAGATGGAGTCCATCTTCAGACCATTTGTCTAAATCTACACTATACATTTCTAATGATGTTATATTTGCTTTAAAATTAATTGCATTGGTCTAGTTTTTGTCATGATTTTGGCACTGATGACTGTACTAATGGTTCATTAGATCCACCTGCTTAGCTTCGCCCAGTTTCTCATTACAACATATCATATCCCCCTGTTCCAGCTTGTATTTGAACTGTTTGCTCCCAATCATCAGTGCCAGATTATTCGAGCCATAGGTAAGAGTTTTTAGCGTACCCAGTTTGTTTGTCCTGATAACCTGATCCTGACTGGTTTCTGCCCTTGGTCCTCCTGAGCCTGCCTGCCCCTGTTCTGATGTGTTTGCCTGGCTTGTCTCCGGACTCCTGCTGGATTCTATCTGCTTACTACCTGTCTCCTTACTATCCATCTGTCTCCTGACCCCGGCTTGATTTCCCCTTTGGTACCTCTGTCTGATGTCTGATCTTCTGGCCTTGACTTCTGTTTGTCTCATTGACATGGCTTTGCTTCTCCTTCTGGAATCTCTTGCTCTCCCTCGTCCTTTGGCTTCTGCTCCTGGAACTCTGTGGGCAGCCTCCGCTGCGTACAATGGAATATCAAAATCTGGATTTCACTTCCTCTTCTGGGCTCGGACTCAACTTTATAACCAGGTTAGCGACTCATGCTCTTAATCATCCTCCATCAGAGTTACGTGGACACTAACCTGTGTTTTCCCCTCTACAGTGACTCTGTCCTTTTTGTTCTTGCTGCTGAGTCGCAGATTAATCAAGCAGTCAAAAGCTGTCAGTGAATAAAAACATCAAAGTTCTTTGTTTAATGGCAATGTTCTGTTAGAAGAGCTCCTTTCCTGACTTCCTTTTGATTGACTGAATAAAAGGTGTCTTAAGTTTCACTGTCCACCTGTGCAGTTCCTGCAGAGGTAATGACTGCCATCTGCCCCGCTCATTTACCCGACATCCATCAATGACGGTGAAAGATTTCCAGTGATCTGTGTTTCATTGGAATAACACCAAACAAACCTTTCAGCATCATCCCCTTAGTTTCATTACTGAAACCCATTTTCAATCAAACATCTGCTTCCCTTCAGCCCACCAGAACTTGCCTTTCTTCCATTTAGGTGGCTACCATGATGATCTTTATTTGCATCAATTAAATTTACATTGACTATTATTTAATACTTTTCTGTTAGTTTTTCAGTAGTTTTTGTGTTTTCATTTTTAGTCCCTTTTTTCCCTAGATAGGCAAAATGCAAAAACTCTTTCTGTTTCCGTGGGCCTGGTTTTCACCACACAAGAAGAAGACGCTTGCTAATTAAAGACAGTCAAACTCATTTGCATAACTCAAACTTCTCAGATGACCACTAAAAAAATTCCCCCCAAAACATGAGCAAAACCAAGTGATGCATGTAATGTGGACAGAAGATTCTTTGCAGATGTCATAGTTTCAATTTATTGTGTTTATTTCCCTCTTTATGGTACGTTCAGACCAAACTGTACACCAATGTGGCAACTTTGACTTCACATTTGTCGATTGTTGCTTGCCTAACATAGCAGCAATTGACTTTGTGGGCGACAGCAATTTGTATGGCGGCTGTCCAGCTTTACTGCATCGTTGAATCTACTGTCTTCTGGTGTTGCGCTACATGATTGGCTGAATGTTGCCACGTGACGTAAAACATTGTGGTTGCCCCAAACTGATGGCGAGATGGAGCGGGGACCCCCTAATTATATATATTGTATGAAATTGTGTTCTATCAAACAGGTCCTATAGTCACTATTACAAATGGAATAATGTAACGAACGTTACCTAGGATTAACAGAATATTTCTGATTCTGATTCCTGGTTGATGGGACAGGTGTTGTGAATGAAACGTTGTCCAGCTTGAAAGAGCTCCTGTGTGTCACTGAATGTGTGCATTGATGACTGAAAGACATCTTCTGCCTCCATTTATCTGTTTACTACAGTCTGTTGAATTCATGTTAATGTGGATTTCAATTAGTGGAAAAAATTGTAGGAGGGAATATAAAAAAAAGCCTAATTAACCAAAACTTTCGCGACCCCCATGCAGTACCTCCGTGGACCCCTAGGGGTCGCGGACCCCCTGTTGAGTTGCTGTGATCAGTAGCTGACAGGTTAGCCTCTTTTAGCTCAGTTGGTTAGCCATGTTAAGCTACACTACTTTGAACTTTGTGTCAACAACAACTGTTTGTTTTCTACAAGTAGAAAAACTGATTTGTATAAAATCTCTATGATAGTATATTTTTTTTTAAAGATGTTCCATTTGCCTCAGATCTTAATAAAAAGAATAAAAATAAGCTGAGACTTTTTGTGTCATCTTGTTAAATAGCAGAGCTCAGTCTGTCTTTGATGGCATTGTTTTCCATTTTCGGCTATTTTAGATCACAAATGAAACTCAAAATAATAGCAAATATAGGTCATATTATGTGGTACGATGGAGTATAGAGATTTTTTTTCTTCTATTTCGAGAATGACGTCGTAACATTATGAGAATAAAATCGTAAATTGCGAGAATAAAGTCGTAAAACTATGAGAATAAAGTCGCAACGAGAATAGTCATAAAATAACGAGAATTAAGTTATAAAATTACGAGAATAAAGTCGTAATATTAAGAGAATAAAGTCCTAAAATTAAGAGAAACAAGTTGTATTTTATGACAACTCCTACAAGAAGCACTTTCTTCCCTAAAATGAGGAATGTTGAGCATCATGTGAAGTTATACTTTGGCATCCAGTTGACAAATAAGAAAATCTTTTAGCATTAGCATTAGATTGGTCAGGATGTCAAAGTGGACTCAGGTTGCTGTTTGGTGGCGCTGTTCGGCCGTCATCTGCTGGTCGGAGCTCAAAGCTTTCTTTCTGAAACAGGTTGTTGTAGGATGACTCCATTCTGGTAATATTACAACTTTATTCTCGTAATGTTACAACTTTATTCTCGTAATGTTACAACTTTATTCTGTTAATATTACGACTTTATTCTAGTAATGTTACGACTTTATTCTGGTAATATTACGACTTTATTCTCGTAATATTACAACTTTATTCTCGTAATGTTACAACTTTATTCTCATAATATTACAACTTTATTTTGGTAATATTACGACTTTATTCTGGTAATGTTACGACTTTATTCTGGTAATATTACGACTTTATTCTAGTAATGTTACAACTTTATTCTCACAATATTACAGCTTTATTTTGGTAATATTACAACTTTATTTTGGTAATATTACGACTTTATTCAGGTAATATTACAACTTTATTCTAGAAATGTTACAACTTTATTCTCGTAATGTTACAACTTTATTCTCTTGATGTTACAACTTTATTCTGGTAATATTATGACTTTATTCTCGTAATGTTACAACTTTATTCTCGTAATGTTACAACTTTATTCTGTTAATATTACGACTTTATTTTGGTAATATTACGACTTTATTCTAGTAATGTTACGACTTTATTCTGGTAATATTACGACTTTATTCTGGTAATATTACGACTTTATTCTGGTAATATTACAACTTTATTCTCGTAATATTACAACTTTATTCTGGTAATATTACAACTTTATTCTCGTAATATTACAACTTTATTCTCGTAATATTACAACTTTATTCTGGTAATATTACAACTTTATTCTTGTAATATTACAACTTTATTCTCGTAATATTACAACTTTATTCTCGTAATGTTGCGACTTTATTCTGGTAATATTACAACTTTATTCTGGTAATATTACGACTTTATTCTCGTAATGTTACGACTTTATTCTCGTAATGCTACAACTTTATTCTCGTAATATTACAACTTTATTCTGGTAATATTACAACTTTATTTTGGTAATATTACGACTTTATTCAGGTAATATTACAACTTTATTCTAGAAATGTTACAACTTTATTCTCGTAATGTTACAACTTTATTCTCATGATGTTACGACTTTATTCTCGTAATGTTACAACTTTATTCTCACAATATTACAACTTTATTCTCGTAATATTACAACTTTATTCTGGTAATATTACAACTTTATTCTAGAAATATTACAACTTTATTCTCGTAATATTACAACTTTATTCTGGTAATGTTACGACTTTATTCTGGTAATATTACGACTTTATTCTGGTAATATTACGACTTTATTCTAGTAATGTTACAACTTTATTCTCACAATATTACAGCTTTATTTTGGTAATATTACGACTTTATTCTGGTAATATTACAACTTTATTCTAGAAATGTTACAACTTTATTCTCGTAATGTTACAACTTTATTCTCGTGATGTTACAACTTTATTCTCGTAATGTTACGACTTTATTCTCGTAATATTACAACTTTATTCTCGTAATGTTACAACTTTATTCTGTTAATATTACGACTTTATTTTGGCAATATTACGACTTTATTCTAGTAATGTTACGACTTTATTCTGGTAATATTACGACTTTATTCTGGTAATATTACGACTTTATTCTAGTAATGTTACAACTTTATTCTCACAATATTACAGCTTTATTTTGGTAATATTACGACTTTATTCAGGTAATATTACGACTTTATTCTAGTAATATTACAACTTTATTCTCGTAATGTTACAACTTTATTCTCATAATATTACAACTTTATTCTCGTAATGTTACAACTTTATTCTGGTAATATTACGACTTTATTCTCGTAATATTACAACTTTATTCTCGTAATGTTACAACTTTATTCTCGTAATGTTACAACTTTATTCTCGTAATGTTACGACTTTATTCTCGTAATATTACAGCTTTATTCTCGTAGTATTACAACTTTCTTCTCGTTATATTACATCTTTATTCGTAATATTACAACCAGGCCCTAATATTCTGTCGTAATGATGAGATTCCAGAAGAGATCTGGTTCTTAGGAAAAGGATGCTATACAGTTTGTCCGAGTGGAGTTATCATATGATGACATAAGAAAGAGCCGGGCACCGAGCAGATCTGACCACAGAGCCAATCTGGTACCTACACCGTCTCAAGAGGAGGGATTTCCTGAAAAGTGGCCAATCACGTCAAAAGCAAGCCATAAGCACAGAGAAGGAGCATGCACTCATGCTTGTGACATATTGGGGCCTCATGGTATCCAGTCTGCACCCATAGAGGATTCCAAATGAGCTTGGATAGTAGTTCAGTTTGTGTGTTTGGAATAAATCTGCTCATGTGAGGTTCTATAATGCCTGTGCCCCTTTTAGCACAGTTCTGACTTAATAGATAACATGAAAATGATTTGATTCATTCCAAATGATTTCATTTGAGATACAAAAGACAAGACAAATGACATAAAAAAAATCAAACAGATAAAGTTAGAATGAAACCAAAACACAGCTTCACCTTTTGCTGGCTACGTGACATCATCCAGCTCTATGAGGCGTGTGTGCTGGATGGTGCAAAGCAGCTCACCCTCCTGAACGGCCATCCGGCTGACAGCTCCCAGCCCTGCCGGGGGAGCGAGGACAGGAGGCTGAGAGGAGAAGGAGACATAAATCCTATGTCCTATATAAAAAGAAATACTATCCGTGTCAAGGAAAGGTGGGATGCCCTAAAATGAATGATAACAGACTCATTAAAAATAACGGCCGCCTAAATGATAAATAGCATGTCTGCTGAAAAGAGCGCAGGACAATGGCTTTAACAAATTGAAACTGCAGTGCTCAGCCTTAAGGTGTTATTGCCCCTCTTCCCTTCACCCAAAAAAAGAAAAAAAAGGCAATAACAGAGTGTCCAGCTTCCCATTATGATTATGATGCTCCCTTATAGATATCTACAACCAGAAGCAGCCTGTTGTCATGCACTGCAAATTTTAACTGGAAAAATATGAATAAAAAAGCATTGTAAATCAATTTAACGTTACCTGGAATTTGCAAACAAGTAAACCTAAGAAACAGACTTCTCAGTTATGGGGTGAGTTTTGTTCCATCATTGCTGCATGAAAAGAACACATTTTGTTTGTAGAAATTTGAAGAAAAAGCTATCAAGGAATAACTGTTTAAAAAAACAACAGAAAAATATTTAACGAGCAAGTTTGCCTTTTTCTCAGCATTTATTTTCTCAAATATATCCCTAAAAAAATATCTTATTTTATTTTTCAATTTTTATCCTTTTTTTTATTTATTTATCTTAATGTTTTTTATATTTTAGTCTTTCAATTCTTTTCAAATTTTATGTTTACAATTTTTAGTTTTCCATATGAAGTGTCACCAATACACTGGAAAAAAATCTCAATTTAAGAGTTATTTTTTTCTTAAAATAAATGCATTTGTTCTTGAATTGAGGAGGTAATTGAGATACATTGCCAATGGAACAAGACAATTTACATTTAAATTAACCCAAAATAGTTGCATTGTCTTGTTTCAAGTCCCTTTTATCTATTTATCGTATTTTGAGAGTAAAAATGCTAATTTCATTGACAAATCAGCTTATTTACCCACTCAAATAAAGGGTAGATACACTTCATTTAATAAATGTTGACTTATTTCTAGATCGTTTTTGCAGTGTAGCATGTTTTTTGAGGTTGGTCAAACATTCCCCCTGAATGAGAAGTGAAGATGCATGTCTATTGGTAAATATGGACATTAACGTTACATTTTTATTGATCAAGAATGAGGGTTTATTCTAAGCTTGAAGAGAATGTTATTTTTAAAATGATATTTTAAAGAGAAAATGAAAAAAAAAGTGAAATGATTGATAAAGATAATCTCTCTCACTGGAAAAATCGAAATCTAGATAAGTCAATTCTTCTTAAATTAAGTGCTTTTGTTCTTGAATTTAGGAGGTAAGTGAGACTCTTTGCAAATGGATCAAGACAATTTACATTTAAAATAACAAACAACTATCTTATTTCAAGTGCACATTATCTAATTATCTTGTTTTAAGAGTAAAAATGCTAATTCCATTGGCAGATCATCTTATTTACCTACTCAAATTAAGGGTAAATACACTTAATTCAAGACACTTTTACTTATTTTCTAGATTGTTTTTGCAGTGCTGTGTTCTGGAAAAAAATTTAAAATCTAGATAAGTCATTTTTTCTTAAAATAAGTGCATTTGTTCTTGTATTGAGGAGGTAAAAGAGACATCTTGCCAATGGAACAAAACAATTTACACTTAAAATAAGAAAACACAATTGCATTGCCTTAGTTCAAGTGCATTTGATCTAATTATCTTATTTTAAGAGTAAAAATACTCATTCAATTGGCAAACTATACCATTTACCTACTCAAATTAAGGGTAAATACACTTAATTTAAGAAATATTTACTTATTTCTAGATCGTTTTTCCAGTGGCACCTTGTCACTTTCTTTCTCCCGTTCTTTTTCTTGAAAAGAGATCCCTCTGGACAAACTCTTATAACATTTAATAACTTTTATGTATTGAATAACCATGAGACGTGACAAGAGATTTTGATAGAAATTGTAATCTTACTCAGATCAGAGAAGTTGCTTAAAGTTACAGAAGGCAGCTGCTCACCAGCCGGGCTCACTGCTCGGGAAGTGGCCATGATTGACAGTTAAAGAAGCATTTTATGCATCTCCAGTCTGCCACATCATCACATTTTACATCAGACACATTTGCAGATAGACATTTGTACTCCGCCTCCCGCCCATTGACTGCTGGAGATAGGCACCAGCACCCCTCGTGACCTCACTTTGGACAAGCGTGTCTGATAATGGATGGACATTTGCTGCAGCCTTATTAAGATATTACACTTTGTTCTTAGCTGAAGGACGCCGCTATCATTCCATTCCCAAATCTTTGCCACATACAGAATGAAGATTATAACTGTATATCTATTCAGCGAAACTGGCCTAATTAGATATACTATTGGGGAAAACACACTGCAAAAATTTTTTAATCTGAATAAGTAATTTTTTCTTAAAATAAGTGCGTTTTGTCTTAAAACGAGGAGGTAAGTGAGATACGTTGCCAATGTACACCGGAAAAACGATCTAGAAATAAGTAAAAAATGTCTCAAATAAAGTATTTGTACCCTTAATTTGAGTAGGTAAATGAGTTTGTCAATGGAACAAGACAATTTACTCTTAAAATAAGATAATTAGATAATATGCACTTGAAATAAGACAATGCAATTGTTTTTTATTATTTTAAGAGTAAATTGTCTTGTTCTATTGGCAAAATCTCTCTTTTATCTCCTCAATCCAAGAACAAATGCACTTATTTAAAGAAAAAATGACTTATCTAGATTTCGATTTTTTTCAGTGTAACAAGATAATTTACATTTAAAATAAGAAAAAGCAACTACGTTGTCTAATTACAAGCGCATATTATCTAATTATCTTATTTTAAGAGTAAAAATACTCATTCAATTGGCCAATCCTATTATTTATCTAATAAAATTTAGGGTAAATACACTTGATTTTAGAAATTTTTACTTATTTCTAGATCGTTTTTGCAGTGCATCAGTTCTGACTCGCAACAGGCAGCTAATATTAAAGGAATAGTACACCCAAAACATGATTAGCCTTCATTTTCTACTCACCCCCATGCTGAACAACACTCTGGAGTACTTTTTGATATCTCAAATGCATCTGGAGATCTGGGAGGCTTCTTGCTGTCTGCTGACATTCAAATAATGGAGGTCTATGGCGCCCGAGGCAGAAAGGTCCATAAAAGTCCACAAAAAACGTGTCAATGTTCCTCCATACTGCTCGTCCAATGTATTCCAAGTGTCCTGAGTGGGTAGCGTCCATAATTTACTCGTTTTAGAGCATAAACAGTAGTGTATAGGATTTCCTGAAAGCGTGCGCCTGCGAGTTCACGACGCCACGGAAACCGGCAGACCAAACCAGATTAAAGTGCGAATTCAGCTCGGCAAAGAACTCATGCTCTTCCTCAACACTGAAGTCCTCAGACATTTTTCTTTCGTTGTTTCTTTCTTTGCACAGGTAAACAGCACATTTCTTCTTCTACGCTTGCATTATCAGCAGAGCAGACGCTGAATGCGCACTTTCATCTGGTTTGGTCTGCCGCGGTTTCCGTAGACTCATGAACGCGCTTTTAGGAAATCCTATACACTACTGTTTATGCTCTAAAAACATTCTAAATGACTTAGTTTCGAGTAAATTATGGACGCTACCCACTCAGGACACTTGGAATACATTGGACAGCAAGAAGCCTCCCAGATCTCCAGATGCATTTGAGATATCAAAAAAGTACTCCAGAGTGTTGTTCAGCATGGGGGTGAGTAGAAAATGAAGGCTAATCATGTTTTGGGTGTACTATTCCTTTAAGGTGTAATAAACTCACACATCATCAATGATAATTATCCTAAAATGATCAAAGCTGCAAAAAAAAAAAAAAAAAACAGCATAAAAAAAGAGATGTTGAACGATTTAAAATTGAAAAACAATTGAACATGAAAAAAACAAATATAAACCTAGTAAAACATCAAATTTACTTTCAATTTAGTTTTTAAGATTTGTTATTCCCGGTTTACATTATTTTCCCATTTACAGAACATTTTCCTTTCCTTGAACAATAATGGAACAGAATTCACTCCATAGAGGTCACTAACAGCTGAAAGTTTAGATCTGGTACCAGGCTTTAAACCCACTCAGTGTCTGTGACGGGTCTCACATTCCTTCTGATGACAGTAAACTAACCTGCTCCATCCTTCCACGCACATAAAGCTGTGAACACAGATTTCAGGTCGTAAAAATCATAGCCAGCGTTCATCAAGTGTAAACATTTACATCTGAGCGAGCTAAACAGATTCCTTCTCCGTCAGACGGAGGAGAGCTTCAGGAGTGACGGCTGTCCGACCTGGAGCTGGCCTGGCCGTGTCCGTGGGTTCACCCTCTGCCTGTCTCCTCTGTAAACACCCGCATTCCTCTCTCATGACAGAATCATCTAGCAGAATATTTGTCAAGAATTCAAAGAGCTGTGAGGACAACTGTTAGGTGACACTGCCAGAATGATGAGTTTTATGTTGCTATGAATCGGGAGAGCTCTGTTTGGAAGACATGTAATCAAATTGGGGATGCAGTAACACAGCTGGCAGTTGGCTCTGAGGTCAACTTCTTCTTTCAATGTTTTCCCATGTCAGGGGCCCCAACTACTTAGCTGTTATATTATCATTTTATGTAACAGAACAACCTGGATATGTATGAATTTAAAGAGAAATAAAGGCATGGTTTTCAAAAGAATCACATTTTTGGACTTTTTTTTTGTTGCAAGCAGCTCATTGAGATAAATCTCAAAATTTCCCAACTTTTAAAGGAAAAGTCCGGTCATATTCAGAACTCAAACTTCTGAAAGTATTTTAAATATAAAATTATTACATATTATTCAATAAATGATAAGCATTTTTTATTTCAATCTGAATGTGCTTTACTGGAGGCGTCCATGTTTGTCAAAGAACACTACTGCCACCTACTGGTTTGTGACGTCACGGTGCGGTATCGGCTGTTGATCTAGTCCCAGTGCTGTATCAGGTGTTTGTCACAACGCGCTATTATCCAAGTCTTCTTCTATGTAGCCAACATTCTTCTTCGAAATGTTGCCTACGTATTGTTTTTTCATGGCCAGAATTTCAAGTTGGCAAACCAACGACGAACCCTTCCGTTGAGGATCATGAATCAGAAAGGTGAAATAACTCTTTTTTTTCACTTTTACCCGATGTATTCCAACATCCAGCTGCCATGCACGTGGGCATTGTCAGTTTCACTATAGCTCTGGTGAGTTTCAATGATGAAGTCCTCTGGAAATCTTCAATAATTGTTGTTGATTGCAGATGTGTCTAGTAGTTCCCATTGATTTTGCTTGTAAAGCGGGGAGAATGGCGCTAGGCTTACCGCACCGTGACGTCACTGCCGGAAGATGGCAGGAGGGAGGGGTTACTATATTTGGGTAAAAATGGCCGCTCCCAAACTTTTTTACTGATTTACGCTAAATTCATTAAACCACCGCAAACGTATTTGTCAGTCTTGGTTTGTTAGTTCCTGTTTTTCTTGGTTTTCCCATTTGTTGTCCTCTGCTGCCCTCTTGTGTCCTCTTTCTCTTGCTCTGTTTCCTGTTCAGCTCTCACCTGTTTTCAATTCCCTCGTTAGCTCTCTCTCTGTCTCTGTCCCCTTTAAAAGCCCTCCCTCTTCAGTTCCTGTTTGCTGGATCCTCGTCTAACTTCTGTCTGTCTTCCTCGTCTCTCCCTGGCTCCTAGAGTTTTGGTTTACCCCTGATGTCTACTTGGTTCTGGTGCGTTTGTTGTTTTGTGTTGGACTTTGATTCCTGCCCCTGGACCTGTGAACCTTAATAAACCCACTTTAATTCACCTCTGCCAACTGGTCTCTGCATTTGGGTCCTCTAAAGAAACACCGCTTCTTGACAGTATTAGTTTTTAGGTATAAATTATGATCCATTGATTATTCCTTGCTGACCGGAATTTTCCTTTAATGTTTCCCAGATATTCCTAATAGTTTTAGGTCTGGACTTAAATTTATATGTAAAGATTTACTTCTTTGAATATTGATACCAATATAGTGAAACAGTTGCAACAACAGATAAGGAAAATCAAAAGATTAAAGATAATTTGTCCATTTTGAGCCGTTTCTTTATTAAAAAACACTGATATATAAGGATAAAGATGGAGCCAGCTGGAATATATTCCCCCTTTATTAGATTTTAAATGTAATCATGTTTCAAGCTCTATTTTAATTTTGGGTCTTTTTGCAACTTTGATGTAGTGAATCCAAGTGCGCTGAAAGTATTCAGCTGCTCATACAGCTCATATATTATCCTGTATGAATTTTTCATTTAGATCCAAACTAGATAAATTCCGGCAGTGACGTCACGGTGCGGTAAGCCTAGCGCCATTCTCCCCGCTTTACAAGCAAAATCAATGGGAACTACTAGAAACATCTGCAATCAACAACAATTATTGAAGATTTCCAGAGGACTTCACCATTGAAATTCACCAGAGCTATAGTGAAACTGACAATGCCCCCTCCAGGGACGGGTTCGTCGTCAGATTGCGAACTTGAAGAGGGAGGATTTGCCATCGGTCTTCTGGCCAGAGAAAAAACACGTAATATGTAGCCAACATTTGGAAGAAGAATGTTTTCAAGATGACTTGGATAATAGCGCGTTGTGACAAACACCAGATACAGCACTGGGACTTGATCAACAGCCGATACCGCACTGTGACGTCACTAACCAGTAGGTGGCAGTAGTGTTCTTTGACAAACATGGATGCCTCCAGTAAAGCACATTCACATGAAAATTACTCTTCATTTACAGGTGCTGGTCATAAAATTAGAATATCATGAAAAAGTAGATTGATTTCAGTAATTCCATTTAAAAAGTGAAACTTGTATATTATATTCATACATTACATACAAACTCATATATTTCAGATGTTTATTTTGTTTAATTTTGATGATTACAAATGACAACAAATGAAAATCTCAAATTCATCATATCAGAAAATTAGAATATTACTGAAGACCAATAAAAACAAAGGATTTATAGAAATGTTGGCCAACTGAAAAGTATGAACATGAAAAGTATGAGCATGTACAGCACTCAGTATTTAGTTGGGCCTCCTTTGGCCTGTACTACTGCAGCAATGCGGCGTGGCATGGAGTCGATCAGTCTGTGGCACTGCTCAGGTGTTATGATAGCCCAGGTTGCTCTAATAGTGGCTTTTAGCTCTTCTGAATTGTTGGGTCTGGTGTATTGCATCTTCTTCTTCACAATACCCCATAGATTTTCTATGGGGTTAAGGTCAGGAGAGTTTGCTGGCCAATTAAGAACAGGGATACCATGGTCCTTCAACCAGGTACTGGTAGCTTTGGCACTGTGTGCAGGTGCCAAGTCCTGTTGGAAAATGAAATCTGCATCTCCAAAAAGTTGGTCAGCTGCAGGAAGCATGAAGTGCTCTAAAACTTCCTGGTATGTGGCTGCGTTGACCCTGGACCTCAGAAAACACAATGGACCAACACCAGCAGATGACATGGCACCCCAAACCATCACTGACTGTGGAAACTTTACACTGGACTTCAAGCAACGTGGATGGAGTGCATTTCTTCTTTTCCTCCAGACTCTGGGACCTTGATTTCCAAAGGAAATGCAAAATTTACTTTCATCAGAGAACATGACTTTGGACCACTCACCAGCAGTCCAGTCCTGTTTCTCTTTAGCCCAGGCAAGACGCTTCTGACGCTGTCTGTGGTTCAAGAGTGGCTTGACACAAGGAATGCGACAGCAGAAACCCATGTCTTTCATACGTCTGTGTGTGGTGGTTCTTGAAGCACTCACTCCAGCTGCAGTCCACTCTTTGTGAATCTCCCCCACATTTTTGAATGGGTTTTGTTTCACAATCCTCTCCAGGGTGCGGTTATCTCTCTTGCTTGTACACTTTTTTCGACCACATCTTTTCCTTCCCTTCGCCTCTCTATTAATGTGCTTGGACACTGAGCTCTGTGAACAGCCAGCCTCTTTAGCGATGACCTTTTGTGTCTTGCCCTCCTTGTGCAAGGTGTCGATGGTCGTCTTTTGGACAACTGTCAAGTCAGCAGTCTTCCCCATGATTGTGTAGCCTATAGAACTAGACTGAAAGACCATTTAAAGGCTTTTGCAGGTGGTTTGAGTTAATTAGCTGATTAGAGTGTGGCACCAGGGGCCATCAATTTTGAACCTTTTCACAATATTCTAATTTTCTGATATGATGAATTTGAGATTTTCATTTGTTGTCATTTGTAATCATCAAAATTAAACAAAATAAACATCTGAAATATATGAGTTTGTATGTAATGTATGAATATAATATACAAGTTTCACTTTTTAAATGGAATTACTGAAATCAATCTACTTTTTCATGATATTCTAATTTTATGACCAGCACCTGTAAACACTTATTTATTGAACAGTTTGTTACTATTTCATATTTAAAGTAATTTCAGACATTTGAATTCTGAATATAATCAGACTTTTCCTTAAAATAAATGTTAAAAGCACTTTATTTTAAATATTAAACCACTTCCCATGTTGAATTTTTTTTATATCTAATGTTTTTAAATGTAATGTTACAAGTCCAAACAGGAAAAAAATATTAGGTACCTTAAAATTGGAAGTTATTGCATAAATCTGTCATTCAGGGGCACTTCAGGATAAGATAAGACACCCAAGGGGGCACTTTAGGGTGGGTTTTGGCTCCAGAGAGAAAACTTTAGCCCTAGTTTGGCTCTTGAGATTGAACCTTAACATGGCAATGACAACGTCTTTGATACATCATTTTCAAGCCTGATGTTTTTTACAGAAGTACCTGTCTCAGCTTTGATTTGACAGCCTGTATCACTGCTTTCTGTAATGCTCCTGATAAAAACCAAAAATCTAATAAAACAACATGAACCCTTTATTCGTTTTAATGTCAATATATCTCTTTTTTAATTTTTATCAAGCTCAAGCAGACCTTTACACCTCTCCTGAGGCTCACTTGAAGAGTGATGCTGCCTGTGCTTTCAAATTGAACACAATAGTTTTCTTGATACCTAGAAACAATCCTAATCCGTCCGTTTGGGGATTCAAGCGGTGTGTTTTCAGACAGCAATGGACCGACGGCTTCGACACAAAGAGCAAACAACTGACAAAAAACCCCAGCTGAAGTAGGTCATCGCCTCTGAGCTCAGAACAACCCTCATGTATTGAAAGTTTTTTTGTTTTATCTGAGTAATGTTTTCTGATTGTTAAAAAAAAACGTCTCCAGTCTTTTTTTTTTTCCTTTTTTTTTTTTTTTGATGCTTGTTGATGTGAAAAACACAGAGAAGAGCTTTAAAATGTTGCTTTTTTGTCACCGCAAGTCCTTATTATGCAGTTTAATTACTACACTGTCAGTTAATGCGGTCTCCTAAAAACTAAAATTTGGTCCTGCTAGGTTATTATCCAGAGCTCACGATGCACTTCACTGTATCTATTAAAATGTGCTGGCTCTGCTAACAAACAATGACCTGTAATCTCCAGAGTGACTTGGAAAAAAAAACAACAAAAGAGAAAAAGAATCTGCTTGTTTGAGTGAAGCTGTTGACTTGGGAGGACGCATGGAGGGATGATGATGGTTTTCAGGCGATTTTCGCACTTGTACAGCCTGATTATACATAGCGACGCAGCGAGGAAAGGCTTCATTGAAATTTACAACAGGCAATCTCTACCATATGGAGTCACCAAATGGAGATCACAGACTGGCAAAAGCAATCAGCTTTTTAATTAACAGAATTAACAGTGCGATGTTAAACCATAATGACAGCAATAAAAACAGTTGATGTGACAATCAATGTGCACCAAAAACATTCATAACCATTATTTTCATTAGTAGGTAAGGGGGGGTTACCCAGAGTGATACTGTGTGTCTGTGTATCACCCCATCCCTTTGAAATCACACTTGAAATAGCTGTACGGTAAGAGTGTTAAACACGAGGTCATTGGCTGACGGAGTGTTTTCAGAACCAATAAGCATCCTGAAGTGTGTCTCACAAAATCAGGCAACTCTGTTTCATCAATTTTATAAGCTAAGAAGACGTTTTGTAAATTAAATTTTGAAAAAAAGAGACAACAAAAAAAACTTGAAAAACTTAAAAATTGAAGAAAAATTTTGATAGTGATATTTCTTTATTCATTTTTTTGTGCATTTTTTCAAACCTTCTTTTTCATCAGATGTTATATTTTAAAATTTTGTTCCCTTACTTGCTTACAAATGACATTCTCTTCTCCTCACACTGGAGTGACGAGCAAAGATTCATTTCTATTGGTCTGCGTGGACGCTAGCAAACGTTAGCAAAGAGCTTTTGTACCGGGCTTAAAGAGTAGATTGTGATCTGTAAAATGTAAAGATAAGAACGCAGGTCCTAAAATTTTAAATTTAAAAAATTTAAAATAGGTAAACAGATTGAAAAACATAAAACATTTTTTGAAAAAATAGAAATGAAAGAAAACATGAGGAAAAAAAGAAAAAGAAAATAAAATTACTATCAAAATACGGAAGAGGATTAGGGCCACTGAAGAAAAAAAAAAAGTTACGATTTTTTTTTTTTTTTTTTCAGTAAATGGTAAATGGTAAATGGCATGTACTTATATAGCGCCTTTATTCAAGTTAGAAGACTTGACCAAAGCGCTTAACACTACATTCATTCACCCATTCACACACACACTCACACACTGATGGTGGCAAGCTACATTGTAGCCACAGCTGCCCTGGGGCTCACTGACAGAAGCGAGGCTGCCATACACTGGCGCCACCGGGCCCTCTGACCACCATCAGTAGACAATGCAGGTGAAGTGTCTTGCCCAAGGACACAACGACAATGAAAGTCGGAGTCGGGGCTTGAACCGTCAACCCTCCGATTACAGGGCAAACTCCTACATCCAACGCCACTGTCGCAGTATAGTATGGGGAAAAAAAATCAGAATTCTGACTTTAATCTCAGGATTCTGACTTTTTTCTCAGAATTCTGACTTTTTTCTCAGAATTCTGACTTTAATCTCAGGATTCTGACTTTTTTCTCAGAATTCTGACTTTTTTCTCAGAATTCTGACTTTTTTCTCAGAATTCTGACTTTAATCTCAGGATTCTGACTTTTTTCTCAGAATTCTGACTTTTTTCTCAGAATTCTGACTTTAATCTCAGAATTCTGACTTTAATCTAAAAAAAGTCAGAATTCTGAGGTTAAAGTCAGAATTCTGAGAAAAAAGTCAGAATCCTGAGATTAAAGTCAGAATTCTGACTTTTTTCTTAGAATTCTGACTTTAATCTCAGAATTCTGACTTTTTTTATTTTCAGAATTCAGTCAGAATTCTGAGATTAAGTCAGAATTCTGAGAAAAAAGTCAGAATTCTGAGATTAAAGTCAGAATTCTGACTTTTCCCATACTATACTGAAATAAAATAAAAATAATCAGTTAACTTTTTTTTTTTTCCCAGTGGCCCTTATCCTCTTCCGTAGAATCCTTAGAAAAAAGTCAGAATTCTGAGAAAAAAGTCAGAATTCTGAGAAAAAAGTCAGAATTCTGAGATTAAAGTCAGAATTCTGAGAAAAATGTCAGAATTCTGACTTTTTTCCCATGTTAAATTGTAATAGAATTTAAAAATCAGTTAACTTACTCTTCCGTATCAAAAATTTTTTTAGATAAAGGTTTTTTTTTTCTTTAAAGTTTCAGGTCTGGATGTTTTTTTTGTTTTTTGTTTTTTTACAATTTCCATTTATACTTTACTTGCCACAATTAAGGAACAAAATTCCCCCAATACTGCAGCAAATTTGGAAACAGCAGCTGTAAGACTTTGGTAGAAAATAAAGGTTTATGGAGCATCAAAATTTGTGCACATCCACATGAAAACACAGACGTAGGGCCACATATAAGATTCGCAAATACCTGCACACAAACACAGAGAAGAACCACATACTGCCGGCTGGCAACAGCTCACAAAAGAAAGTCAAATTATTAGAAATAACGAAAAGCCATCAATAAGAAATCTGCAGAGACTCGTTTCATTCTGTTTTCAACAGCGCTTTTCAGCCCATTATTTTCTGTAAATGTTAACATCACCAAGCCTGCCTATTGATTCTATTATTTTTGACCTTGCATTAGTGTCGGCTAATCTCGCATGCTATAAAATTTCATTTCATAGTGAAAAATACTCCAAGGCCCTAAGGGTGAGTTATACACAGGTTGCGGCACCCCCGGGATTCATAAGTGCAGATGCGGGTAAACAAACCGTACATTTAATGTTTCTTAGATGAGTGAGCAGCGCTGGGGCTTTCATTTCCTCCTCTTTTTTTTTCTCCCCTGCCTTTTTTTTCTCTGAGGTGGCTAAAAAGGCATAAGTTAGGGACAGATTCCTTCAAAGATAAATGCATGCATCTCCTGAAATGATACTATATTTTCCCCGCTGCACACAAACCTGAGAGGAATGCTGATCCACTGAAGCCAAATGGCATTTTTTTTCCCTCCCTCTATGTATGAGGCTTCACTGGAGATTGTCGCATTTTTCACATCACATTCAGGAGTGACCGAAACATGACCTGGATGGGAAAACAATGAAGCAGCACCGCCTGCTCAAAGACTGTTAGTCAACTAACACATAAAAATCATGCTTTAGAGCCACAGATAGCAGCGGTGATTGCTGCTTTGGACAGGAGAAGTATCTCGTCTCTAAACTTGATTTCATCGAGTAAACAAACTGAAAGGGCTTATTTTTATCCTGGAAGCCATTTTTAACACATTACAAACAGTCAGTGGATACACAAAAAGTTCATTTTTAAACCTTTAAATGCAGTTTTTTAGGTTACATATATGATGGCATCAAGTCCTTTTTTCAGTTATTCCTCAACTTAGATTATATTAGATTAGATTAGATGAGCTTTATTGATCTCACAGCGGAGAAATTCACTCGTCACATATTGGCATAGAAGTTACAGAAGGTGCAAACAGGGAGGAAAAAAGTGCATTAAGAATAAGCATTATATATACAATATATCAAGATAAATAGGATTAAGATGCAAGTGTACATGTATCCCACACAATGAAAAAACTAAATAAAAATAAGAAATAAAAATATGTACAATTCGGATGGCTTATATACAGGGGGAGAAATATTGCACTTTCAGCATATTGCACAGTGTATTATGTATTATGACATACATTAAGATTGTTTGACCATCTTGGGCTGAATACTTTATAGTAAAGACTGAACAGACTTGTCATATACACTCACCGGCCACTTTATTAGGTACACCTGTCCAACTGCTCGTTAACACTTAATTTCTAAGCAGCCAATCACATGGCGGCAACTCAGTGCATTTAGGCATGTAGACATGGTCAAGACAATCTCCTGCAGTTCAAACCGAGCATCAGTATGGGGAAGAAAGGTGATTTGAGTGACTTTGAACGTGGCATGATTGTTGGTGCCAGAAGGGCTGGTCTGAGTATTTCAGAAACTGCTGATCTACTGGGATTTTCACGCACAACCATCTCTAGGGTTTACAGAGAATGGTCGGAAAAAGAAAAAACATCCAGTGAGCGGCAGTTCTGTGGGCGGAAATGCCTTGTTGATGCCAGAGGTCAGAGGAGAATGGCCAGACTGGTTCGAGCTGATAGAAGGGCAACAGTGACTCAAATAACCACCCGTTACAACCAAGGTGGGCAGAAGAGCATCTCTGAACGCACAGTACGTCGAACTTTGAGGCAGGTGGGCTACAGCAGCAGAAGACCACACCGGGTGCCACTCCTTTCAGCTAAGAACAGGAAACCGAGGATACAATTTGCACAAGCTCATGGAAATTGGACAATAGAAGATTGGAAAAACGTTGCCTGGTCTCATGAGTCTCGATTTCTGCTGCGACATTCGGATGGTAGGGTCAGAATTTGGCGTCTACAACATGAAAGCATGGATCCATCCTGCCTTGTATTAACGGTTCAGGCTGGTGGTGGTGGTGTCATGGTGTGGGGAATATTTTCTTGGCACTCTTTGGGCCCCTTGGTACCAATTGAGCATCGTTGCAACGCCACAGCCTACCTGAGTATTGTTGCTGACCATGTCCATCCCTTTATGACCACAATGTACCCAACTTCTGATGGCTACTTTCAGCAGGATAATGCGCCATGTCATAAAGCTGGAATCATCTCAGACTGGTTTCTTGAACATGACAATGAGTTCACTGTACTCAAATGGCCTCCACAGTCACCAGATCTCAATCCGTTAGAGCATCTTTGGGATGTGGTGGAACGGGAGATTCGCATCATGGATGTGCAGCCGACAAATCTGCGGCAACTGTGTGATGCCATCATGTCAATATGGACCAAACTCCCTGAGGAATGCTTCCAGCACCTTGTTGAATCTATGCCACCAAGAATTGAGGCAGTTCTGAAGGCAAAAGGGGGTCCAAGCCGTTACTAGCCTGGGGTACCTAATAAAGTGGCCGGTGAGTGTAGTTCTTGTTTAGTCAAAGCTACCAGTTAAAACCTTCATGCAGATCCATGTAGCAACATGCAGATAGGAAACGTTTCCCTGACAGTTTCACAAGCAATTTCTGCCTGAAAATTCACAAGTGAAATAAATCAAGAATGGCTCCAGAATTATCAGGTCTAAATGCAACCTTTGGTTACCTTTGTAAAAGTAAGAGATAGAAGATTTTTTATAAGGGAACGACAGAGCTGTTACTATATTTGATTTATTTAGTGTAAACAAATAAAAAATCTATTTCTAATAAGGTTTTTGTTCAAAATGAAGCGTAGAAAAACACCCTGAGGGTCTTACTGAAAACCTACCATTGAATTGATCAACATATTAACTGTAACTGGAGCAAATTGGGGTTGAATCAGTTGAAAAATATCTGATTCACAATATTTTTTACAGTCCCAAAATTCAATTGAATTTAGTTTGTTTCTATAGCAACATTTCAAACCATTTTCATCGTCATCTCCATGTACTTTACAGAGCAAATCAATCGAGTCATACAGCAGTTTTCTTGCAGGTTGCATCCAGATATTGACTTTGCTTTGATGAGAATGAAGCAATGGTAGATATTCACTTGCATTGTGTCATTAACTATACAGCAATCTGTCACACAGAGCATGCATGTAGCGACAGTGGAGAGGAAAAATTCCCTTTTAACAGGAAGAAACCTCCACCAGAACCAGGCTCAGAGTGAATGGCCTTCTGCTGAGGCCGGCTGGGGTTCAAGGAGACATACAAGAAGAACATAGAAGCACTGATGTATAAATACTTTCTATGTTAGAAAAGATAACAGTAAACCAGCTCCAGATGTAGCTCTGTCTAGGAGCGAAACATTTAAGCAGATGAGGGCTGAGCCAGTTTTCATATCAAAAGTAATAAAAGAGCACATCCAGATAGTCACAGTAAAAGATGAGGCCATGGATAGGAGGGTCAAACAGAACCAGACCAGGAGAAACTACAACAAGAAAAAAGGAGAGAGAACATAAAGTTAGTGGTTGAACTAGAAAAGAATGAAGAATTGGAGAAACAGAGGAAAAGTGGTCTCTATGTCCTCCAGCCGTCTAAGTCTATAGCAGCATTACAGCATTAAAAGAAGATCTAAGCTGAGCTTTAAAAGTAGACAGTGCTGCTAATTTTTCTAAAGCCTCATAAAAGGAATTTGGTCAAATAAAAGCTCTGATTTTGATTGTAGGATTCATTCTGCCAATAAGAGAGATTTCGGTCATGACGTTTATGCTGTATATTATCAGCGATATCCATAGCACTTTATAAAGCTAATGGACAGTAAAACAAGGAGGTTATGAAAGTGATAACTACTGTATAACCTTTGTCACAAGTAAAAATTGCGACACCAAACTACAAAAAATAGGTGCAACAGGTTGTTGGAAAGGTATAAAGTTAGCTTATACTAATACCTGAGGAAATATTTTTTATCCTCAATTACTCCAGAAAACTTTGCCACGTTTGATGGAGCCTTAAAGGAATAGTACACCCAAAACATGATTAGCCTTCATTTTCTACTCACCCCCATGCTGAACAACACTCTGGAGTACTTTTTTGATATCTCAAATGCATCTGGAGATCTGGGAGGCTTCTTGCTGTCTGCTGACATTCAAATAATGAAGGTCTATGGCGCCCGAGGCAGAAAGGTCCATAAAAGTCCACAAAAAACGTGTCAATATTCCTCCATACTGCTCGTCCAATGTATTCCAAGTGTCCTGAGTGGGTAGCATCCAGAATTTACTCGAAACGAAGTCATTTAGAATGTTTTTAGAGCATAAACAGTAGTGTATAGGATTTCCTGAAAGCGCGCACATGCGCGTTCACAACGCTACGGAAGCCGGCAGACCAAACCAGATGAAAGTGTGCATTCAGCTTCTGCTCTGCCAATAATGCAAGCGTAGAAGAAGAAATGTGCTGTTTACCTGTGCAAAGAAAGAAACAACGAAAGAAAAATGTCTGAGGACTTCAGTGTTGAGGAAGAGCATGAGTTCTTTGCCGAGCTGAATGCGCACTTTCATCTGGTTTGGTCTGCCGCGGTTTTCGTAGCGTCGTGAACGCGCTTTCAGGAAATCCTATCCACAGAATAAAATAAAATTTCACACTTTTCAGAAGGCGTTGAGGGCACCCCATGTGGTCCTTGAGGGCCCCTTGGTGCCCACGGGCACCGCGTTGGTGACCCCTGCTTTAGAGCCTCTTCCTTTAGAGCGGAGGTCTTCAACAGGGGGTCCGTGACCCATAGGGGGTCCTCAGAGGTACTGCATGGGGGTCGCAAAAGTTTTGGTTGATTAGTCTTTTTTTTTATATTCCCTCCTGGAATTTTTTTTCCATTAATTGAAATGTCTTTAAATCCACATTAACATGAATTCAACACACTGTAATAAACAGATAAATGGAGGCAGAAGATGTCTTTCAGTCATCAATGCTCACAGAAGCTCTTTCAAGCTGGGCACCGTTTCATTCACAACACCTGTCCCATCAACAAGGAATCAGAATCAGACTTTAATAATCCCAGGGGGGAATTACTATCATTACATGACACTATATGAAATAGACTGACTATAGGACCAGTTTGATATTACACAATTTCATGCAATGTATATAAATAGGGGGTCCCCGCTCGATCTGGCCATCAGTTTGGGGGTCCTTGGCCTGGAAAACCTTGAAGACCCCTGCTTTAGAGGATAAAAAAATAAAATGATGGACCATGTCTGACCAAATTTTAATAGAAGGTAAAAAGTAGGCGTTGCCCCCTGGGCCCTGTTGAGGCCCCTTGTGGGGCCTTTCTGACAGGACACAGCATATGCACCACTGCACACATTCTTATCAACAGCATGTGCAGCACTAAGATGCAAAAGTTCTGCATCAAGCAAAATGCAAGGGAGCTCTTGTGTGCTGCGGTCAGAGGTAAACTATGCTGAACATTGATAGCCGATTACTAGGCTGCTGCTGAACACCAAACATCAGAATCAGCTGTTCTGATGAAGAGAAACATCTAGAAACCTGCAGGAAAGTGGCTGCGAGCGCTGTCAGGGAATTATGTGACACTCTTACTTTCCTAAAAATAGGTAAAACAAACGCATGAATGCAAGAAACAAATGTGGAATAACAAATAAAAATAATGCAAATAATAGAAATTACTCTGTTTGTAGTGTGAAAGTTAGCTTTGCTTGACTGACATAGAAAGGTTTAAATTTCAAGTATGAGAAACTACACTGGTCATTTTTTCTTAAAATAAGTGCATTTGTTCTTGGATTGAGGTGATAAAAGAGACTTTTTGCCGATGGAACAAGATAATTTATACTAAAAATAAGAAAACACAATTGCATTGTCTTATTTCAGTGCATATAAACTAATGATCTTATTTTAAGAGTAATAATACTCATTTCATTGGCAAACTATTTCATTTACCTTCTCAAATTAAGGGTAAATACACTTAACTTCAGAAATTTTTACTTATTTCTAGATCGTTTTTCCAGTGTAGATTTTAAAAAGTTTAAAGAAGAAGTTTAAAGAAAATGCAAAAATAGCTCATATTTATAAAAAACCCGACTTTTTTCAGCAAGGTTAACAGAAGGTTGGACACAGTAACTCCTAAATAAAACATTAACATCTTTTATTAAAACAGCAATTATTTCTTAAAATATATTATTCAACTTTACAAACATGAAAAAAATGTCACCATCAATAAACAGGAATAATGAATATTCAGTTTCTGCTGAAAATGTCTCTTGCACGATTTCCTTTGATCAATTTTTCAGTAAAAATAAAATAATTTCAGGACATCATTCTTTTTAAACCAATCACACATCTAACCTCCGTGATCTTTGTTCCTCCTTTTACTGTTTTTGCTTGTTTTTCTGCTTTCCAGATAAGTCCAGAGATGCATTTTTATCTATTTTTTATGTTTCTCCCACCTAATCACACTTTTCAATTTAAAAACTTTGACACGAACACACCGGAGCACTTTTGCAGCAGCTCCAAAATTAGTGCACCAGAGCGGGAGCAGCAGAAGGAGAGGGAGGGAAAGACGCCCGGTGATTTTCCGACTGTGGAAGTCTGTGTTCTGGGTGTCACTTTGGTTAATAATCTTCCACCGATCCTTCAACTTGGGTGCACGTTCAGGACGCTTCAAACCATGAAAACAGCTGGCTTTGTGCAGCCCGACTGTCAGAGTCTCCTTTGCTGTCGATGATGGAAATATCAAACCAGTGGGCCGTGAGTGGACGTCTAAATCTGAATCTCTTCAGCAGAGCTTCGCCGCAGCCTTCCTCCCACTGATAATTCATGCAACATATCCTCGCATTAGGAAAACACTGGAGCGTTAATAGTCTCCACTTCTAAATTCACTTCTAGGCTTTTACATAATCATGATATAAAACGATCAGTGTCCGTATTCACAAAGAATCCAAACACTAAAATGAGCATCAAGGTGACGTCATTTTACCCCAGTAAGATAAAAGTAAAGAGAAGAACCTTTGGCCTTTAGAGAGATCCGGAAAAAATTAGTTGAATTGTGTTTTCCCTTGATTTGAGAAGGACAGGTGGCGAATCTTCCAGTTCAATATATATTTTTTACATTTAAAATAAGAAAAACGCCTCTCACTTAACTTATTAATTATCTTATTTTAGGGTGAAAATACTCACTGCATTGGCTGGACATCTAAGTTATTTGCTCAGATTAAGAGCAAATACACTTATTTTGAACTCTCTAGTTGGAGCGCAGATGTTTTTAGCCCAAAAAAAAAAAAAGACAATTAAAATCAATCCACACACTGGAAAAACGATCTAGAAATAAATAGAATTTTCTAAAATTAAGTTTATTTACCCTTAATTTGAGTAAGTAAAGGAGGTAGTTTGCCAATGGAATGAGTATTTTTACTCTTAAAATAAGATAATTAGATAAAATGCACTTGAAATAAGACAATGCAATTGTGTGTTCCTATTTTAGGAGTATATTGTCTTGTTCCATTGGCAAAATGTCACTTTTAACTCCTCAATCCAAGAACAAATGCATTTATTTTAAGAAAAAATTACTTATCTAGATTTGGATTTTTTTTACAGTGCAGGACTTTGTTTCCAAGTTTGAAGACGTTTCGCTTCCCATCCAGGAAGCTTTTTTAATTCAAAATGTGTTGAATTTTTAAAAACATGGTGGTCTTTCCTGCTGAGCACATTTACAGTCAGACACTAATCAAAGGCCCACCTATCGTTGTCCTCGGTTGCTGAAGTCTTTTGTTGGGGGTTTTGTGTTTGGCCATTTGAATCATGATGAATATGCTCATCTAACGCCTTTGGAATGAGTTGCAGGACAGACATGTAGATGCTTGGAAATCACCGGACAGTATGTATGTTGGATATTAAAGTCCCATCCATCCATTTTCTGTCACAGTATTCCCAAGCGGGGTCGCAACGGGTGCTGGTGCCTCTCCAGCTGTCTACAGGCGAGAGTCCACCCTGGACAGGTCACTAGTCCATCGCAGGGCAACACAGAGACAAACAACCATTGACACAAACACACACCTAAGGAGAATTTAGAGAAGCCAATAAACCTAACAGTCATGTTTTTGGACTGTGGGAGGAAGCCGGAGTACCCTGAGTGAACCCATGCATGCTAGGGTTGTCACGATACTAAACTTTTCAACTCGATATCGATACTAAGGAAAATATTCGATACTCGATACCATTTTCGATACAACAAGGAAAAAAACAAAGACAGAAATATTTTCATTAATAAATAAAATACAATAAACAATAAGAACACTGTTTTGAGGTTGTGCGCTGTACACAATATTAAGCAAGCTTGATAAAAAACGTATAAAATAAAATGTTTCTTCCTTGGCTATGCTTTGCACACATAACAATGACACTAGCCAAACCGGTAAAAAAAAAAAAAAAAAAAGTCTGAAACTGAAAAGTGCAGAGAATTATTCAATCACACAGTGTTCTGAAAGTGCATTTATCGATACTTTTAAAAACGAGTATTGTATCTGGATACAACGTTTCAGTTAGTGTTGCGCCGATGCCATTTTTTGGCCCCGATACCGATACCCAATACCTGGCTGTGCAGTATCGGCCGATACCATAATAATGTAAAATAATTGCCATCATGGCTTCGTCAAGCTGCTGCCTACCTTTGTGAATTAGGAAAAAAATCTAATACAAAGTGAAACCAGTAGAACTTTTTATTGCCTACCAGGAGTGGGTGACAATAGTTGAATAAACTTATGGCTCTCAAAATGGTATCGGTGCCCTATTTGTTGGTACTCGCCGATACCGATACCACCATTTTAGGGCAGTAACGGGGCCCCGTCCGATACTGGTATCGGTGCAACACTAGTTTCAGTATCGATACTTTTTTGAGTATCGATACTTTTGACAGCCCTAATGCATGCACATGAACATGCAAACTCCATGCAGAAATCAAACCCAGAACCTTCGTGCTACAAGGCAGCAGTGCTACCCACTGTGCCACTGAGCAGCCCAATTTTAAAGTCCTTTAAAAGTTCATTTGTACAAATAACAAACAAGCAAAATTGACTGCGCTTTTAAGACTAATATTTTGGAAAAATGCTTTGCTTACATTACCAGCCATAGCCAGCTGCCTCAGGAGGTGGGATAAAAAAATGTGGAAACAGCAAAGGTTTTTAAGATTGAGGAATTTGTTTGAGTTTTACTTTTGGATTACATTTTTCTCAAATTTACATTAAGAAATCATATTACTTGTTTTTAAAAAGAAGAACATCAAATCCAGAAATCCACACAGAAGTAGAGTAGAGGCTTCAGACAGTAGCAAAGTCTGAGCTTTTTGTTGCTGGGGGCAGAGTATGGAGTCACAAAAGGGTCAAAATAAGTGTGTACTTGCAAATCCTAGTTGAAACAGAAAAAATATACAATCATTTTGACCTATCTCTGACTCCGTAGAGGGGGGGATAAGGGTCAATGGGGGTCCACAGATAAAAGAATACATTCTTTTGTCATTAATTTATTATTGGAGATTTTCTTGCATTTAATTAATAGTATGTTAGCTTGGGAACGTATAGAATGCAAGCTACAGGCTTTAAGAAGGTGCTAGGGACATACTGGGCTCTCATGGTAGTGAATCTGTACAAGTAAAGCTTTCAAAATGTACACAGAGAGAAGTTTACTTTTGTGTGTTTTTAACAAAACTACAAGAGTGAGTATTTATTGCGTGTGAATGACTGAGCGATCCGAGGATCAGGGACTGGAGCAGAGATGGCAAAAGTACTCCCTTTCCGTACTTGAGTAAAAGTACAGATACTTGTGTTAAAAAATACTCTGGTAAAAGTGGAAGTACTGATTAAACTTCTTTACTCAAGTAAAAGTAACAAAGTACAGGCTTGTAAATTTACTTAAAGTATAAAAGTAAAAGTAGAAACCACTTTTTTCATGCCGTTGCCTACATTTTAAATGGATGTCTGCCAATAGCACTAGATCTCCGTTGTGTTCATTTTCAATCATCTCGTCGTCCATGCTACTATGCTAACGCCACCGCCACCAAGCTGCAATGATTTGCCGCCAATGAATACCGCCGAATCTGTCGATTCATCTTGTAGTGGTGCGTCAAATGCAACGTAGATTCCCATCCAATTAGATTGAATTTGGTATTGATGACGTGAAAAATAATAACGGTAACTCCATTGAAATGATTCAAAACTAAAGTAACAAGCCAATTTTTTAAAATGTAAGGAGTAGAAGTAAAAAGTCGCCATAAAAATAAGTAGTAAAGTAAAGTAAAAATATCAGAAAAATCTACTTGAGTACAGTACCGAAGTATTTGTACTTCGTTACTTCCCATCTCTGGACTGGAGTCAACTATGAAGTCTTCTGAGAAGCAAAGTATTTTTCGAGTCAAATCAAACACAAGAGGATGAAGTTGAGTCATGAATCTGTTTGGCAATAATCCCAAAACTCAGCAGAACCTTCCAAAAAAAATAAATCTTTGTGGCAACGGTGCAGTCAAAGTCTGGAACTCAACCTCACTTGAACCGCTTTTTGATCTCAGGAAAACTGTGTAGAAACAAACTTTAATGAAATAAAGCGAAGCTGGAGAGTAAATTATAAAAGAATCCCACCTAGAGTAATGATTGTAGACCGATAAAGTCAGACAGAAAACGACTACGGAGAGTTATGGCTGGTCGAGCCGGTTCTGCAGGCTAATTAATCATTTATAGCTTCGGATTATTTTGTTTACGTACAAAACTCTACACTTATTTTTACCACCCCAGTGCTGCATGAAACCGAAACATCAACCTCAGCTTTCTGACCCGACCTGAAAATGAACTTTCTTAATCAAGGCCTTTATTTTTACGTACAGCTTTCCAGAAGAGGCATCAAGTCAATGAATGTATGACCCTGTAGTTTCCTTAGTGAATAATAGACTGATTGTTGGGGGTGTGCACAGCAGAGACAGCATTTTCTCTTGGAAATGACCCCTATTCTGAGCACAAGCAGTTTGGCCTCGATACCATCAAGCGAGCGCATTATCAGCCCCTTTCAGCCGTTTCTGCTCTATCAAGCACCTATCAGTGCTCCGGCCTGTGCGTGCTCATCCTCTGCATTTGTTTTAATCACCGCTGCAAACTGAGCAAAGTGAAACGGGTTGAGAGGCACAGTCGACATACGTGTCTAAACATTTCCATGTCGTTCGTTAGAATGAAAACAGATCCGTATCTGTTTGGGTTTTTGGATTTATTAACCACCAGATTGGAGGGAAATTGAAACAAAGTTTTTTTTTTCCCTTACTCTGAGGAGCAGTCTGATGCTCGGGTGACTGGATGGAGGAATGTCGTATTTGTTGTCTTTTTTTTTACCTTCTCCAGACAACCAAAGCATGTTTTCAATAGATGCAGAGCGGAGATAGAAATCTGAAAGTCCCCGGGGCTCATCCAAGTCTGACGAAGCACCAAGGACAGACAGCCATGAGCCCACACAGGGTTTACGCCGCCCCTCTCATGGAGTCTGCAATAAATAAATGAGCAGATGAGTTTGGTTCTGACAAGTGAGGGACGTGGCGCTCCCCGTGCATTTTTGATAGTGATCTAATTCATCTGGCAGGCATGGATGTTGATTAAATCAGAATGTCAGCCACTTGACAAGACAAGACACAAGCCGGCGTAGAAACCTGTTTGAACAGCGTGAGCTGTGCAAGATGGCCGGGGAAGATTTGGCCGCCGAACTCCGCTCGCAAACCCTGTTATCATCACATCCCATGACACGTCCGGAGAGACAGGCAGATGCACGGGGACAGAGGGGAGATGTAGACGAGTCCCACCTCCTCTGCTCTATCAGGGTGACATCAGTCCTTGGGTAAACATGACCGTACTCCTGATGCCTTCATCAAATCTCACTGACAATCACAGAGCTGGAGGGAAGACATACGTACGTGTTGAAATCATTGTCCATGTAATTAGGCGGAACAAAAGCCTCTCTGAGCAGACTCACTGTACGAGAAGCCTTCAACGGCAAACCAGAGCGAAGAATGCCGAGGGCCGGTCCGCCTGTGGCAGCGTACAATAGCCGTGATATAAAGGGGCAGCAGCGGAGACAGAAACGGAAGAGAAAGGTTGTTATTTAACTGATGAGTGCCTCTGCAGAATCAACGTTTCTGTGGGAAAGTATTGCTTTTTCCCCTCCAAATTCAACACCAGATCGGAAGGATCTGCCAAAGTGTGACAACAGGCGTCATGTAAACACACTTGAGAAATGATTGGGAGTCAGTGTGAGCACGGGGCATGAGGGAGGTAGTTTCCTCAGATCAAACCACTGCTTTCCATCCAGACACTGTTCTGTTTTGTTTTTAATTTTATTAACCATACGGAGCCCCTCTGATGACATGGACAAAAAAAAATGTTTATTGTGGCCACGCAATAAGTATAACGTGCGCACGAAATACTACTTCGTGGCCACGCAATAAGTATAACGTGCGCGCGAAATACTACTTCGTGGCCACGCAATAAGTTTAACGTGCGCACGAAATACTACTTCGTGGCCATGCAATAAGTTTAACGTGCGCACGAAATACTATTTCGTGGCCATGCAATAAGTTTAACGTGCGCACGAAATACTATTTCGTGGCCACGCAATAAGTTTAACGTGCGCACGAAATACTATTTCCTGGCCACGCAATAAGTTTAACGTGCGCACGAAATGCTATTTCCTGGCCACGCAATAAGTTTAACGTGCGCACGAAATACTATTTCGTGGCCACGCAATAAGTTTAACGTGCGTGCCAAATACTACTTCGTGGCCACGCAACAAGTTTAACGTGCGCACGAAATACTATTTCCTGGCCACGCAATAAGTTTAACGTGCGCACGAAATACTATTTCCTGGCCACGCAATAAGTTTAACGTGCGCACGAAATACTATTTCGTGGCCACACAATAAGTTGAACGTGCGCACGAAATACTATTTCCTGGCCACGCAATAAGTTTAACGTGCGCACGAAATACTATTTCCTGGCCACGCAATAAGTTTAACGTGCGTGCGAAATACTACTTCGTGGCCACGCAATAAGTTTAACGTGCACGCGAAATACTACTTCGTGGCCACGCAATAAGTTTAACGTGCGCACAAAATACTTATTAATAATACTAATATCATTCCTGGACAACTGGGTAAGCAAATCGAGCGCGCCTTCTCTAAGGTCTAAGGCCCGCTCGATTTGATTACCAAGTCGGTCTCCGCCAGTCACGTGACATTTGTTGCTAAGACGCTATTTTAGGTGGAAAAGGCATAGTGTAAACAACCACAGCATAGCTAAACGAAGGACTAAAGGCCCGTTTACATAGCAGCCTGTCCAAGATAAGTCATTACAGTTAACATAAGCCTGAAAACAGGGGCGGATTTATTGATATTATTAATAAGTATTTCGTGCGCACGTTAAACTTATTGCGTGGCCACGAAGTAGTATTTCATGCGCACATAATACTTATCGCGTGGCCGCGAAGTAGTATTTCGTGCGCACGTTATACTTATTGCATGGCCGCGAAATACTACTTCGTGCGCATGAAATACTACTTTGTGGCCACAATTAAACATTTTTTTTTGTCCATGTCATCAGAGGGGCTCCGTATAACCAAATAACATGTTTTAGAAATAATACCAAACCTTAATATTTTATCCCACTATACTAAAGAATAACGCAGTCCTGCGAGGTTTTGGGCTAAATTCTAGCTTCCTCTTTTCACATGTCAATGTTGCCCGATATCTGTCAGGTTTTGGGGAGATTTTAGGGGACCCAAATGCAGAGATGGAAGCTGAGGTGGTTTTCTTCTAGATTTAACATGATCTAAATGAAACAGAAGCTAAGTCCTAAACAAAAACAGAAAAAAAACAGGAGATGTCATAGAAAACACACATGAGGAGCTAAGAAACAATAAGGAACAAGAAAGAGAAACTGAACGGGAGGTGTATATATGGGAGACAAAAACAATGGGAGGACTAATTAGCAGATGAGGAGCAGGTGTGGACAGAAGAATCTAGCAATGAGCTAGGAGAGAGAGGGAGACTGACACAAGAGGGCAACAGGGTGTAAACAAGAAATACAACCAAAAAAACATGGAAATAAAAATCAATGAAAAGTCAAAAAGAAACTTAATCAGAACCAAAACAATGACAATCTCTGTATTCTATAGGGTGAATTTTGCACCATTATTGTTGCAAATACATTTTACAAACCAATATTAAAAAAAAAATAAAAAAAAAAGAATTTATAAATAAAACTTTAAACATAATCATACAAAAAGAGTTTTCAACAATAACTTTGCTGTTTTGTGGGATTTACTTTATCGGAAAACACCTCCTGCTGATTGATTTAGCATCTTTTAACGTTGGACAAAACTGATAGTTTTTCCCTCTCTGTCTGTGATTATTTTTTTGCATGTTTTATATACTGCATATACACAAAAATAGGTGCCTGTTGGGGCTTTTGTGTGTGTAAATACAGAGACATGTTTATTAATATGTGATGAAACAAATGAATGGTGACTACTTTTAAAGTTTAACAATATCTTGTTTAAAATATCAACATAGATTTATTTTCCAAGGATGCATTTGTTACTTCAAGGCTGGACTATTGTAATTCTTTACTATCAGGAAGTCCACAAACTGTAGTTAAAAGCCTTCAGCTGATCCAAAATGCTGCAGCAAGAGTTCTGATGAAAATGAAAAAGAGAGATCATATCTCTCCTATCCTGGCTTCTCTTCATTGGCTTCCTGTTAAATCCAGAACAGAATTTAAAATTAACATAAAAAAAAGATTTTTGGAGGATTTGACAAAATTTTTTTAGGACTGCATCAAACCATGAGTTGTTTCAACAAGAAAGTCCTGGAGGAGGATTTTTCGGAATAAACTTTTTTTGTTCAGGTTCGGCACAGACGGTGCCTTGCAAAAGTATTCTGCCCCCTTGAACTTTTCGACCTTTTGCCAGATTTTGCCACAATTTTAAGTTTTGTGAACAATCAACAATTGAGACACAATCATGAAGTGGAACAAAATGTATTTATTTTTTTAAGTTTTAATAAAAAAAATAAAAAAAACAGAAACGATGAATGTGCAAAATTAATCATTTACAAACAGATAGATGTGGACAGACTGAATTGTTGCAGGGCAGAAAATGATCAGGAGCTCTTCTAATAACAGCTCCTAGGAACCAAACAAGGGTTTTAGATTCGCAAAATCAAAGACTAGACTAAATCTGATTAGGATTATTTTTAATAACTTTAAAGGCACACTATGCAACATTTTTCAGTTAATTAATGTGTTCCATAACGTTTTGGATGTTTAAATGAGTCATTTCAGGTTGAACAAAGGTTTTCTCGGCCGCCCTGGTGGTCTGTGGGGGAAATACCGCACTTGCAATTGCAGGAGCCCTCGGCCCGCACCCACAGGCTCAGAAGTCTCGCGAGAGTCAGTCTTGCTTTACGGCGAGAACTGCTACACCCCCCAGTTAAAAGCATGCTCGTTGCTAGCACAGTGGAGATCTTTGCGCAGTGCTGCTTTCACACCGGACGCAGCAAAAGCAGCAAAATCGCGTCTGCTGCTTCATTTTTGCTGCTTGTACCAGTTAGTTCTGACACGTGGCTGAAGCAGCTTTGCTGCTCTGGCTGCGCGGTGCAAAAGTGTGTCTGACGCGCGTTGGGCGGAGCTTCACTATCCTTTCTCTGCCTTGCAGCTACATTTGCTGTGATCAGTGGGAATAAAGTAGTTTTAATATGTTTTTAAGTGAGAAAATCCACCTGAAAACGTAATCAGTGCCGTCAGTTCATCCAGATTATCATCCTGCCTTACAATATTTTTTCTGTCGGAGCCGCTCAGACCCCCACATACCAGCGGTGCGCCGACAGTAGGAATCCCTTCATCAGCAGCCTCTGGCCGGGTCGCCTCCTCGCGGTTCACCGCGGCAGCTGGTAGGTGTTTTTCATCTAAATAATCCAAACTGCAGGCAGCAGGATAATAAAAACCAACATATTCTGCCAGCAGATTTCAGCATTTTAAGTTAATTTAGGCGTCAATAAACTGTTTCAGAGGAGTGATCATAGCGCTCTGATCATCAGCACTGTGTCTCTCTCCCTTCCAGCTCCCAGATCAGCTTCTCTGATTGGTTGACGCGGCGCGTCGAGCAGCAAAAATTCAATTTTTCCATCTCGAGCAGCAGCGCGTTTGCGGCGCGTCAGATGCTTAGTCATTCGTTGCGTTCGCCTGTCTGCTAAGCTCAAAACAACCGCGCCTGGCTTGACGGAGAAACCAGGAGAACAGCTGTGCATATTTACGACAGTGCACTTTTACTTTCGCCCTCTGGGGGGAGCCTCGCTGGAAAATCAACACCGGTTGCATAGTATACCTTTAAACTGACCGTAACTGAATAAAACTATTCATCAACAAGGAGTGGTTCACAAAGTATTCACAGCTATTAAAAAAATAAAAAACAATAGTTAAAAACAAAACAATAAAAGCAAAAAACATAATAAATCTTTAAGGGACAAAGTTCTATTTACCTTGATGCCAAATGTATGAATTATCTTAAAATGAAACCCAGAAAAGTCGCCCCCGCGGCGGTTCCTCCTCTGCCTTCCCTTCACCTTCCTGCAGCCCCAAGGAGGTCAAAGTTGCATGTACAAAGTCAGTCTACTAATCTCCTTTGTCACTCATAAAATTTACACAACATTTCCCTCATGGAGGCCTGTCAGTTTGCTGCTGCCTGTGGCTGTCAGAGAACACAGATAATTACTTGCAGGGATCAGCGAAGGACTTGATTATTTATGGAGCTGGATGTCTGAAGACGGAAAAAGAGATTTATGCCTTATTAAATGGTTTTTAGTTAGCAATAATACAAGATTATTATTGTTTAAAACTTTTTTTTAATATTGTAGCTGTGGGACAATTTGAAAGTAATGAAATAAGTCTTGGAAGTAGAAAAAACAAAACAAAAAAGTCCCTTTTTTCCCCGTTAAATGTATGAGAAGAAACTTCCTTTCTCAGAAGTGCAAATGAACGAACAGTGAGATACATTACAAATGTATTACATCCTGTCTGAGTGAGACTTTGTCTCAGCGTGACATGCTGTCTCTGATGCCCGGCCTTGACGTGACACGGTGCCACAAATGCATCATGCATTCATCTGAGTGGGTCTGCTTGGCTGAGCAGTCAGGGCATTTGTGGGATTTTTTGATCACTTCCTTGTTCTCTTATCTGCCGTTTGTGTGTGATTTTCACCCATGAAAGCAGCATAAATAGTAGGAAGCTCTGTTTGAGGGAAACAAGGGAACAACATGTTTCTCTTCAAGGCAAAACAATAATCATGTTGCAAACAACCACTGCTTTTGATTCACCTCACACTGTGATCTTCATTTTCTCTTTATGTTCTCCGGGAACAAGAGAAAAAACACAAAGCAATGCTAACGTGTACTATTTGAGTTTTGCTTCAAAAATACTTTATGTAAAAGCTTTTCTTAACAAGCCTCAATGAGGTTTGGATGATTTGAGCAATTTCCTTTTGTTGAGCAACAACATTCACAGTTATAGTGTCCAGAGTGCGAAGATTAGACTAATACTGAGAAGTAAGATGACTTATACCATTCAAGTAAACGTGATAGCTACAAGTTTAACACCTCCCAGTCAGTAAGAGGTGCGTTCACGCTCGCCTGCTCTTGCACCATGCTGTTTTTGTCAAGTTGGATGGAGGTTTGAGAGGAGGACCCAAATGCAGGGACTGAAGCTGAGGGGGTTTCTTGCAAGATTTAATTAACCATAAAGGAGAACAGAAGCAAAAATCCAAAAACGTAAATCTACAAAATCCAAATACTGAAAACCAGGAATACTCAGAACAGTTGGCCAAAGAAATGATGACAAACAAGCAACAGTGACTGAGCAGGAGGTGCATATATGGGAGAGAGAAACAAAGACCAGGCTAATTAGCAGATTGGGAGCAGGTGTGAAGAGAGGAGTCTAGAAGGGAGCTAGGGAAAAGCAGACTGACACAAGAGGGCAACAGAGGGCAAACAAGAAATACCTAATAACTCAAATACATCCATCCATCCATTTTCTGACACACTTAATCCCAAGTGGGGTCGCGAGGGGTGCTGGTGCCTATCTCCATCTGAACTCAAATACAAACAAAAATAACTAGAATAACACAAAATGGAAATAAAACCGATGAAAAATCAAAGATAAAACTGAAACAGAACCAAAACCATGACAGTTTGCCACCCACTACCAGGTCTGCTAATGCTAAACATTAAATGTCATAGCTGCAACTTATTCATACCAATTATAAAACACATCCACAAAACTGAAAAGAGACTGTATATGAATAATTGATTTATAAAATACAATGGGTCCAAAGTTTATAAATGTTTACTGCTGGTTACAACACTAATTTGGACATGATAGGATGAAGTCATGTTGGACGGAGCTCAGGCGCTGCCAGATCCATGATAGAGAAATTTATTCCTTTAATTTCTTAGAATTAAGTTTTAAAAAAAAGAAGCGAAGGGGCTCAGAAGTTCGCTCTTTTTCTGATCATGTAATTTAAGGCTGTGTACGAATTTAGGTCTTAACCACTCTATAGTGTGGCTCTATATAGGGGTTAAGCCATTTTAAACGAGTGTCTTAACGTCTAGTGGATGAAAAAGTAATGGATTCGAAATTTCCCAGAATGCACCTTGAAAAGTAATGATCATCCATCGATCATCTGGAACCGTTGGTTGATGTTGTTTTTCTGTTCACCTTGCTGATCCTTGAGCATACTACCTCTCAGCGACAAATGACAAAGATGGGGCAGGTGCCATGTGGGGAGGAGAAGTTACATGACCAACGGCGAGCAGAAAGTAGTGATTATCTGTCCGAATGGTCAGTAAACTGAATTCACTATAATGTCCACTATATATTTCCCCCTCTATATAGTGATTTAGGGATCTAGTGGTTAGGGCGGATGTTCGGACATAAATAGCATTAGTGAATCTGTCAGTTAGCTGAAGAGTACAGAAGAAGAGTGAGCGTTAGTGCGCCACTTACTGGCCGGGAGGAGTTAAACTTACCTTTCCAGAAGGAAGAGCTCGCACAGTTACTGAGCCTCTTTGCTCCGCAAAGTTGGATTTCTGCTTCAGGTCAGCGCAGCCTAATGACATCATGAGCTTCCACGCCCCTCTGCGCTGACAGACTTTACACACCACACATCTAGGAAAATGTCTACGATGTGGACAGCTCTCCATGAAAAAACAAGGTGGATGAGCGACAGCTCCTACCGGTGAGCGTTTGCAAATATGATATTTAGATATTGTTAGTGGTTTTTGAATTGTAAGCACTGAAAAATAGTATTCAACACAAAAATATACAATCATAAAGTGTGGCAAAAACACAGAAAATCGAAGTCGTCTGTAATATTGGGGGGGGTTCACAGAGGATATGAATATGTATTTCCACACAGAACATACATGAGTCAAGTAAGACCAACATGATATCACTAAGACCAATATTGGAGCAGAATCATTTTGTCAATGATGCTTTGGATCATTTCAAATTTATTAAGCCATTACTTATTTTTAGCCACGTTTATTACCAGTAAATGTAAAACTTTTACCACTTAAGATTTTCATGAATAGGTTGTCACTATGACTTTACAAAAAATGTATAAGTTTGGTTTTTTTCATTTCTTATCATTAAATAATCCTGTTTATAGGCCCAATACTGAAAGGCTAAATATTAATAATAATAATAAGGGATTTCATTTAACTCATATATCAAGCCTACGATCTTTTCACACGAGGGAAAAAGACAAATCTTTCTGGCTATACGTTGACAGTTAAATCTGGTTCTGGGCCCTACATTTGTCCTGAGTCAACTGCCCCGGTTGTTCCTCTTCCTGTCGGTGGACAGGTGTAGGACTAGTAAATAAGGATGTCAATCAGAAGTATTTACCCACTGAAAAGTATTCACAGTATGTTCCCTAAAGGCTTCATTATGGCTCCTTTTTCATTAGCAAACCCAGCTTCTCTCAAATTTATGGCCAGAGATTAATTGTCTCTTTTGCACAATTTGAAAATATGTTGGCAAGAGCTTAACTGAGCTGAGCCAGAAACAACAATGCAAAAAATTGAAATCTTAAGCCTCTTTCCCACTGAAAATGCTGGGTTGATGCATGCTTTTCAAACATGTGTCGACCCGCTAACAATCAGCATTTGGCTCCTGTCCTTCTGACAAAAAAAGCTGGGTCTAACATCCCGCTGGCAGCTGTGTGGCCTCTGCCCCCCATCACTGCATGTCTGGTGACACCATCACGCTGGGTTACCATTGAACGTGCCGCCTAATGCAATAGAAATCAGGAAAGTAAACAATGGAGAGCAAAATGTAAGGAAGCTAGGGCGTAGTCAGTGAGCTTTATTGTTTTGCTCTATTATTCGTCTGAATCAATCTCACCAGAGCTGCTCCATGTTTATCAAATGTAAACAGAGTTGTTTCTGTTTGTCAGATCAGAAGCGACTGCCGTGGTTTGTTGACGTTTGTACGTTGCGTTCAATGGTATCACGTAATTTAGAGGGTCAACCCGGCTCTGGTGTTCCCACAGCATGTCCATCAGAGCCGAGGAGATTTCAAAGCGGGTCGCTTGCCGAGTCGTTTGACCCGGTTAGACACGCATCAGTGAGCTGTTCCCACCGCCACTAAAAGCACTGGTTTAAACTGTTTTTTTTAATAGTATATTTTCTCTTGATTTGAACACGCAAATAAGAAAATGTCCTGAATGATTAAGATAAATAACACCTAAAATAAAAATATATATTTTAAGTGCTTATCTAATCAACTTACTTTCAGGACAAAAATATAAATTTTATTGGAAAAATCAACATTTATTTTCTGAAATTAACAGCAAATGCAACAATTTGTACTTATCTTTGGATGAGTTTTTTTAGTAAATGAGAGATATCATGAAAGAATACCCGCTACTTTATTCCATGAATAAAGAAAAACATATATATTCATATATATTCATACATATATATTTAAAAAAAGTTAAAATGTCATGGAACGAGGAGAGTCAGTAGAAAAGTTCAAACAAGTTTAAAGTTTAAATAAACAAAAACTAAATTGGAGCTGTGGCTCGCGGACACTGCAGGATGGGGAACCAGAACTTGATGCAGGACTTTAAACTGGTCTCCTCCCTGGAGCCAGGCTTACTGAGATAAAAGCTGAACCTCCCCGCTTATAGGGCCAAAAACCCAGAGGACTCCGCGGGGGAGGAACAGTGGACGATCAGGAGACGAGACAAACACTAAAACCCTCTTTCCACTGGCTGCCAGGATCCAGGACACGAACCAAGGAATAAAACTAACAGACAGGCTAACAGAAAAACAAGTAATGATCTGGCACCAGGGTTCCTACAGCATAAGACAAGTTAAATTCAAGACTTTTTAAGACTTTTTAATGCCACTTGAAATAAAAATTTAAGACCAAATTCACAAGAAACACAAGAAAAACCTGCTTGCGACAACTTCACCCAAAGTTTTATTGTTTCACTATTGTTTCAAATTTTGAAAAGCTTCCCATACAGGAAGAAAGCTAAAAACACACAAATGACAGATATATTTTAACAATTATTTAAGAGAATTCACAAACTTTGTTTTAGCAGGGAACAAAACAAATCAGTTTTAAAGCCCCAACATAACCAGTGCTAAGTCTTTTTTGCAGCTATTTTTCTTTGTTTCGTTTTCTTAGTATGTTTGATTTGGTGATAAGTGGAGGCGTTGCAGAGACAAGGGTGGAACTAAACTGAGAAATACCGGCTGTTTCTCTGTAACTCCATTTTGACGCTTTGTGTTTCGTGCTTCGCATGTGCGACTCCACTGCCTTAATTCCCATCGTTCTGAGCTTGAATCACTTCTTGCAGAAAATCCACTGAGCCTCATGTATGTTCCCTGGTTTTAGCCATGGAGAAAACTCTTGGCTGGAGACAATTTTGGTTAAATTTACACTTGCTCATATTTTCCAGACAAAAAGTTAATGGTGCATCTCCCAAATGTCCCGGCCGCAACAACGCTTTATTGGTTCCGCTATCGGGACGGAACCAAAAATGGCGAGCCGTTATTTTTTTTAAATAAAAGCAAAAATTGTCAATTTTAAAGTTTTATTCAGATTACAAAAATAAATCGTAATAAAAATAATCCTATTTATGTTGTTTTAAAAATTAAGACCTACGAAAGACTGATTTAAGACATTTTAATTCCAATTAAGGCCTTTGTTTTATTTTGAAGAATTCAATGCCTTTTAAGACTTTTTAAGGACCCGCGGGAACCCTGTGGCTCTGAATGCTCAGGCTGAACTGAATATAACCAAGAGGAAACAGGTGAGAGGAATAAATTATGATTGAGGCAAGGAGGGAAAACAGGTGAAAGGAATTACTAATTAAGGGAGAGCAAACAGGCCAGATCATGACATAAAATGACATTTAAAACACAATACTTAAACAAAAAAAATTTTTATCAACAACGTCCTGCAGAAATATCTACAGACCAGTGTGTTAGAGGATTTGTTGTTTATGTGACGTCTTAATGCACAGAGATCAGACGTTCATATTGTTTTTTTTAATAAACACATGAGGAGCTAAATAGTGTGAATGATGTCGTGTTGCAGCTGTTTCATTTTGCCGTCTTAAGACGTGTGCATTTTGGAATCTTATGTGGTGTTTAAATCCCAGCATCACTGAAGCTGGCAACTCCATGTGCGAATCAATTTGATATCTACGGGGACTGAAAAGTGCACATCACACATTAGGAGTCCGGATCAGGCTGAGGGCAGGTGTCTCTCCTCTCAGAATTACAAGGAGAGGCTGCAGACAGATATGAATTTACAATTAGTCTCATCCTGGCGACTTCTTAAGGTTTGTGACAGTGTCTGGGGTTTCTCTAAAGGCCATGTGTGTGAAGCCATGAATTTCTTGCGACAGGCTATGATACCAGAGAGGCTATATTTAGGGAGGATAACTAGTACTGCACGGTATAATCTGACATTTCTACCACAAGGGAGTCATACTGCATTGCTCACAAATGACAGTGTCACTGTTGGTTTGTGTCCCCGGTGGAATAGGTTAAAGAGAACAAAACATGTTTTTGCAGTGGAGTGCCACGCTGCAAGACAGATCTAATAAAACTGTATTTGATTGGGGGGGGTATGATCTGACTGGGGCTGTCACTGGTGAGTGAGCCCCCTGAGCTGTGGAGACAGCGGCAGTCTGGTTGAAAAAGGAACAAAGAGTCCCTGGGAGCGGTCTCAGCAGACTCTGAAACAGGAGTGTGTGTGACTGGCCTGCTTTTGATGGCTGACTCCAGCTTCCCCTCCGATTCTCCGGCCCGGTAACCAAGGACAAAGAGAACAAGCAAGGTCCTTTAGTTATTCCACTGATAGTTGTAGACTTTCTAAAAAAAAAAAAAAAAAAACTGTGATTAAGCACATCACATTCCTTTTATATCAGCCACACAGCAAAGTAAAAACTCCTTAAAATAAACATATAGTGCTTCATTTGAGCAGGTAAATAAGATTATCTGACAATTGAATGATGATTCTTGCCCTTAAAATGCAATAATTTGATATTAAACACTTTATTAAGATGATAAAGGTTTGCTTTCTTATTTTAAAATTAACATATTTTTCTTTTGGTAATATGTTTTACATACCTGCTGAAGCGGATCAGATAAACCATTATTTAAAGAAAACAACACTGTTATATTATAAAAACAACAGACGACTTTGTTTAGTTCTCTATGACTTCAAATGATTTGCACAAGAATGCATTCAAAGGTCTCATCATAAAGGAGGCTGAATACTAAAAAACATTTCAACAGAGTAACTGCAAAGTGTCATGTTCGGTTTAGTTTTCTAACCCACATGCAGAAACACTTCGGAAACAGGAATAAAAGTTCAAAAGTTTATTGAAACAAACAGATTGATTAAAGAACTGATACTGGGGATTACCAGGTCCAGGACTGGTCACGACTGGTTTCACTGCAGAGGGGGGCAGGATGGTTAGCAGAAGCCCAGGTAATTTTGCTGATTGGGTGAGTGCAGGTCTATACCTGTTCTGAGGTTTGAGCAGAGCGGCAGAGGGGGGAACCAGGAGGGTCCAGAGGCTGTAGGTTGGCAGAGGGCTAGGCGGAGACAGAGCTTGGTTTGTGATTTTGCTTCTCTTTCAGTTTCTCCTGAGGGCGGGCAGGCAGGTATCTGACAGGTTTGATTCTCCAGGGTTCTTCAGAGAACAGACAGACAGGTTTCAGACAGAGAAACTCTTCCAGGTTTCAGATTTCAGGCTGGTTCTTCCTGGGAAGCAGAGAGGACAAAGCAGGTTAAGTTCAGGTTCAGGTTATCAAGGAGGTCAGAGATTCAGATAGACAGGTTGGCTCAGGCTTGCTAACCATAACTGGCATAACACTCTGGCGCTGGAGTGTTGCTCTGCCTCTCCTTAAATGCTGGTCTCCTGATGAGCAGATGAGGAACAGCTGGTGAAGTCAGTTCCAACTTCAGGAGACCCAGTACGCCCTCTGGAGGAGAAAGGCAGACAGAACCCAGAAACCAACAGAAACACAAACCCCCAGGAAGGGATCCTTGGCGCCCTCTGGTGGGCAAGCCTCCGGATCCCAACACAAAGAAAATGTTGTCCATGGTTCACATAAGTTGTGTAATTTTATATTGAGAAAAGCTGATCCAAAAACAAATAATAAATGTCTTAAAATAAGTGTATTTGCCCCTAATGTGAGCCGATAAAAAAACAAGTACAATTTGATATTATACACTTGAAATAATATGATACAGTGGATTTTTTTTCTTATTTAAATGTAAATATATTATTAATTTGTCTCACAAGCTTAAACCAATGGGAAAATACATTTCTTTCAAATAAAAAGTCACTATTTTTACCCTCAAAACAAGAAAATTAGGTATTATGCACTCTAAATAAGATACCTGAGGATTTTTATTTTAAATGTGAATCATCTTATTTAATCAGCAAATTGTCTCACTTACCTGCTCAAATTGCTCAAATCAAAGGAGACCCCCTCGCTTCTTTCAAGAAAACATATTTGTGTATTTTGTTAGAAGCTCAGAGCGTAGGACCCAGGATTCAGACAGACAGAGCAGGATGATTTCAAATCAAGTGTTTATTAAAAAGTAAGCATGTGTCAGCTGGGGCAAGAATAATAATAACAATTTAACTTTATTGACCTTGCATTGGAGAAATTTAGGCACCCAGAGGGACCCAGAGTGCAGGCTGTAAGGATCGAACGGGGTAGTTTAACCCTCTCACAGTACAGGTGCACTGCTCTAAGCACTAAGTAACACTCCCCCTAAAGGTTCACTGAATACTCTGTAGAGATGGGAACTAAGGTTAGTGACTTCAGAACTCTGATGGGAAACGATAATGAGCATGTGAGTCACTAACCTGCTAAAGTTCAGTATGAGCCTAGAAGAAGGAGTGAAGTCCGGAGGGATCGTTTCTCTGTAGCTCGCTGCGGAGCCGCTTCCAGAGTTCCAGGAGAGGAGCGGAGATACAACGAGCAGAAGCCAGAGCATGCAGAGGAGCAGACGAATCTGGATTGATAATCCAAAGGCAGAGTCGAAACAGGAACAGCTTTCCAGGCCAGAAGATCAGAAGGTCGAAGAGACGCAGAAGGGATTTCCAAGACGGGACCAAGGTCATTAATAAGCAGAATCTCAGAAACAGATGAGGCACACAGAGCAGAACAGGGGCAAACAAAACTCAGAAGTCCAGGGGCAGAAAATAGTCAGGATCAGGTAATTAGAATCTCACAGATAGCTAGAAAACTCTCCACTAGGCTTGAATAATCTGGCACTGATGGCTGGAAACAGGCGGCTTAAATAGAAAGCAGGAAAAGGTGAATCTGATGAATGATAATGAGTGCTGGGTGGAGCTAAGCAGATAGGAGGAAGGAGCTAAATCTGGCCACCAGTGCCAAGATCATGACAAATATAAGTAAGTCTTTTTTACCAGACTCTTTCAAATGGTGAAATCTAATAAATTCTTCTACAAATGTTTGCTTAACTTTGAGCAGGAGAGGAAATCAGTTTGCCATATGAATAAATAAACAAACTGTTATCTTATTTCAAAAGTATAATATTTAAATATATTGATCTCCAACCAAATATTCTCATTCATAGGACGGATCTTATCCACCTGCGTAAATTACAGGCCAAATATACTTATTTTAAAAATATTTAGTCAGTTTTTAAAGAGCACATTTTCTCAATGTTAACTTAAAACTTTTGTTTTTTGGACAATTTTGTGTGTTGAACCAGAGCTATAAGTAGATACTCTTAGATGTATTGAACTCTGCACCTATCATGTTTACTTTCTTCTTCAGCAACCTTTACTACCCCTCCCCCATGTCCTGCTGCGGTTCAAATTATAACGTCAACCAGCATATTTGAGCGCCTGTCAAATCTCTTTAAAGAAAACAAGCATGATGCAATCCTGTTCAACCAGGCAGTTCATTACCAGGAGTCAAACACTCGTCCTTTCTGCAGTTAGCTGCTGCTTTCCTCCCTGCGGACACAGAGAAACCACTTAGGTCCACATTCACCAAGGTGATCAAACCTGCGTCAGCCCACACCTGCCAGCAACCTCTCAGGGGGAACCGGGACAGGCAGCACAACAAAAGCTGAGGCACGCTGCAGCTCAGCTAACTGTGTCCTCGATCGCCACATCTCGGGCGTCATCTAAGGATCGTAGGCGTTTAGGGCAGTGGTTCTCAAACTTTTTCTGTCATTCCCCACTTTGGACAAGGGGGAATTTTCAAGCCCCACCTGTCCCCATCGCCCCAACACAATGCTAATGAAATATGCAACAATCTTAAAATTTTCCAATTTTATTGAAGTAACAAGTATCTAAATACAAACTATCTACATCAAATAACAGCAAGATCAAAAATAAAGAAAATAAAAATGCAGCTGTGTCAAAATTTGTATCAAGCTCAAAGATAGAAAAAATTAAAGTGCCACTCTGCAATCTGTTAATAAAAGAAAAGAAATGAAATCCATCTGGCAAGACAGGTCTATTTATCCCTGCATTAGTGGCTGCAATGAGCCTGTTTTGCATTGCACAGTTTCTCAAAACGGGGTTGCAGGCTTGATACTGCCACCCTCAAGTCATGCTCAATGTTCAGCTGAGATCTGTATTTTGTTTTCAGTGAAGCAACAGCTGAAAAGCCCATCTCACAGAGACATGATGTGGCAAAGGGAAGAAGAATGGACACAGCTCTCTGCCCGATGAGTGGATACTCCCTCTCCACTCCTAACCAGAATTCACTAAGAGTCTGAGCATTAAACCTGAGCCTCAGGGTGGAGTCAGACGTCATGTCAATAAACTGGTCCTCCTCAGCAGACCTAAAATCAGCAGGTGCTGCAGACAGAATAGAAAAAAATAGACTTACTTTATTTTTCATTGCATAATAAACACAAAGAAATCAGTTTGACAACAATTCATTCCAGCTAGTAGCATACAACAGAAATAAATTCATGTATAATATATGAGTATAATATTCAATAAAATGTCCAAATACCAACCTGCTGCATTGAATGGATCCATAACCCAGGCATACTGAGCACTGTTGTTTGGGAAGTATTTTTGAAACAATCCACTCAGGGAAGAGAGGTGCTGCTTAATACATGGGATCACTGTGGTGGCTCCAGACTCAGTGGTTTCAGCAACTTCACTCAGGTTCTCAAAGACATCTATGTTCTGCTGATCGAGGCGGCTGCCCCATACCTTAAGCTTTCGGATGAATGCGGTGATCTTGTCTGCCAGGTGAGGTAGGTGCTTGTCTTTGCCTTGAAGCTGAAGATTTAATTCATTCAGCTTGCCAAACACATCGCTGAGGTAGGCCAGTTTCAACATAAATTGTTCATCCCTGAACTTGCTTGCAGACTCATACATGTGCTCCTCTTCCAAGAAGATCCGAATCTGTGCCCTGAGCTCAAAGACGCGCGACAGCACTTTGCCCCGGGAGAGCCACCGTGCTTCACTGTGAAACAGCACAGATGTGTGATCAGCTCCCATTTCCTCACAAAGTGCGGAGAATAGTCGCGCTTTCAGAGGTCGGGTTTTGATAAAATTTACCACGCTCACAACTTCTGTCAAAACCTCATTTAGTTCAGGGCTGAGCTGTCTTGACGCGAGCGCTTCCCTGTGAATGACACAGTGCGTCCAATGTGCATCTGCTGCAACCCTCTTTATTAGCGCCTGCAGCCCGCTTCTTGAACCTGCCATGGTCTGTGCGCCATCAGAGCAAAAGCCCACACAGTTTTCCCATTTAAGGCCGTGTTCTTTGAGGTAATTGTCCATGATCTTAAACAGTTCATCGGCTGTGGCTCTATTTTTTATGTATTTGCAAAACAGCAAATCCTCGCACAGTGACTCGCCATTTACAAAGCGGAAGTACGATATGAACAAGCAGTCTTTATTGCTGTCAGTAGCTTCGTCCACCTGTAATGCAAAACGACTGTCTTTTAATTTTTCTATGAGTTGCTCTTCAAGATCACTGGAAATGTTGCATATACGTCTCGCAATTGTGTCGTTGGACAGGGGGACGGCTTTTAATTTTGCGGCGCTTGTCTCGTCAAGCATAATTGACACCATGTCTACAGCAGCAGGAAGAATGAGCTGCTCGGCAATTGTGTGCGGTTTTTTGCATTGCGCGATTCTGTATGCTACTCTATATGAAGCCATCTGTGCCTTACTGTTTATTGATGCAGCTTTTACCATGCGAGTCTCCTGTTGACGGTATTCTGCCAGTTTTCTTTGAAAGAAATCAAGAGGCTTATTGACGTGACTGGGGTGTGTGGTCTCTAGGTGTCTTCTTAATTTGTTGGGTCTCATGCTATCTGCTGCTAGCGGTTTAAGACACAGGACACACATCGGCCTCTCCTCTGCCCCCACCACCGCTGCCGTGAATCCAAGAGCAAGATATCCTTCATCATATTTTCTTTTTGGTTGGCTTTTTGGTTTATTAGGCCCGTCTGGTTGGTGTCTCTCTGCTGGTGCCGAGTCGACAAATTTTGAGGTCCGTGTCACAAAAAAATCCATGTTGTCTTGCCCACAATGGCCTGCAACCCATTGGCGCGAAACAGATGTACCGTATTTTCTGGACTATAAGGCGCATATAAACGTCTTTTTTTTCCCTCAAAATGTGCGGCGCGCCCTTTTTGTGCAGTGCGCCCTATGTGTGTTGTTACTGCGGACTTTTGAGACCACCTCATTGAGGAGATGATGAAAGAGAAAGGAACTTCAACCGCTCGACATCGGTGTGAACCGGACCAAGCAGGTGCAGCAGAAGCAGCGAGTTTACCAGCAAAGTCTGACGCGCGGCTGAAGAAGCTTTGCGGCTCTGCCTGCGCGGTGCAAAAGTGTGTCTGACGCGCATTGAGCGGAGCTGTCCTATCCTTTCTTTGCAGCTATATTTGCTGTCCTGCAGCAAAACTTCAATTTTTTTGCATCTCCAGCAGCAGCAGCGCGTCAGATGCTTAAACGCTCCCGAAGCGCTGCACCTGCTGCACCTGCTGCGCTCCAGGACCTTTTGCTGCGTCTATACGCGTGTCAACCAGCAGCAAAAATGAAGCAGTAGGATAATAAAAGCGAACAAATTCTGCCTGCAGAATAATTCCACGAAAAGTGGAAGGCAGCTCTGCTGGCTCTGTTGTTCGAGCTTTCGCAAAAGCCGGCATCCTTTCCGAGGAGCCGCCCAGCACGGACTCTGACAGCGAAGAAGGGGAAATTGGCATGTTTGATTTAGTGCAGCTGTTTAATTCATAAACAGAGGATGATGACTTTGATAGGTTCGATTAATACTTTGTAATAAATACATGAATAAAACACAATCATACTCAGTTTTGCTCCCGCTCTATTTTTAAATACGCAGTAGAGGAATTTAAACGTAGTAGAGGACATGCACCTGTATATAAAAAACGCGCCCTATAGTGTGCCTTATGTGTGTGTTAAATACAGAAATCATCACCTAATCTGCCACATGATGTGATGTGCAAGTTATTGGCGCTGTGGGAGAAATAACGTTGTAAGAGAGAGACAAAAAGAGAGTAAAAACACCCAAATAATATAGAGCTACTTTTTTCTGTCCATTAATGTTTTTTATTATTATTATTATTATTAATATTATTATTATTATTTATTAATGTTTAATTTATTACAAAACTAACCCTCCTCCTTTACCCGGGTTTGAGACCGGCAAAATGAACCAAAGAGACACTATGGCGGAGTTAGAATTTTTTTATAAACTTTTTTAAACGTTTTCTTTTTTCCCTTGTGGTCCACCAAGGAGCCTACAAATCACGGTAAAACATGACATGTGGCTGTGTGAATCAAATGCCGTTATTTATTTAAGATAAAATATTTCAAATTCAGTTATTTATGATCAACCTGCGCCGTCAATCTCGGCGCATGTGCGCTTTATTCGCAGTCTGGATGCTGAGGGTAAAAATCCTGCAGCTCTGACTTCAGCGCTGAGAGGGAGATCGGGGTTGGGATGGAGTAGGCGCCCCACGGCAGCACCTGCCGCTGGAGGACAAGAAAAGGAACGATACGTGCTTTCATGTAAGAGTCTCCAAAAGTCGCTAGTCGCTTTTTTGAAAAAGAGTCGCTGGAGGGGTCTGAAATATAGCGACAAAGTCGCTGAGTTGGCAACACTGGGGCGCGAAAGTTTATTCCGTTACAAATAATATGCCGACGTCACGTCAATCATTATTTTGGCACTTCAGTTCCAGGTGAAATTTTTCTCATATCTAATGTTCTTTTAATTAGACTGTATGTAGGCTAGTAATGATTACTTTGTGGGTTTGATTGGTCTAAAAAGCGGCAACATGCAGCTATAAGGACAGTTTGCTCTCACACGTTCTACATTTATAGTCACACAACACACACACACACACACCGGAACTTGGCGCGCCCCACCTGTCACGTCTCAATTCCCCACCAGTGGGTCGCGCCACACACTTTGAGAACCGCGGGTTTAGGGAGAGCCGCAGCTGATTCTTTTAAAGAAAGGATGCAGCAGGGACTGAGAGTTGAGAAAAGAGCTACTCCACTCAGTTAAGATTTTACATTTACAGTTCCTCACACAGGAAAAACTGATCTAAAAATCTGTAAAGTTTTCCTAAAATGTTCGAAAATGTTTTAAACTTTAAGGGTCCTATGTCCTGCTTTTCCTTTGTCATCCAAAGTCAACTCTAGGCATTTATATGATAAAACTTTAATTTAGGTTTATTTATATTTTACCAATTCACAACATATGTGATCTCAAGGCACTTTAAAGATTTAATACTATCAAGAAAACCAGTGGATTGCATCCAGTTGTTGACTTGGACGACAATCTCCTGGATGAGCCTTCGCTGACGACCTTTGTTTGCATTTTGTCTTCAACTCTTTAGCAATCCCTCACACCAAGCATGCTTGTAGTGACAGTGGGGAGAAAAACTCCCTTTTAACAGGAAGAAAACTCCAGCAGAACCAGGCTCAGTGTGAGCGGCCATCTGCTGAGGCCGACTGGGGTTCAAGGAGACAGAAGCAGAGATACAAAAGGTAATTGTCAACCACAGGCGGCCCCATCCAGGAAACACACAGCCAGGCAGATGAGCTCCGAGCCAGCTCCCATGTCAGAGGATGAAGAGAGCACATCCAGTTAGTCACAGTCAGAGAAACAGGACTACACTGGAAAACAGGCCAAGCTCCAACATCTATAAACAAAAGTGTTGATGGTAGCAGCACAGCTGATATTTCAATCCAAGATGGATTCAACCCCAAACAGGAACAGACCAGATGAAGCTACTATGATGAGAAAAATCAGAGGGAACATAAAGTTATGAAATAAACTTGAGAAATGTTTCAGAATGGGAGAATAATGATAGAATGAAGCAGAATGAGGAAAAGTGGTCCCTGTGTGATCCAGCAGCCAAAACATATAGCAGCACAAATACAGAAAATAGTTCAGTCATAATAAGGCCAAGAAGAAACATCTGTCCCGACTTAAATTCAATCAAAAGTAGCAATGCAATCAACTGATAACCCCTTAAAATACATATTATTATTTCAATCTATACTTATTTATAAATTTAATGTAAAGAAACTCTTTAAAAAAAAATTCTTGTAAAATCCCATTTAATTATTTAGTTAAGAATTTGCATATATTTTAAATTATTTTATGTGACATTTAACTGTATAACAGTGCATTTTACAATTTAATACCATATTTAATATGAATTTGATAAAAAGATAAATGCTACCCCAGGATAGGCTACATGAAGCTGCTAGCACACATTTAAATAACATTTATAGATATTTGTACCTTGTGTGAACGTCAACAAGCATGAATCAGCAGCGTAAAATTTATCTGCACTTGCCGAAAAGCTTGTTATAACAGTATTGTGATGTTACAACCATTTAGCTAGCGAAACGTTACATTAGCATTCGACCACCTGTCCCCGGCTAAAGCTGTCCCTGGAAATGTCCCAGATTTTATCGTTTCATGAATGAGGGGGAAAGTATTGCATATAAACTGTTTTCATAGTAGAAAGAGCGCATGAGCATGCTGCGCACAGAAATAGCTGTTAACGTATAGATGGGGAGCAGAGTGCACCAGTTTTAAAACAGACAAGGAAGTTCGTTATCACAGCCGGCTGGACGCAGCTACGCTGTGTTACCCTGAAATCCCTCATCCTCTGTTAGCAGTGATGGGAGTAACGGCGTTGAAAGTAACGGCGTTACTAACGCCGCTACCTTTTTTAGTAACGAGTAATGTTGCAGTATCTATGACAACCAGAGATGGCAAAAGTACTCACTTTCCGTACTTGAGTAAAAGTACAGATACTTGTGTTAAAAAATACTCTGGTAAAAGTGGAAGTACTGATTAAACTTCTTTACTCAAGTAAAAGTAACAAAGTACAGGCTTGTAAATTTACTTAAAGTATAAAAGTAAAAGTAGAAACCACTTTTTTCATGCCGTTGCCAACATTTTAAATGGATGTCTGCCAATAGGACTAGATCTCCGTTGTGTTCATTTTCAATCATCTCGTCGTCCATGCTACTATGCTAACGCCACCGCCACCAAGCTGCAATGATTTGCCGCCAATGAATACCGCCGAATCTGTCGATTCATCTTGTAGTGGTGCGTCAAATGCAACGTAGATTCCCATCCAATTAGATTGAATTTGGTATTGATGACGTGAAAAATAATAACGGTAACTCCATTGAAATGATTCAAAACTAAAGTAACGAGCCAATTTTTTAAAATGTAAGGAGTAGAAAGTACAGATATTTGTGTAAAAATTGAAGGAATAGAAGTAAAAAGTCGCCATAAAAATAAGTAGTAAAGTAAAGTAAAAATATCAGAAAAATCTACTTGAGTACAGAAACGAAGTATTTGTACTTCGTTACTTCCCATCTCTGATAACGACCCAAACACAGGATTTCAGAATTAGACATCCCCAGTTATTAATTTCATACACTCGCAAAAGTAACGCAATAGTTACTTTTACAACTAACTAGTTACTTTTATTGTGGAGTAACTCAGTTACTAACTCAGTTACTTTTTGGGAGAAGTAACTAGTAACTATAACTAATTACTTTTTCAAAGTAACGTGCCCAACACTGTCTGTTACCGCCCCTCTGTGCTCCAGAATTCCTGCGCACAGCAAAGCCTACAGCCTCTGCAAACTTTCTTTGAGCTCTTTTCTGCTGCTACAAGCTTAGGATGCTGGAGGACATAGGGACCACTTTTCATCATTCTAACTTTTATTATCCCTTTTCTCACATTCTGCAGTATTTGTCATTTATACCCATAACCTTATGTTCCCTCTGCTTTTTCTCGTCATAGCGGTTTCATCTGGTCTGTTCCTTTTTGTCTGTGACTTCTGTACTGGTGCCATCAAATCTCCATTTATAAATATTGATGTTGGGTTGAAGTTTTTTCAGTGTAGTCCTGTTTCTTTACTGTGACTAAGCATGTGCTCATCCTTTGATAACAGTTACCTTTTGTATCTCTGCTTTTTCTTGTCTGTCTGCTTCTATCTCCTTGAACCCCAGTCGCCTCGGCAGATGGCCGCTCACACTGAGCCTTTTTCTGCTTCTGCTGTAGGTTTCTTCTTGTTAAAAGCCTTTTTCCTCTCTGCTGATGTTGCATACATGCTTGGTGTGAGGGATTCCTGAAGAGTCAACAACAAAATGCAAGCCAAAATCATCGTCACATGCTCTTTCAAGAGGAGGATGCCCTGCAATCAACTGATTTACCTTGATAGAAACAGTTAACCAATCTGACTGTATTGTCTCTGTAAACGGCATGTAGATGATTTGTCATTAATTTGCGCCATATAATTAAACTGAATTAAAATTGAATTTAATTCAATACCTTCACAAGGTTATCTATATGTTATAAACTCACAGAAGCAAAGTCAAATCATGTTAAGAGAAGCAGTAGAATACCTCCCTAACTGGATGCTGAGTGCAGATCTAGGCATCATCACTGTGTAGGATGTTTTTCTTTTTTCAGTGGTATGTTTGAATTATTTCTTATAGCTGTGCATAATGGCGATATAAATCTTTCTGGGTGTGCAATTACAAAGACTGGCATGGTCTATTCCCCGCTGGGTGATCGCCTGCGAACAATGACATATTACCGGCTGGCCAGCAGTGGTCATTAAGAACTGATATGGGATTTATGGCCAGTCTTTAAACATGAGATGGCATTAAAGAGATTTGAATACAGTCAAAATGGCACAAAGAATCCTGCCTGAGCAAGATGGAGCTAATGAAGTGTGGTTAGAAAGCACAGGGGCATAAAGTTATTTTGGGCAAAGCCAATTTCTCATCAAGCAAAATGAGACGAATCTTAATCACAGGCCGTCAGAGCCCATAACTAGCTTACAATGTTGTTTTTCCTCTTCTATTCTATACCTGTAATAAGGAAGGTTTATAAGAAATCTCACATCTATATATCTTAACAATGAGACTTCAACACATACAGAACAAAAACAGCTTTAAAAACGAACCCAACCTTTCCGAAAACACCATTCCTGCCTGACGACTGAGCTCGCTGCATAAGCATTGTACTAATTTCCGAGTTGCAATTAGGAGTCTCACATTCCACATGATACCTGCTGAGTGAGTTTAAGGAGCTTAAGCATCAGATGTGTTTCATTTGAAAGAGAGAAATAAATAAAGACTTTGCCTCATCATATTACTGCCAGCCCTTAAAGTGACTGTTTATCATGAGGTAGTGCTCAAGGTTTTAATGAGCTCCCTGCCTGTTCTAGTATAATTCCAATTAGTCCCTCCGTCTCATATAATGGCACGATTACCTTGTGAAGCCTCTATTGTTTTCCGCACAAGCCTTGAAAGGGAACCCTGACTATTTTAATCTGTTTCCCAGTGGCAGCACACCTGTCAAGCTGGTTACACCTCCTGCAGTATGATCACAGGTATTGGTTCATTAATACAGAGAATGGCAGTGTACGAATCCCCCTGCTCGGTCACACCTAGCAGAAAAATATAAAAGGAGGAGAGAAAAAAAAAACATATTGTTATAATCTGATTTTACTTGCAGTGGGGACATCCACACAATCCAAAACTGTGTCCAAAAAAAAAAAAAAAGAAGAACAGGGGTAAAAATATAGGATTGTATGTTGTCAGAATTAAAAAATAAAACATTCAGGCAGTTTTATTTGAAACTCACATACACATAAACTACTCTCCATGCACAGTTTGAACATGTTGAGTTCAGACCAAAAGCGTTCTGGGTGTCAGAGCATCCAGTTTACATGAAAAGTCTATGATAGACAACATTGAGCAACCGTGCATCCAGACATTCTGGCAACCCAGCGTCGGAAGTAGGGGTGTAAATCACATCCATCATGGCGATTCGATTCAGTATCGATTTCCTGACCCAACGATTCGATTATTTTCGACACCACGATACGATTTGATTCGATTAATTGATTAATTTTTTATTTTTTTTTTAGAAACAACAGCAAATAACAGAAGTAGAAAAGTTGCATCAAAAAAATACTGCAAAAATACTGCACATAATCATTATGCACAACTCCACCACTTCCTGAACTTCAGGAGGCTCCTTTGTTTCCTGTCTTTCATGATTGGATGCACTGATTAATCCAAGTGTGTATGACCTAAGTAACTGGCCAGACACACCTGGATTAATCAGTTCGTCCAGTAATGAAAGACAGGAAACAAAGGAGCTGCCTTAAATTCAGGAAGTAGGGGAGCTGTGCATAAAGCCCATTCAATACCTCGGCTCCATACGTCCCCGCCCCCTCCACAGACGCTCCGCTGCTCCTCTCCCAAATTGTAGCTCGACGCAAACAGTGCCGCAGACAGGAGGCCGGTTTGTTTTGTTTTTATGACCGAAATTGCGGAAAACAACTCGTGAAGTTTGACCCGCTAGAAGAGCGAGGTGCGCGAGAACGCTGGGACCTTTTTTTCACCTGGATCTCCGCTCTTTTTGGCCCTCATCTCCCTCCGTCGTCGGACTAAACTCGCCCCCACTTCCTCGCCTCAGCGTGTAGCACAGACCACGCTTCAATACTGAGCATAATTTAAAAATGTCTGTGTCAAGCTCACTGCAACACCCTGCTGTAAGAGTATAACCAGGAAGCGAGGTAGGAGGGCAAAATAGGTTTAGCGCCACCGCAGCACGGGAGGGAGAATTACGCCCAGGAGCAAATGGATAAAAATAGACCGGAGGAAAAAAAAACATGAATCGATTCTCTTGCGGACATGTCGATGCATCGGATCGTCGGCTTTTGGATCGATGCATCGATACAAAACGATTATTATTTACACCCCTAGTCGGAAGCATACGAGCGTTCAAAGCTGGAGTTCAGAAACATGAAATTTTGCAGCTTGAAGCAAAGCGTTTACTGATCAGAAAAGACAAACACTACATTCCAATAGTGTTTTTTTTTTTTATATATATAAAAGAAAGAGAGCAACGTTTGACTAATATTACTCCACTAAAACATTTTCTCTCTGAAATTTGATGAAACAGTTAATAAATATAATAAAAGTTAAAATCTGCTAGCAAAAATATAAAATTTTATATTCTGGTAATTGCAGTTTTTTTTAAATCACAAATTAAAAACACTTTATATCGACTTTCCGCTGCTAAGAATGGCAGTGAGAAATCAATGACAGCCTGTCCAGCTTCAGAGAGCTGCCTCCTGCTGGCATGCAGGTGGTCTGCCGCTCCAAACAAGGACAGAATATTTAAGTAGGCTCATATTCCTGATTAACTTACAGCAAAGATGACGTTTTCAGATGGACCTTCTATCCTAAAAGCATATTAAAACTATTTTTTACCAACTCTTTGGACGTCCAGAATGAGTTTGGTCCGTTATACACCATTAAATATGCAGATTTAGTAACATAAGCATGAGTGCATACTCCTTCTCTGCACTTATGGCTAGCTGTCTAGACACCTGCACCCTCTTTCCTACTTGTGTACTTTCAGAAAGTAAACTGCCTGTGATCGGCTAATTTTTCAGGAAATCCTGCCTTGAAAGACCATTTTATTCCTGACAGTGACTAGTAACGCATCTTCAGGCTAACAGCTGATCTCTGTAATATGCATTTTGAAAATGACATATATCTTGACAATGCCCCTTTAATATCTAAAATAAATATTGAGAGTAGTTTGAGAGAATCTATGTATGCGCAGGCATTATATTGTAACTTAAAACATGAAAGCTGCGCAAACAAAGATTTAAAAAGGAGAATTATAGTCGCTGATAAGGAGGGAAAGAGTCAATTCCAGGTAAAGAGTAAGTGATAAGAAGCAGTCACTTCTATTTAGTGAAAGTCTGCAACTTTCACTAAATGAGTTATGGATTCTAAGAAGGAAAAATATCCTCAATTTTCCTGATTAATTTCCACTCATTATTCCCCAATTAATTCTAGTACATAATGTTTTGTTGTAAGAGACATATTCTAAAGCGTTTAATAACTCTGTTTAACAAAAAATTATAAATACGTTTTATTTGATAGCATTTCCACGCATATTCTAAATAAATCATGCTGTACTTGAGCTTTTAGAGCTTCTGTAACTGGCTTCTTTTACATCAGATTTCATCCGTTTATCAACAACAACAAGCACGATAGCAGAGTGTGATGATAGCCGAGACCTAAAACGGGTTTTATTATTTCCTCTCATACTTGACACTTCTGCAGAAGACAAGACAGGAGGAAAGAAATGGTAATCTGCTAGAAAACCCTTAAAAGAATCAATTTGGCAAGGTGTCTGAGAATGTGACTTTATCCGGCACTGTGATTCCGACTGTCTCCTGGAAGAGTGGGATGACTGTCTTTCTTCCCCGCTGACAGGCAGACCCAGGCCAAATTGAAAGTTCTTTAAAGCGCCTGACAGAAAGCCACATTAATTAAGTCATTGCTGGACTTTAATTGTGTTAAGAAGTTGAAAAAAAAATCTAATATGAGAAAAGGTTACCAAGTCCTCCGTGGTGTCAGATTTTCTTCTTTCTATGAATATTAATGTGCCTAATGAAGACAATCTTCACTTCATCTTCCCATTGTTCTGCATTCAGGTGCCAAGCTTTCACAGCCATTGATTTGTTGTTAAAGAACAAATATGTCATGGAAGAAAATGACTGCCACGTCTTTTATCTTAAATTTATCAAGAAAAGTGCCTGTTTTTTTTTTTTTTTCCACTTGAAGTGTGGGGTTTTTTTTGGTGCAAATCTAAAAAAGATTTTTAGCAGAGTGGATGTCAGACAAAGTTGTCAAGGTGCATCTGGGTGTTAATTAGATGTGGGGAGCCAATTTTGCCTTCTGCTGTTAACAAAGAGCAGGAAGAATTGCAGATAGATCTTAAAACCAGTACAAATATCTTAAAGGGATCTGCATGTAGTTGTAACAATAGATTTTATTTGAAAAACAAATACAGTAAGCTGCTTTGTTTTAATAAATTTGATTAAATAAAAATATTGTTACATAAACTTTGCCATGTGGTTTAAGTTGAAATACATTCTGTCATAACTCAGAGCAAAGGACCCAGTATTCGAGGCAAGATGGACAGTGGGACAATTCAAAGGCCGTCATTCAAAGGAAACCCTGGTTTTACAGTTTAGGTGGTGTCCTGAGAACGAGGCAGTATCCAACAAGATGCAGTGGGCGCCGCCCAGAGTGTCCCAGACGCTGCAGCCCTGGAGATTGGAGAGCAAGCAGGAGTCTGAAGCAGGGACGTGGCTAGACCTATTTTAGGGTGGCTGAAGTCATCCCTTCGTTGGTATTAGCCACCCCATAATTATTTTGCGATTTTTATTGTTATTTTTTTATTTATTGATTTTTTTTCCATATAACCCCAAACAATTGCAGTAAAGCACTGAAAACGAGCCACCAAGAAGGCAAGTTAATCTGAAGATAAGTTCCTGTTAGTTTATTTACAAACACAATTATTTATACAATTATTAATATCGTTAGGATATTCATTTCCTTCATTGGCTCCGCGTCCAGCGTCACGTCACGTGGTACACGGCCATCAACTGGACCATAGCAGCTGTGCAGTGCAGCAACAGCGCGCCCTTTGAATCTCCACACAGTCATCGAGCTTGATTAGGAAAGTTATGGTTGCGTGCAGATACATACGGTGAGTTTGCCATTTGATGTCAGCGGTTTACATTTTCTTCACTTTACCTGGAGTGAGGAAAGAGACAATATAGGCCTAATAGCTTGTCTGATTCAGTAGGAATTACGTTACCATGGTGAACAAAGTCAGTGGTGTGGGAAAACACGATGTTGTTGTAGCCTACTAGCATCATTATAATAGTTTTGTCACAGGAGCAGTGATGGGCAGTAGCGCCGCTACATGTAGCGAAGCTATTAGTTTAACTACATTTTCAAGTAGCTTGACCGTAGCGTCGCTGCTTTATTTATCAAGTAACTTTCCTGTAGCGACGTTATTGTTTTGATCAAGTAGCGACGTAGCGTCCACAAACGCTACAAAATCCAGGGCAAAACTAAGAAATGAAACCAGGTTTTCTATTTCTAAACAACAATCAGCCACAAAACTACTGTAAATAGCAGTTTCAGCTGACGCTTTATAAGTGGCGTAGTAGCACAGGCACACTCCGTAGGGTTAAACAAGCGCACCTTTTCCGAGGCTGTCGTTCTATTGGCTGGAAAGGTTGCTAGGCAACGATCCAACTGCAGTCTGAGAGAGCAAAACAAATCCGCAAGCAGAGCGTAACTGAGACCCGTGCAGAGCGGAGATGGAGGCAAGCGAGAGGAAAAAATATCTGTGATAATATAGAAAATATCTGTTTAAATCTGAGAGAAGAAACAAAGATTTTTGAGAGAAGAGAAAATATTTGAGAGAGAGAGCGCATGTTTTGAGTGTGAGCATTATAAGTTTTGAGTGCAAGAAGATGAAATTCTTTTCTCTAATTGAAGTTATGTGCTCTTGCATTATGGCAGGATAATTCTCCCATATCTATGTGCCACCAGTCTGATAGGGCGACACTGTGTGATATGGTAGTGCTTCCTTGGGTTGACTATAGTTCTAAGTTGTACGTTTCATATACTGTTGATTTTGTGTTTTCATTAATACATTGTACTTAAAAATACTTCCTTTATTTGCATTAAAACTTTGTCAGACTGATGTGAAAAAGTCTCAAGGATATCCTTCTTTGCAATGATGCTATTGCCTATTGCCTACTGTCCATTTATGCAACTTGTATTTTGTGGTTAAACTTTAGATTAAGCAGAAATCTATCAAAGATAATGCTGCATTTATTGTTAAGTTCCTCACATATATGTGTTTCTCTCTGTGCCAGGTGTAGAGAAAGACATGCCAAAGTCCAGGTCACACACACACACCAAGCACACACACAGAAACAGGGTTATTGCAAAGCAGACAGGGGTTCCTGACAGGTTGTGGGTGCAGGGGAGATGGGGAAAGATGAATGGCCAGGTTAAGGGTTTATGAAGATGTTGGGAGTCTGTTGGTTAGACAACTGTCTTCTGTAGAAGGTTTCCATTATGATGAGTGGCGAACCACTTGCCTTCTTCCATTTATGCAGTAATGCATGGCACCTACCATTTACTCTTTGTAATTTAGCACATTTTAACTGGTGTAGTTTAGTTGGTGAAGTAGCATTAGTGAGGGAAGTGTTTCCCAGGTATGTTGCTCTTAAAATAATGAATTTATAGACAGCGCCTTAGAAAGTGCACTGAAAAAATTTCGGCGCGCGCTACGCGCGCGCAATATCTTACCTAGGGGCTGAGCCACCCATGTCTCTCAAACCTAGTGACGGCCCTGGTCTGAAGCCAGGTCAGGCAAACCGTAACAGGCAGGCTCAGTGGTCAAGAGGCAGAACAGGTCAGGGTCTGGTAATCAGAAACACTCCGGTACTTTAAAAACCCTCCCACCAGTGGCACGAGAATAATCTGGCCCTTATAACTGGATGCAAACACCTTAAATAGAGGCAGGAGCAGGTGAATCAGATGAGCAGTGATTAGAAACCGGACAGAGTTTGACAGGTCAATGGAATGAATAATTAAGCCAGTCATCAGTACCAAGATCATAACATTCTGCATCAAAAACATATGCTAGGTACTGTAGCGAACTCTCGAACCAGCTAAAATAGCAATGAGTAAAGTTAAATCTTTTTAGTTTCCAGCGGGGTTTGTTGAAATTGATGGGAATGTAGAGATGAAATGTTGAGAAGGACCCAACAGATGAAGATGAGAGAATTTGCTGCAGAAGCTGGTGTTTATTTAGCTGCTACTAGCAGATGCTAACCCAGATGAAGGGCTATGCTACAAATAGCTCCAGTTTCTAACTGAGGCTGTTTACTGTTAGCATCAGGAACAAAATAATTTGTCAGATATATTAGAACAAT